>NC_039288.1:3848976-4200991 GCF_003368295.1 Carassius auratus | reverse complement strand
GTTGAAGGTTGTGCAAGATATAATGCTGATTCGGAGCATGATTCTGAAAGCAAAGAAGAGATATAAGGCCTTTCACTTCACTCCTCACTTTCTAACATTGATTTTCTTGTACATAAAAACACATGCAGTTGACCAACACAGCTGACTTTTGATAATTCTGTAGAGGTTTACGGTCCAGGAGCTCCTGCAATAATATTAGCAATACATTTTAATCTGAGGTCAAAGTCATATTGTCTTCATTATGAGGTTCTGGCACTAATCAAGCATTGAGAGGTGCTGTGTTTATTCGCTTTCCTAAATAAAATTTTCCAAATCAGTGAACTTTCAACTATATTTGCAATATTAATAATTACAGACATGACTAATGCAGTTCTGTTGGATATAAAGAGGACAAAAAATGGGTTATTAACTGTTTTGCTTTCAGAGGAATAGTTCAATTAATTCACCCTCATGTTGCTCTAAAAATATATATATAATTTCCTTTCTTCACACAAGGGAGATATTTAGCTTAATGTTGAAGCTTTTCCATGCATAAGGTAAACATTAAGTGGCTGTCAAACTCAAAAAGAAGGAAAAAATCACCATGTCTTTAACATTCTATGTCTTCACGAGTCAAATGAAAGTTTTGTACAAAAACCTTTACACAAAAGTGAAAACTGTCCAAACATCATCTTTCTTTTTTCACCATATTGAAAGATGATTACAAATAAATTAGTTCCCTTTCAAGGGAACTTCAAACTGCGTCCTCAAGGGGCGCTATGGGGAACACCTCATCGTGACCCGTGTCTGAAGCATACACTGAAAAAACACCAACGAGTTGGCCGGCAACAGCCTCTGATGTCACTACCGATGTGACTATAAATAAGCGCCAGGAGAACAAGTCATTCTCTTCTTCGTCTTCAAAGACTGTTTTGTTTGAAGCGTGCATCTGAGAAACGACCACAGTAAGAGCGATCTTTCTCCGTTTATCATGGCATCCACTAGCAAGGCATTTAGACAGTGTGTACATCCGTGTCGGCATTATTTGACACCTGATGACACACACAGTCTGCGTCTTTTGTTTGGGGAAAGAGCACACATGCGATGTCCTTGAGGGGCGATCTGCATGCATTGCGAGCGTTTTTCTATGAAAAAGCTCTGCTCTCTTCTGTCTCACTTTTTGATGAAAGAAGGACAGCCATCTGCTTCCTGCAGTTCAGGACCTGCCGCTGCTGAGGCACGAAGGAGAATGAGCTTGTGGGGATCACAAGTGGATCTCGCTGAGGAGTTTAGAGAAGGACCTGAGGGATGTGATCCAGATGAGGCTTAGTTTACTAAACACTCATCAGCACCGGCCGTCCGGGCTCGTGCTCTGGTTTTAGGTACAACACTTTATTTTCATGTACCCTGAGGGGCCTCCTGGCTGCTTAATTGTGCTGTTGCATCCGGCAGGAGGTGGAGGTGGTAGTTACAGAAGTTTTCTTGTATATACTGCCTCAGGTGATGCTCCTCTCGCCAGAGGTTTGCAAAATTTGCGCTTGCCTCTCACGTGCAGTTCAGCGCCTCTGTGATGCTTAGGAACCTTTAGGTACACACGCTAAGCTCTGTGTACTTCCTAAAATCCACTTGTGATGAGTAGGGCGGGGCCGAGAGACGTGGGAACGAGGAGAGAGGCCAGGTGTGGTGATTGGAGATGAGCTACACCTGCAACCCACCACCGCTCTCGAGTCCCACGTAGGAGATGGAAGATAAAACTGGAGCGACGATAGTGAAGGACGAGAGAGGACCAGGCCTGGATTTTAGTTGTGTTTGCTTTTATTTATGCGCACCAGTCGTCCGTGAGGGGCTGGTGTGCTGCTTTGTGTTTGGAATTATTAAAATGTTATTTGATTGTCCACCGGTTCCCGCCTCCTTCGTCCGCATGAATATGGAGATTTTATTATTACAGTGGTGCCGAAGTCCGGGAGAAGGAGGGACGTATTAGAGATGCGAACCGTTTAAAACGATTCAGTTCGATTTGGTGAACTGAATGATTCGTTTGCGAACCGGATATCCAGACTGCTTTGATTTGAACTCTCTCTCACAACAGACACGGAAGAGAAGACAATGCTGAATAAAGTCTTAGTTTATGATATTTTTGGACCAAAATGTATTTTCGATGCTTCAAAAAATTCCAACGGACCCTCTGATGTCACATGGACTACTTTGATTATGTTTTTCTTACCTTTCTGGACATGGACAGTATACCGTATACACAGTTTTAATGGAGGGACTGAGGCACGTCCTGATTTTGCCAAGTCCGATGTGTTCCTAGGTCAACATATTTTGTTGACCCTGGAACAACATTTTACTCCAAAAATATATTCTTAACCATATCCCTACACCTAAACCTAACCTTAACCATGAGTAATCCCTAAAATCAGAGGAAATGATAGATGAATGACACTGATGTACAAGCACCAAACACTGATTTTAAGCATAAACTTCACAAAATCTATAAACTGATTCTTCAAATCTGATTGGTAAATCACAATGTTGTTTCAGGGTCAACAACGATGTTGTCCCAGGAACATGTCTCACTTGGTAAAATCAGGTTAGGCAGGGACTGAGAGCTCTCGGACTAAATCTAAAATATCTTAAACTGTGTTCCGAAGATAAAAGGAGGTCTTACATGTTTGGAACAGCATAAGGGTGAGTTATTAATGACATAATTTTCATTTTTGGGTGAACTAAAATCATTTATTTAAAATATTTTATATTTACTAAAACATTTTGTTTATGTTATATGATTCAACTATGGGAACTTTGTGCTATGCCTTCATCATTTTTTTATTCTACCTCTCAAATGCCTATACACTGCCAATAGATTTAATTGTTACAATTTAAGGTGTTCTTGTTACAACATAATTATTCAGTTAATTACTAGGCAATATTAGTCAACAACATGTACTTACCCATAGGGTTAGGGTTAATAATAGGGTTTGGTTTACCTTTTCTTGCTGGTAAATATGCACAATTTACTTTTATTACTATAGTAATTACATGTAACATGTGTGAAAAGAAATAAAGTGTTAGTGATTTTATTTTATTTTTATTATTAATTTTTTTTCCAGAACAAAATGATCAGTTATAAAATATTATATATAAAATATTTTAGTTCAGGACGAGGACTGTTTCCTGGAATAGTAGCCTACAATGCCGGTGTCTGTTTCTATAAAGTGGGGCAGTTCCAACTCTACAAGTACAGTCTGGTTCTCCTGACTCACAGTCTGTAAGTACGTTTACATATGTAAAGGATTTGCCACTGATGATTCAAACGTGAATTTTGATCAGTGTAGAGTATCGATTGTTGTTTGTCATTTCTCTGATCACAAATGCAGACATGGTTTTATGTTTCTGCAGCACGATTCACAGCGCAGTGTGTAAAAAGACAGTATAAGTCATTATAATCAGTAATTATATCCACACTGGATGCAGCAAATGCCTCATTTGTAATGGGTTTTATTGGTTATGTCTCATTGTGTCAGGAGAAAGCATCACAGTATGGTAAGGGACGTAACATTTCTGTCAAATTCGGCCAATCACAACGCCCTGCATAGCTTTTCCGAACGATGAGTTTGCAAAAATACATTTCAGGAAGGTGGGGCATAGAAGAGAAACAAAAATGTAGAGTATGTGGAAAATAAGGTGCTTTTTGAAATTTAAACCACATAAACACATTGCATTACACCAAATACACAAAATAATGTTCTTTTTTAGCAACATCATATGACCCCTTTAATAGTCTGAATGAAGACATATCACAGTCTCACTGTTAGTTAGACCTGTGCACCCCTCATTGAGCCAGATGTTACTGAGCTTAAAGGGTTAATAAAAATCCACTCCTGGAGCATATTAGTAAAGATGCCTGAAAAACGCAAGGTTTCAGTAAACTTCTAAAAATGGTTACAAAGCACAGCATCTCTGAATGATTAGAAGTGACTGTAAACGGCTGCTGGCTGGAGTCCTGGATGCAATTGCTTTATCTGTAATCAGGTCTGTCTGTCTATCTGACCAAAAACCATAAACAGACTCCACCCCCAAATTTGCTTTGGAAAATTTGTCTTGGTTTTACTGTTACAAACCTGTGCTGGCCATCTGAGAAGTCTCACATGACAAATGCTGGAAAGTTAAGAATTTAGCAGATGTTTTTGGCCACATATTTGTGTAAAGTATGTTTTTGTCATTGGATGCTGTGAATAGCTTGTTGAAAACATGTTTGTTTGTTCAGCATGTGCACAGTTAGAGTGGGGGTACAGAAATGTAGACCAAGTGAATTTGATATATGATAGGTTATAGGACTCTTTGACTGTGACAAAGTGTTATCCTCTGTTTGAACTCACAGCTACAGTACAGTATGGTTGCACTAGCATCCTCACTAAGTATTAGCTTAGCATCCACATTTCATTTTAGAACTCTGCATGTGAAGTTATAAGGATTTTCATTTTGGTGATAAAGACCTAGCCTTACAAGCATTATGTATCATTGACCATGTGTTCATGAACTTTATATTGCAACAATTTATGTTGCATAACATAAACAAACCTTTAAAAATCAGTGCATTTTTATTTTTTTTTTATTTTTTTATTTTTTGCTGAAATTATCAGTATTTGCAGTAAAACATCAACTTCTATTCCTTTTCACACAAATTATAATTACGTGGTTACAAGGAAGATTAAGAATTAATAAATACTTATTTTCCTGTGTTTCCCTACAGAATGCTATGTTCTGACCGCAAAACATTTTTTACCATAGTTTTTGATTTGTAAAGTAACTGATCATGTTTGTAAATACACAGTTCTCTTATGAAACTCTATATGGTGCAGGCTGATAAGTTCCAACTCAATCTGATATAATCACATCATTATTCACATGGCGCACATGATTTCTTTCACATCAGCAGCCAATGAGCTTGCACTTGCACTCCAAAAAATGCTGGGTTAAAAACAATGATTTATGGCGTATTTGGCAACCCAGTGCTGTGTAAATATTGGACAGAACACATGCAGGGTTATTTTAACCCAGCTTTTTGGTTTTTATTCATTAAGAGCACACTCATACATTGGAGCACACTGAAACTTTGTTAAATGTACAGGGAGGTGAAACTTCCAAGTTTCCAATAAACATTATATTTCACATACATAAATGTTGTCTTCTTTTTTTTCAGTTTGTTGCTAAATTTCTTGTAGTCATTATAACATCTGCTTGGTTATCTCTAAAGCTATCTTGTAATTGTTCTGGATCATTAGACATGTTAAACAAGTTGGTTTTGTCACAACAATTAAACTTTTTAAATGTTCACAGCTAAGACATCATCTGATGCACGTTTTTCCTCGGTGAAACAGACCATATTCTAAAATCTGATATCTATCTGAACCCGAGATCTTAAAACTGACCTCAGAGCAGATGTGGAGGGTACCAAGTATCCATTCAAGCTGGAGAGAAGAAATAATTCTTCGTAATAGTTGGTTGGACTAAAGATTTTGGCTCTTGCCATTGCAGGCCAAGCCATTCATTAGCACTAATTTGACATGTTTACCACCCAGGATCCACATATCAGATAATAAACAAGATTGATTGCGCAGTGCAGACACTTTCAGCAGCATGTCTGGTTTGGAACCAAACCACTCATTTTGAAGGATAGAGTAATTCATGCATCAAGATGGCTTGTGAGTTTGTGTGTGCTCACTTTCCATATGCTATGGTATGAGACAAAATTATAAATGTGATTTTAAGATGATTAAAGTTCATATAAAATGAAAATTGACCTTTCACTTTACTAATGTTCCTTATTTTATTATGAATGATTCATAAGTGCATATTATTATTAGAAATAATGTTTGTCCTCACCATTGCTTACCAAACTTACATCGCCTCTGAAATGACTGTCCTTTTCAGATGACATCATCAGATCTGGCTCAAAGGGTTGAGGTTTAGCACATACATAGTTAGCATAGGCCTTTAGCACCTGCCATTAACAAAATACTGGTAAAAGAATGTATAGCCAGAATGCACTGTGAGTCGCTTTAGATAAAAGTTTCTGCTAAATGCATGAATATAAATATACATAATCTGGACTGTAAAAGCACCTTTCTATATTCATGTGTTCTGATGAACTTTTGGATCCTTTTTGGACCCCCTTTTGATAATAGATTGCATTTTTGTTTATAACACCTGCTTAACACAATCTTATACATTCTCGATCAATAAAAACAAATCCCATTTAAATTTAGCTTTTTTTCCTTTTCACTTCACTTAGAAATGTTAGAAATAAAATGGTTGGAAAATGCAGTCATTTCAATTAATGAAAATAAATAGGACATTGCAACGAATACTGCTGACAAGCCATATCCTGCAATATCCAGTCACTTAAGGCCATGATTAATAATGGTTTTACATATATGGAGTGTGCAAAAGTTATAGTGATTGGTTTGCTGACATAAATGCACATAATGGTTTCAAGAGTGGCAACAGAATAGAACTGAAATATGACATGATACGTGGGGGGATCTTTAACATCTGAAGGTATTTAACTAGCTCCCCTCCTCTCCACCCTTGTACAGCTGGTCTTGATGTAGCCCAAACCAGGAGATTGGGAGTGACATGTTCCAGGATGAACTCAAGCTCTGGGAATCATGGAATTACCTCCTCCAGCCCCCTGCCAACCCCAGCCAAAAAATCTCATTCCTACCAATGACACCCCAAGAGTGTCAACACCTCAAAAATGTGAATTTCCACCTCAGTGCTTCCTTATGTCAAAGTCTACTTTCTTTCTTTTTCCCCCTTTGTCCTCTATCATCACTTTCATATTGCTGCCTGTCATTCTATTGTTTCTCTAGAATAATGCAAATTCCTTCACATATTTTTTTTGATTTTGTGAGCTGATTTTCACATAATAACCAGACATTTCTGAAGGAACTATTGAACCAGGCAAGTGCAGTCAAAAAAAATAAAATAATAAAATAAATAAAAAATAAATAAATAAATTAAAAACAGCAAGACATTTTATTTTCAATATTTCCAAACAATTCCAAACTGTAATATTTAATTGAAAGCTCTCATTGTGTATTCATTAGTTTTGTGTATGAATCTATTTATGTATGAATGTCTCAGGTTAGATATATTGGTTATACCTGGATTTGTATGTTTTTGTCATTAATTTCTTTGCAGAAAGCACAAACGACTGAAAAAAAGCAAGACTTGAGAATAATGACATATTTTAAACTGAAACTGCAAAAGTCTTCACATTCCAAAACGATTTGTCGAGAGTGAAAATTAAAGAAAAAAAAATATCAAGAGAAATTCTCATCTGGTTGTCATTATAGTTGCTTTTCTTCTGGGTGTGTGTGTTCGTAAAACGTGACATCCTGCAAGTGTTAGTGCTGCTTTTCAAAGATACGGTTTATAAACATCTGGTGAACCTCTCACTTACATTCATTTGAAATATTGTTTCTTTACCTCTTATAAAACACTCTTAAACTGAGCAAGCTATTGTTACATTTCTGTGAATGTTCACAAAACGGTGCTCATAAGCAGGATCTTTTTCCATTTCTCACACCCTTATTTTGTGCATTATCTGTCATTCTGAAGGATGTAACAGTAAATTATAACATTATGGAAATAATAAACTTCACTAATACAGCCTAAAAAGATACATAGCGCAGCAAGTCTATCAACATTTTAGGTGTATAATATATATATGGATGTTAAAGTGAAAGTACGTGACAGGATGTAATCTTTCCAAAAGCAAATGCAGTGCTGTCTTATATCCATAAAAGATAAAACTAGTTTGAAAGAAAGAAAGAAAGAAAGAAAGAAAGAAAGAAAGAAAATTAGTATAAATAAAAGATTAACAAACATCCTCAGTAACAATGTTGTGTTTAAACTTTAATTTTCTGAGACAGCAAATAGGTCTCTTATAAGCGTGAATTTACCGATCTCAAATTTTACAAGAAGCACAGAGATCATATTTGAGCTCAGGATGTGAAAGGAAATCTCAAAGCGCCTTAGGGCCAAAAGTATTGTGTATTTTTCTTGGCCTCCACTTTCTCCACATAACTTCACAGATTCGAAACACTGAACTGGAGTGATTTGTTGCTTTCTGCTGAACGTTATGACAATTACAAAACATGTCAAATCAATGAGAGTTTGGCAGTAAATTTTGGGCTGGCAGAGAATCCTTCTAACAACATATTAATAATTAAACTATCAGAAACATATGATATTTAAAATTAACGAGGCAATTAGAGTAATAGTTTTTGTGGATATTTTGTGTGTTTGGATATTTTTTCATGATCCTTTAAACTGTGAGGCTGAATGGATCTTGTCACAGTTTCTCCTTTTTGTAATCTAGTCAACTCTGAAGGATGTCCTCATTATGACTTCTACTGTATTGAAAAAGGGAAACTTTTTCTGAAATTAGACATGAGAAGAAAGCTAAGAAACATGGAGAAAGAGTAAATACTGGTGAATCATGAGTGGATCTCCTAAGCTTTTACTTTCTCAGTATATAAATCCAAAATACAGAGAAATTGGTCTGAAAATAAATAAATGCACTGTAAGTCCTAAACTTAGTTTTCGAAATTGCTGCTATATTGCATATTTGACCATCATCCAAACAGCTAGAAATATGTAACTGCAACCACAAGTTACTTCACCAAGTAAAACTGGCTTTCTGTGAAATTTCGAACTCACGAGCCCCAAACAGAAATGAAAGAGAGATGTAACACACTTGACCTTAGGAGTTTAGCTCACAAGAGGGTCATTTCATTCTGTTTGATTTCAAGATGGTTCACAGCTCTACTGCTTTAGAATTATACTAAGGAAGCACTTCTGGATTTGATAGGATGCTCAAAACTGAACAAGCTCTTCCCCCTCTTGTGTTGTTATTGGGATTTGTACTGGGTGCTTGACATAGTAAATCATTTAACTCTCCATTTGCAGCGTTTGTGCTCTCTTGGTTTGTAAAATTAATTATCATTAAGATTAGTAAGCAGAATCAGGTTAGCAAGTACAAATCTAACTTCTGTGGTGTTCTGTGGGCTCTGTGTTTGACCATCTTTTTTTCTGTAATTTAGCAAGCTGACATTTAATGGTTTCGAAGATTTGTGTAAATCACAGGTTCCAATTTAATTTCCAAGCAAATCAGCATATTAGAATGACTTTCGTGTGACACTGAAGACTGGAGTAATGATGCTGAAAATGCAGCTTTGCATCACAGGAGTAAATGACATTTTAAAATTTAATTTATTTTTAAATGTAATAGTAATTCAGAATATGAATTGTGACTTTTGTTTTTTCTTTTTTTTTCTTCTTTTTTTTTGATGCAAAATATATTTTGCATCAAATAAATTTAGCCTTAATGAACATAAAAATGTTATTTCAATATATATATATATATATATATATATATATATATATATATATATATATATATATATATATATATATATGTATGTATATATTTACGTTTACATTTACATTTAGTCATTTAGCAGACGCTTTTATCCAGAGCGACTTACAGATGAAGACAGTGGAAGCAATCAAAAACAACAAAAAGAGCAATGATATATAAGTGCTATAAGAAATCTCAGTTAGGTTAACACAGTACACGTAACACTGGATTTTAAATAATATAATAAATAAATAAATAAAAAACTGATAGAATTAAAAAAAAGAATAGCGCAAGCTAGTTAGAGGTCTTTACACACACACACACACACATACAATTGCATAATACATGAAAAGAAAATAGAATAAAAAAAGATTATAAAGGTAGTTAGAATTTTTTAAGAATAGAATTAGAATAGTGAGTGTTACGGGTTCGGGTCTATATTTTAAATCATCAGCCGGGTCCGGGTCGGGTCCGAATCTATTACCTCGGGTCCCGGGTCTGTTTAACATTGTGTGTAATACCCGTGCAATCGGAGTCATCGGACTCGGAGAACATCTGGCCGTGATCAAAGACTGCTTGTGTTTTTTGTAACTTGCAACTTGTAAAATTAGGAAAAGAAAAGAGTGAGCCAAAAAAAAAGATCTCTCTCTCTCTCTCTCTCTCGCCCGCAACACAATCTGAGGTGAACTGTCACATGAATGTTTTGTATGACGCTCAAATTGCGTTAAAGCATTTTAGGTTGATACAGCTAGCACGCATGTGCAGTCTCGAGTGCATTTCATGTTTCTATGGCAAGCAGTGAGGGACACTTCGACCGCCAAACCACGTTTTGCCAATCCCATTTTTATAATATTATAAATGAACCATTTAATCTTAAAGTTTTAGTGGTTCAGATTCAGACTCGATGCAGAGCAGAGAGCACAGAGATCAGATGATAGCAAATAAATAACGTCAGCGGCCATGGCATTGCACGAGCGCTCTTTATTATAGTTCAAAAGGGCAAACAGTGTAAGTTATTATGCGAATTAACTCGAGTCAGAATGTACATGTGCTCAGTAGCATTTGTCATCCGTCACTGTGACATCAAGTGGACTTTTGAAGCTGAAATAATGAGTGGATTCAGCTTGGACTTGGAACAACGAGAGGAATAACATGAATAACTTTCTTGTCGGAGGATTGTAATGCATCACAGGCAGTCAGGTACAAGGAAGAGAGACTACGGCTCTTTAAATTAGGTAAGACAAAAAGCTGTATTCTTCGCAACAGGTTTATTGACTTGTAATAGCAATTTAAGGTGGAATATGTGAACGTCGGGTCCAGTCGGGTCTGTGTCTTCCCAGCGGGTTCGGGTCCAGATTTCAAATAATATACGGGTCCGGGTAGGCATTTCTCGGATCTACACGGGTCCGGGTCCAGCTTTTGAAATAATAGATGGGTCCGGGTCGGTTCAGTGTAGTACATCACGGGTCTCTGTCGAGAAAGAAATGTCTGTTAGACAAGCTGAGATGCGAATAGCTACCGTCGGATCATCAGGATGGAATGAGAGGTAGAGTTGAGTGTCATCAGCATAGCAGTGGTATGAAAAGCCATGTTTCTGAATGACAGAACCTAATGATGCCATGTAGACAGAGAAGAGAAGTGGTCCAAGAACTGAGCCCTGAGGCACCCCAGTAGTTAAATGTTGAGACTTGGACACCTCACCTCTCCAAGATACTTTGAAGGACCTATCTGATAGGTAAGACTCAAACCATTGAAGTGTGGTTCCTGAGATGCCATTTGCCAGTAGGGTTGATAGGAGGATCTGGTGGTTAACCGTGTCAAAAGCAGCAGACAGATCAAGCAGGATAAGTACTGAATATTTGGATTTTGCTCTTGCCAGTCTTAGAGCTTCAACAACTGAGAGCAAGGCCGTCTCAGTTGAATGTCCATTTGGTTGCTGTCAAGGAGATTGAGTGGATATTTTGTGTGTTTGGATATTTTTTGGATAAGTGTTTTGCAATGATAGCAAGAAGGGAAACTGGTCTGTAGTTCTCCAAAAGAGATGGGTTGAGGTTGGGTTTCTTAAGTAGTGGAGTTATACGTGCCTGACTAAATGATGAGGGAAAAACACCAGTGTGGAGGGAAGTGTTGGTGATGTGGGTGAGTGCAGGTAAAACTACAGGAGAAATGGCTTAAGGAGATGAGATGGAATAGGATCAAGCGGGCAAGTAGTAGGGTGATTTTTTGAGTTTTCAGACTTCTGCCTCAGAGAGTGAAGAGAAGGAAGTAAATGAGTGTAAGTTTGCTGGGGATATGAGCTTGACTGATTGTGGTGTGGAAAATTGTCCACTAATGTGTTTAATTTTATTAATGTAAAACGTTGCAAAGTCGTGAGCTATTAGAGATGAAGCAGGAGGGGGAGGAGGAGGACAAAGAAGTGAGGAAAATGTTTTAAAAAGCATGCGAGAGTTAGATGAATTGTTAATTTTTTTATGGTAGTATGTCATTTTAGCAGAGGAGACATTAGCAGAGAAAGAAGATAGGAGTGACTGATACACAATAAGGTCAATAGTATTTTTGGACTTGCGCCACACCCTTTCAGAAGCTCTAAGCTTAGAACGGTGTTCGCGTAGAACATCAGATAACCAAGGGGCAGAAGGGGTGTTACGAGCTGGCCTGGAAGATAAGGGGCAAACAGTATATATATATATATATATATATATATATATATATATATATATATATATATATATATATATATAAATATATATATATATATATATATATATATATATATATATATATATATATATATATATATATATATATATATATATATATATATATATATATTGTGATGGGGTGAAGAAGCACACGACATGAGGATGCAGGTATGTTCCCTGAAGGGTGGATTTTTATTAACCAGTAGGTGGGGATAATAGCCAATGTGAGGGGTTTTCCGGTGCTCGGCCCTTTCTCTCTCTCTCGCTCTCTCTCTCTCTCGTTGCGCAGTGCTGTGTGGGTCCGTGAAGTCTGTACGTAGTGGGGGCTGGCGGTCACACACTGCTGTCTGTGGGGAAATAACAGAGGTCGAGGACCTGGTAGAGGATGGCTCCCAACCCGGTATCGGATGCATTAGTTTGCAACAGGAAGGGGCAGTTGAAGTCGGGGGCCCTGAGCATGGGCGCCAATGTGAGGGCTGCTTTTGTCAGCTGGAACACACTCCATCTCAGGGTTCCTGGGGACCTTCTCCGGTTGCCCCTTCCTTGTCAGGTCTGTCAGGGGAGAGGCTAAGGAGGGGAAGTTAGGGATGAAACAGCGGTAATGTCCTGCCAACCCCAAAAAGGCCTGTACCTGTGTCTTGGTGGTGGGAGAGGATAGCCGCCACCTTCTTCTCCTGCGGCCGGATGAGACCTCGGCCCACTTTGTAGCCCAGGTAATTGGCTATGGCGAGGGCCAGGTGACACTTACAGGGATTGGCGGTCATCCCAGCCTGTCGGAGCTCCAACAGCACCCTCCGCAGCCGCTCCAGGTGGTCCTCCCAAGTCTCTGAGTGAATGATGATGTCGTCGAGGTAGGCGGCCGCATAGGTTTAGTGGGGCCGAAGGAGGACGTCCATTAGGCATTGGAAGGTGGCGGGGGCCCCGTGCAGGCCGAAGGGAAGGACCCGGTACTGCCAGTGGCCACTTGGGGTTGAGTACGCTGTCTTCGGCTTGGCCTGCTCTGTTAAGGGGACCTGCCAGTAGCACTTGGTGAGGTCGAGGGTTGAGATAAACCGGGTTGGACCATGGGCTGCATGATGGCTTGATGACCCCTAACCTCAGCATCTCCTGTACCTCTTCCTCGATGGCGTCTCGCCAAGCCTCATAACTCATAACTCCGGGTGCAGTGCAGATATTGTGCTTGAGTACGTGAGTCCGTCCAGGCTGGGGAAGGAACACATCAGTAAACTGACTGATCACTGATTGACCAGGTGTTGCAGCTCTGACTTTTGTGTGGCCGTGAGGTGGGGCTCCATGTCGACAGCCACAGGGGGTAGGTGAGCGATGGCAGAGAGCTGAGGCCTGGTCCCGACCCAGCACTTCAGTAGATTCATGTGATATATATGGTCTTCCTTCCATCTTCCGGGCTGCCATGCTTGGTAGGTGACAGAGCCAATCCTTTCCGTGATGGTGTATGGACCTTGCCAGCTAGCCAAGAATTTGCGGTGGCCTTATGGAGGGGAATGGCCTCATGGTAGTGGGTGGTGTAGTCCAGGATGACCAAGATGTGTTCGTGTCCATGGACGGATTTCGGCAGCAGCACCACTAGGTCCATCACGATTCGCTAGAATGGCACCTAGATGATGGGCAGCGGTATCAGCAGGCTGGGGGGAGGGATGCGTGGAGGTGTGGCCGCTCAGCCCATGATGAGCAGGTGCAGGTGTGCCTGCTCCATTTCCAGGGTGACGCTGACGAGAAGTTTCTTCTGCACATCAAGCCTGCCTTTATTTGATCAAAAATACAGAAAAAAAATTATATTGATATATTATTACAATTTAAAATAATTATTTTAAAATGTATTATACTTTAAATTATCATTTATTTCTGTGATGCAAAGCTGAATTTTTAGGATCATTATCACATGATCCTTTAGAAATCATTCTAATATGATGATTCATTAACATTGTAGGAAACAGTTCTGCTGCTTAATATTTTTTTCAGAACATGTGATACTTTTTTAGGATATTTTGATGAATAAAAAGTAAAAAAAAAAAAAGAAGCTATGTTTTTAAAATATATATATTTTGTAATATATTTTGTAACAATATACACTACTGGTCAGTAATTTGGGGTCAGTAATTTTAAATAAAATCAATACTTTTATTCAGAAAGGATGTGTTAAATTGCTAAAAAGTGATAGCAAAGAAAATATGGTAGCACTTTATTTTACAGTCCTGTTCCTCATGTACATACTATGTACTTATTATAGTAATTACAATAACTATGTAATAACTAGGTACTAATCCTGAACCTACCCCTAAACCTAACCTTACCCCATGTAGTTACCTTGTATTACCAGAACTTTCTTAGACAAATACACTGTAAGTACACTATAAGTACATGTTAGTACACGTACTGTAAAATAAAGTGCAACCGAAAAGATATTATTAGAATATATATTAGATTATTATTATTATTATTATTATTTTTTAATCAATGCAGTTCTTTTTAACCTTTTATTCATCAAATAAATTATACAGCAGAACTGTTTCCAACACTCATACTAAATCAGAATATTGGAATGATTTCTAAATGATCATGTAATAAACTGGATGTTACATGTGAGACTGAAGGCTGGAGTAATGATGCTGAAAATTCAGCTTTGCATCACAGGAATATTTTTTTTTCTTTAAAAGTATATTCAAATAGAAAACTATTATTTTAAGTTGTAATAATATTTCACAATATTACTGTTTTTTTTTATCAAATAAATGCAGGCTTGATGAGCAGAAGAAACTTCTTTCAAAAACATTAAAAATAGTAATGTCTCCAAACTTTTTTTTAATATTTTCATTTTTGTTTTTATGTTTGAGCTTATATATCTCTATTATCATAACAGTCTGAGTGATTCTGATTCATGAACAGTAAACTTTGAATTGTCAGCTTTGTGAACAAATGTTGATTATGTATATAGTCAGAAAGAATCATGAGCAGAAACTTTTTTTATTTTGGGTATGTCATTTCTGTCTCCATGCCAAAAATGGGGGTTGACTTCAACACAAAGGACCAATACAGAATGGGTCCCATGACTCTGCTTCCTGCTTGCTTGTGACTCTTTCTACGAACTGAACTTTTCAACAAACAATCTCAAAAGAACAACAATTGAGAAATCTGAAGGTTTAACTATATTCACAAAAATATTTGTTATGTTTTATATATGTTTGATGTGCTCAAGGTAATCTGTGCAACTTTAACTAAAGTTTTATAACACCTTTTAGCATTTAGTGCTATTAAATGTGTAGCTCACATTATTTACTTAAACTTGGAGGGAATGAAATATCCAAATTCTGTATTGTGTGCATATTATGACACTTTATAAGGTATTAACCAAAGTTCCACAATGGAGTTCATCTCACATGATGATGTTGCATGATGCACAATCAAATGTACAATGAGAGATTGTACGAGGTGTGTCTAAGCTCTGCAACAACATCCAGTTGGAAGATCATATCGTGGGATAGACTAAATCTGCTTGGATAAAATCCCAATGCTTGAACTAATTTGTTGTGTCAGGTATAGTGTCATGTGTGTAAGTGCATGAGTGCACGCTTCCTTCTTCGCCATGGCTTGAACTACCTACTCCAAAGCTACTAGCATTCTTGGCATCCAGAACTAAAAAAAAAACACTCCGTTGGGATTCCCTGAGACGAGGCAACAAGCGAATCTCCAACTCCGCTTTTCAGCGCAAATGCAAGTAAAACAAACAAACTTCTTTTCTTGTTGAAATAAGTGCAAATTGATCTTAAGCAGTAAAGATAAAGTGGTGTATTTTGAGATTAAGTTTGCTATACAATCTTGCACATCCATTTGGTTCAAACTGACGGTTTGAACCAAATCCTGTCTGTCATAAAGCAGAAGACTGCAACAAAGTAATCCAAACAAAAGGTTAATTGCAGATTTTGACAGATTCACGTTGATAGCAGGTGGGTGATTGGTCGACAGAGCAATGCTGATATAGTTAATAAAAGTCTTATTTTTGTAGGTTTTGATGAACGGTGTTGGTGAGCCATATCCGGAGGTTGGATGCGAATGAATATCAAATGGAAGAAGGTAAGTCCATGCAGGTAAGTGGTTGGGTAGAATTCAGGAAAGAACAACAAGACTAGACAACATTGAACTGAGGTGAGCGGTTAAAATACAGTAGTCTGTGTTAATTGTATGGTTCTGGCTTATCTGAAGGACTTCACTGGACCCTTACTGGACCCCGTGCAGTTTGCTTACCGAGCAAACAGGTCTGTGGATGATGCAATCAACATGGGATTGCACTTCATCCTGCAACATCTGGACAAACAGGGACTTATGTGAGGATGCTGTTTGTGGACTTTAGTTCGACTTTAAACACCATTATCCCAACAGCCCTCCAGACCAAACTGACCCAGCTCTCTGTTCCTAGCTCTATCTGTCTTTGGATCACCAGCTTTCTGACGGATAGGCAACAGTTAGTGAGACTGGGGAAATTCAAGTAAAAACAGCTGCTCAACCCCTGGTGCCCCTCAGGGATGTGTTCTCTCCCCACTGCTCTTCTCCCTGTACACCAATGAGACCATGATGAGCTTTATTTTGTTTTTGTTTTGTTTTCTCTGTGTACTGGAAGCTTATGTCACTAAAACAAATTCCTTGTATTAATCATTATGTAAATAGCTTTAGTCTTCCATCATTTCAGATTTACCATGTGAAAATTCTGGATGAATATTACTGTACTAATAGTTTTTGACTGAGTAATATTTAAAAATGTATCTCATTCCATAGTGTCACAACAAGACTTGACATAAGATCATATTGACAAGAAAAATCCAAATCTGCACTGCCAACTGGTTATGCAAGTCAGAATGCAGAGAGTCATTATGACGTGGAAGAGAAGGGTGCGGCATCTTCTGCTTCACTGGGGTGTCACAATTTATATATTATACTTTATGTTACAGCACAAGGGGAGACCTGGTGAAAACTGATCAAAGTTCAGCCTAAGCTGTGCTCCTAATGTGTGCTGTGGAATTTCTGTTAATTATGGCTGCAGGGTAGATTTATCTTAGTTTCATGAGATAGTTTGGTAGTTGGCCTCAGAGCTTTCGCAATGACATGGCATAAAATCACAGAGACCTCTATCATATCTGTTCTAGATTGAGCTATTAAGACTTGCCGAAAAAGAAAAAAAAAACAGTAAATTGTTTACATTATGTTTGTGAATAACCAACCTTCAGTAACATCCAGACTATTTTTCTAAACACAATTTTTCACATTTACGGACAGAAAAAAAAGTAAGACTCTGAAAAAAAGACTCTGGAAGCCATAATATTTAGGAAGTTGGTATAGTCTGCTTGACCCTTGGTCATCCAGCTTCAGCTGATCAAATCAAATCGAATCAAACTATAATTTTAAACGAATCCATACCTCTCAATATAAATCCAGAATTTAAATAAATAAATAAATCCAGAGTGCTAAATAGGCCAGTTTATTTCTCACATCCTCTCTATTCACTTGAAATTATGTTGTGTGGCTGTTGATGGTCAGATGGTCCTTTTCAAACAGTCCCTTAAAAACAGTTCCCACACTAATTCAAAGCTGCGTAAAATGCTCCATAATGGTCCTTTTAGCTTGCTCTTCAGCCATAAATAGAACCAGCTGATACTGAGGCCTGCAAAAGCTGCTCACATTCCACTCACAGTGAAGTTCTAGTCTGGCCACCACTGGGTTGTTGACAAGCAAATCATAACATTTCCCATTGTATATCTGTAAAAAATGATGGAAATAGAGGTGAATTACGCAACTTAAGAATATAACCCTAAACCTTCCTTTGCTTGTGGTTGCCACCGCAGCATTTGTTTTGGTTTGCAGTGATATTTTAGTACATCGAAAACAAATGCCCTTTTTTTTGTCTTGAGAATAGGCTGGAGAAACTCTTATGGAATTGTTTCCTGGAGTTAAAGACCCACAGAACATTACTGGTCAGGATGATTTGAGAAAAGAACCCATTTGAAAAGTTTCTCACAGAGATTTTGATGTCTTTTTAGATAAATGTTATTATGTTAGACTTATTTGATGTACAAAGGTTCAGTATTCACAAAAAGTGATATTCTCTTCAAAACATCTGCAGCAGATATAAGAACCGTCAACACATTTATTATCTTAAAGTACACACCGTGATACATCCAACTACTGATCTTGAAATCCCATCCCTGAATATACCACAGGGTTGAGTGGACCTTCTCACTTTGTGAAGGTTCGACAGCTCATCTTTCTTCAGCCCAGCAGGCTGGTGACTGGGAGATAGATGGATGTGTTGAGAGCCCGTGGCTTAGTTCCTTCCACTCACTGTTTGAGCTAATCAATCAGTGAGCAGATCAGGCAGGACTATATGCACCTTAATGCTCAGCTTAATGCTCTTATTCTACAGCTGCACTTGAGAAAGACAACAACATAGGATGCCTTTTCATGCTTATCTGGATCTCTTTCTCAATAGACATATTTGGGTTTTGTTATCCAACTAAAGTAATATTTTTTTATTTTGAATTTAAATGATCTACAGCAATTAAAGTCTTGATTTTGCATATAAAAGGTCAAGCCTAGAGATATGACGGTCACAGACACTAAGGAGCACCTTTAATTTAATTTTCACATTTGATACTTTTATCCAAAGTACCCTTTGGTACAGAACCCTTGACCTTAGTATTGCTATTCATGTTCTACTGTTTGAACTACATGAATACTGGACATTTGGATATTGCTGCAAGAGGTGGTTTGTGAGTTGTTGACTTTGTTATTAGTCCATCCATTTGCTCCAGTTTTTAAGGCTAGACTCTTTTGACTTGAGACAGGCAGCAAACAGTTAGTAACCACCCAGAGTTCATTATCTTAATGCCTTGAAAGGTGTTAAAAGCAATGGCAATGGCTTTTTTTTAAAGCATTGAATATCTCTTTCTAAATCTTTTGAATGTATTGTATATATTTTGTATACTTTATATCAATATATTTAAAGTGAAATCGACGACAAATAGATGTGATATAATTTCAAACTTTGGACAAAATTTGGACAAAAAAATACATTTGGAGTTTGTTTAGGTTCTTTGTAACAGCTAGTAAGTGCAAACTTTACGAAACATTCCTCTTTGGATGTTTAATGCCTTTAAAACTGAAGTCCATAATGAGGATTTTTTTACCAGGTTCATTCATTTTATGAACAGAATGGAGAGATACTTTATAGCTGAGACTATAGTTATAATCATAATTTAAATTCCCCAGTTTTTAATCTGTAGACTGCTTTGAAATAATCTGTTTGTATAAATCCAACACCCCACTTGAGTGGTATGTGTAATCAGTCCTTAATGTCATGCTTTTTTAACATGCAAACACTACTGAAATTGTCTTCAGAAAATGGAAAATGTAGTATGTGCCTTCTGATGTTGGAAGAGTAGAAATGACATATTTTGCCTTAAAGGGATACTTTGTCATTAACCACTTACCCCCATATCGTTCCAAACCCATAAAAGCTTTGTTCATCTTTGGGACCCAATTTAAGAAATTTTGGATGAAAACTGGAAGGCTTGTGACTGTCCCATAGACTGCCAAGTAAAATACACTCTCAAGGTCCAGAAAAGTATGAAAGACATCGTCAGAATAGTCCATACCATCAGTGATTCAAACGTAATATTATGAAGCGACGAGAATAGTTTTTTGGACGTGAAGAAAACATTAATAACATCTTTATTTAACAATTTGTCTAATCTGTGTCTCTCCGCATCACCGTATCGCCATTTTGGAGAATAAATACGATGAACGCAAGCGGCTTACACTCTTCTGTGTCAGCCACGCTGCATGGAGGCGCCGCTTTCATTCTAATCAAGAAAATGTATTTTTGTGGCACGGTTGACACAGAAGAGCATACGCAGGTTGCTTTCAGCTCATATGCTCCAAAATGGCACTTTGGTGATGCAGAGAGACACTGAGGATACTCATTGTTGAATAAATTCTTTATTTGTGTTTTATTCATACAGAAAGTATTATTGTTGCTTCATACTGTTGCAGTTGAACCACTGTTGTCAGATGGACTATTTTGACAACGTCTTTCATACTTCTCTGGACCTTGACAGTGTAATTTACTTGGAAGTCTATGGGACAGTCACAAGCCTCCCGGTTTTCTTCCAAAATAAACTTAAATTGTGTTCAAATGAATTAAACCTCCCCCACCCTTTCCTGCTCTGACACCATGTAAAAGTTGAACAGGAAATTAGAAAGAATCAAAACCTGGGAAAGGATACAACTATCCATCAACCTTCATTTTCTTTCCGGGCTGCTACACATTCTCAGAGTCACATACTCTTTCTTACTCTTTGACTGTCTCTCTCACTCTCTTTCCAGTTTGGTGGCAAGTGAGAGGAAAGCACCTAGAATTACATGAGGAGGTGAAGGAGGGTGGGGGGAATTATCAGGTTCTCATTGTGTCCATGTGGAAACCATTACCCAGTAATTGTATCCGTATTACCAGATAGTCCTGCTTTCCATTTGCTCTGCTGTCTTGACCGGTGCTGTTACCATGGCGCACAGGGGCCGTTTTGAAGCAAAGTGATGCAAATTGATGCAATGGGAAAACCATTAAAAGTTTGTCAAAATAGTGTGATGGAGATTTCCTGTTTTAATGAAACTACTAAGTCTCTTTCATGCACTGGATGCACTTTCTCTGAACCCATCAAAACATTTCACGTCACTTAGAATAACACCACAGTTTGGAAATAGCATCATTGTTACGTGTTTTTTTTTGTTTTTTTTTTGGCTGGGATAGGCAAGAAATATTATATAAGTGAGGGGTAGCTTCATTTTACCAGGTGAGAATGTTGTAGCATAAATCCAGTGTACAGGAAACACACACATGAGACAGATGCAATAACTACATTCTGATTTAACAACAAATATCAAAAGAATATTCATAATGAATCACTTTCCACTGCCGACTAAAGTGGTTTCAGTCTTATTTCTATTATTCAAATTGAAATCCAGGACTTCAGGTTGCCAGGAAGAGCTATCTGCATTGCAATTGCCCAAGTGTCCTCAAATGCGGTCAATTTGATGCAACTGCAGTATAACCCTTTGACCTGGGATTTAATGGAGACAGGTAATTATACCATACCACCCACTTACCCCTAGCCTTAAACTGGGCTATAATGGGGTTTCCATTACAATGGCAGCCATTTCTTTCTCCTCTCTCCCCTCAACCGTGCAATGTGAAGTCAGAATACATTACTGGAGCTGCAGTCAAAATAACATTACTGTCCCTGGTAGTACAGGTTATTAAAGATCAATTTATCCATCTCAGGTTCAGAATTAAAGGCTCGGAATAGTGCTTTACTGATGTAAGGAATCGTTGTAATGCTTGAAAAAGTTTTTAATGAATAAAACATGAAAAATGTGTTTTGCCGAATGGTCAAATTTAACATACATAAATATCATACAAGTCACGACACACAAATCAAATGTCTTTTAGATTGATATTAACGGCAAAATCCTGGAATCTGGAACTGGTCTGTAAAGTGGTTCAGAATTATTCCTTTTTTTTTTTTTTGCATCCTCCAAGGTAGCAAAATAAAATAAAATAAAATACTACGTTTATGTTTAAAGTTAAATCAAAGTGGTGCCAAAATAACAAATTGCAGGTATAATGTCATTGTATGTTTCTTGTCATTTACTGTACATGAAAAAAGAAGAAGAAGAAGAAGTTTGGAACAACATGATGAGGCATTCTGAGTTAAGGAAGAGTGTCAGTGTAAAGAGTCATGAGCTCAGTGTATACACAACACCTCAAACAGAGCCCAGTTCAGGCTCTCTCGCCTTCACACTGACCGCCCATCAGCTCCTGCTCATAATTCCATACAGAGGCTGTGATGAATTCCCTTCTGGCCCTGCGTCCAGTTTAGAACCTCATTTATTTCTTTTGAGAGACAGAGCACCTGTAAAAGATGAGGAACATCTGACTTCACAGGACTCACCAGTATTTCCAGTTCCATTATACAGATAAATAAATAAGAGAAATAGGTGGTCCATTAACCCGTGAATGATAGACCAAAGACCTCCCTTAATTGCTTTCTTCTTGTAGTGTCTCAATTTAATTCTCAAAACAGGAAGCGTGCACATACGCGTGGAGTGGTGCTGGGGTTTATGATAGATGGGGCAGGGGAAGATGCACCAGCACCGGGTAAAGCTCACAGAGGCTTTGATTAACGAGACTCCCGGGGTCCCCGAGGAGCCCCAGGCAGAATAATACTGTTAGAGTGAAACAGCTGCTCCGCATAGACCTCAGAAGCCCCACTAGTGTAGAGACGACCAGAGAGAGAAATTATAGAGAGGAGGATGGATGAGTAAACAGGTAGATGGACGGAGGTAAGACGCAGGTGATGTGTGGATGGACAGGCAGTCAGACAGACAAACAGATCAATCTCTTGGGTCACCATTGTGCTAACATCAAGAAAAGCTAATATTCAACTTACAGTATTTGAAATTAGTTTTATTTTTATCGTAGTTTTGATGATCTGTTGTTTAGATCATGATATCATGTTAGCAGCATATCACTTTTTATCATAACTGCTTCACACCATTTGGAATCAAAACTCATGCACTGGTCAATAATAATAATAATAATAATAATAATAATAATAATAATAATAATAATAATAAACCTCTGTACTTCTGTCCAGCCAACTGACAGACACTCATAGCCTTTTTGGTGTTGTTTCTTTCTTTCTCAAGCTTGCCATGACATTGCAACCCTGCCGTCGCTGGCACACCAAGCAGCACAAACAGGGGAACACAGTTTATTTTCACAGCAGTCTGGTTCAAGAGCCTGCGGTTTGTTGCCAGCGTGTTATTTTCCCTCGTTGCGCTAAAGTGTTTATGCAATGAAGGAATTTAGGCAGAAGTGTAATCGTGTTATCTCTTCTTTACAAGAGTGAGAGAAAGGATCAAAGGAAGCCAGTGATTGTAAAGGCAAAAATTGCAACAGCACTTTTATTTGTTTGTATATCTCTCCCCTTTGTCATAAGAGAAAGCCGCTCTTTCTCACACAGAGACTCGCTGGCAAATGCAAGCACACAATGTTGAGAAATTACTGCATTGTGTTTTATTCAACTGACAAGTTCAGCTTGCTGATCAGCCATTGTAACAATAAAATATTTTTCTTAAACCTTGAAAGCATGTTAATCATTACCATATCAAAACCTTTTATAATATATTAATAAAACGTAGTATGTATTTACTTGTTTTTTCTATACACATTCATGAATTTATACTTCATGCAATTTACATCTGGCATTTTATTACCCAAATTTGCCTTGTCATAAAAGGTCAAGGTATTTTATTTATTTATTTATTGCATGTTGTTTGGACCACATAACTGGAGACAACAGTTTTTCAAGTATTTAGAAGTGAATATATTTCTTAATATTCTATTTGACTTTGTTTTTGACTTTATGCTCCCAAAATATTAAATTAATATATTTTATATAAATTAATTTAATTTAATATTTTTAAAACATAAGTTACAGAAGAATGAATGAATTAAAGTCATTGTATTCACAACTGCATTTTTGAATAAATAAATGTAAAAAAATTTGCCGTATCATTGTCCCAAAACTTACTGTCTTCTGTGACACACAAAAGGAGAAATTTTAGCAGAATGTCCTGACCATATATTCAGTTGTCTGAAACAGACCGAATCCGTGTTTGTCAAGAGAAAAATATCAGTTTCTAATGTCAATCATAACCAGTGATGAAACATGCTTATAGAGCCACAAACTGAAATGAGTGCTACAATTTTCCTTATATACTTTTTGTTCCAACACTCATTCTTATGGTTTGGAACAATGTGAGGTTGAGTAAATCATGACGTTTTTGGTTGAACTCCATGATGCCAGATCTCTCTAGATAAAATAAGCAACAAGCTCAAAATTAGTGCCTCTTGGTTTTCATGTTTACTTGGTGAGGGACTGTGTTAACTGTAGTGTGGGAGAGGAAATGTTTCTCCTTCTCACCTAAACACAAGCAGAAATCCTGAAAGACACACAGAAAGCACACGTCTTCACTTATACTGCACATTTAAACTGCTTCTACTGCTTGGGGAAGTCATGGCCTAGTGGTGAGAGAGTTTGACTCCTAACCCGAGGGTTGTGGGTTTGAGTCTTGGGCTGGATGTACCATGACTGAGGTGCCCTTGAGCAAAGCACTGAACCCTCAACTGCGCTCTGGGTGCCGCAGGATAAATTATGTTCACTGCTGTGTGTGTAAATTCAACCAAATTTTATTTTGTTTTTATTGTTTTCTATCTTCTTCTCTAACTTGGAAGCACCGACCCAACAGTGAGTGTAGCTTCCTAGAGGATCCACCAGTTAATGCAGTCACTTCCACGTACAGTACATGCTATTTTGTAAAAAAACATATTTTTTTATGCTTAACAAACCAAAATATGCAATTTTATGAACAGCGATGATTAAACTATTCCTTGAATAATGTTGAGATATATTTTAGGCTATCATAAATCAATCATTTAAAACTGCACAATGTAAAGTACACTAAAGAAACATATACAACTAAGTAAGATATGGAGCTTTGAAAATAATGGGAGCATATGTTGAAATTTCAAAAAGTAAAGTATAACAATGGCTACAACTGTTACAAATTATTGCATCCAATGAACTGAAGAATACTGCCTTCATTATATTCCATCAGGTGATGTTTAATGTTAAGCAGCTGTGACAGGTTATTGCATTGTTGATGCTACATTGACGCAACATGCTGCAGTTAAAATCACAGGTTTAAAAGCTAATTAGGAGGGTTTGGAGGCAGAACACAGAATTTTAACCCGACAACATTGCAGTCCAGGTTGGCTCGAATCATTATTATTTGCCAATTTAGCTTAATGAAGAGGGCCTTCATTGACAAGAGGAAACATTCACCCTCGTGTAGCTCTGCATAACAATCGCTACAAATGAAAAAGAATCCGGGCGCTGGGAAAAAAGTTCCCCCATTGTCTGTATTAATTTAAGTCTCGTTTAACGACTGTTGGAATCACACGTTCTGCCGAGGAAGTGGGTGATGAAATGCGCCGCTCCGCCGACAAACAAACAAGGAGAAAGGGGGAGAGAAGAAAGGGATGAAAGTGAAAGGAGGGGAGGAAGAAAGGGAGAAACACGCGGAGGAGACACAAAGACATCAGAATATATATCAGGACAAAAATAGAAAGTCTCTTTGTTTTGCGCGACGGAGAGCAGTGTAGCTAATTAGAGTCGAAATGATAGCTGGTGCGACTGACACAGGTAGAGAGTAGCGGCGTCTTCCGTGTGTCTGACAGTGCATACCGAGAGTGGTGTGTAAGCAGGGCTAATGGCTGTCAGCTCCTGACAGCTGTAAAATGGCCTTTTAGTTTGCCGCGCAAAAGCTGTCACGGAGTCTCGCGTTACAAAGGCGGATGTAGTTAGCTGCGATGGCAAGGCACATCATTATTAACAAACAGTGTAGTGTTTGTCTTACTGGCCCCCACTTACAAATGGAGCATGCTCTCAGTACAGCATGACCCCCAACAACACACCTGAAACTGAGATGTCAGAGGCCTAGAGAGCCAGGGGTGAAGGTGTGAAGATTAAATAATGCCTGACTGTGTTCATCTGCTGTACCCTTGCACTGGTCCTGGACTTTCGCTGCTCTTCTTCTGACGTATAATGTGCTGTTTTTTGTGCTTGTTTTGTATTGGATTACTTTATGATAGCTGTAGGCAAAAGGGTTCACACACACCCTAAAAGAACACCAGCTAAAGAGATAGCTTCTAGAAAAATACATAGGGAACGGAACACTTCAAACAGCACTTCATATTGACATTTGGAAAAACTCACAAGAAGAAATACCCTGTTCATATTTCACCCCTAATCAAAAATAAAATAAAATAAAATAAATAAGACTTTATTTATTTATTTATAAATTACAGTATATCCTACATTTGGACCACTGTGAAATGAATAGTCTTTATTTTATTTTTAGCCTTTTTTCATGGTAAAAAATACATATAAAAAGAAAATTACTGCTAAGTATGCATAACACTTTACTTTGCTCTTTTTAATTTTATTAATTAAAAAAAAAAAGATAATTGTACCTAGACATACAATATTGATAATATATATAACAATAACATAGGAGGAAGCTGAGTTTAAAATGCATACTTAATGTCATTAAAATATTGTCAAAAAACAAACAAACAAACAAACAAAAAACTTTGTGATTAACCCATCTATCACAAATGTAGACTGTTTTAATGTAGCTGAAATATAATCTGTACTCTCTTTACTTGCCATCAGGGGAGACTGAAATAAGAAATCCCACAGGTGTGGTGGGTTTGTTTTGTTCTTTATTGGATTGTGTAGAGTTGACTCACAGTGTTTCCCCAGAGGTCTGTGCGAAGAAATCCATGTGCCTGCTGCAAAGTCAGATTCAGTGCTGTTGTGGAGATGGTCCTTATTACATGACTGGAAGTAAGACAAGCTAAATGTCTGGGGCCGAATCTCTATAGCACATACGATAAACAATGTGCCATTGCTTCAACCAAATATTTCCTCTTTGAAAACAGTTTGCTTTCTTGTTTTTATCAAATCAGAATTTAATTAGATCTTAAATGGTGAGACCTTGAAGGGCTATTTCCCAAGCTATTTCCCAAGCTAGTTCATGCATTAATGACCTCTAGACTGGACTATTGTAACGCACTTCCAGGTGGTTGTCCTGCATCTTCAATAAACAAGCTACAGGTAGTCCAAAATACAGCGGCTAGAGTCCTTACCAGGTCAAGAAAATATGATCATATTCCCCCAATTTTACAGTCTCTGCACTGGCTACCTATTAAGTTCCGTATCAGTTAAAACGTATTATTACTTATCTATAAGGCCCTAAATGGTTTAGCTCCTGCGTACCTAACTAGCCTTCTACCATGTTACAACCCATCACGCTCCCTAAGGTCACAAAACGCTGGACTTTTGGTAGTTCCTAGGATAGCAAAGTCCACTAACGGAGGTAGAGCTTTCTCACATTTGGCTCCCAAACTCTGGAATAGCCTTCCTGATAATGTTCGGGGTTCAGACACACTCTCTCTGTTTAAATCTAGATTAAAAACACATCTCTTTCGCCAAGCCTTCAAATAATGCGTCTCATAATTTGTGACTGCAGCTGTATCTGATCAAAAGCAAATGATTATTCTTTAGCTTGGGTTAAACTAATAAATTTGACTTTGTTGAAACAGCAGCTACGCTAATTATGTCTCTATTTGTTTCTCTATTTTGCGATTTACACACGCTCCAGTCTGGATCCAGAGCAGCTGAGGAGAGAAGATGCTGACCCTCAGAGGACCTCAGATGATGCTAACCCTGAAACAACATACAGAACTAACAAATATTGCTACAAGTGTGTTTGCATCGTATAATAATTGCTGTTAATAATGTTCATCGTCTGGTTGACTACATCACAAGTTGCCTTGCAATGATTTGTATCGTAAAAAGCGCTATACAAATAAACTTGAATTTCTACTCGATTTAATCCATACAACCCAAACCCAAAATGTTTTATTGGTAAAAATTAATGTATTTAGGTTTATTCCGCGATAATACATAATATACTTACAGTTAACTAGATGTTTCCATTTTTAGGTTAGCATTGTTTGTGCAGTATTAAAGAGGAAAGTAACAGAATCAATGATGAAAAAATTTGGTAATAGAGAACTAGACTGCTCATGAGGTCATAAAAGCGAAGACTTGGCACCGCCATATTGGTATTCCCTAGTATCCCCATATACTCTATTAAATTAATAGGAAATAGTAAGATTTTAATGAGAAAACATCACCTAACAAGTATCCCTGTACATTCTTACAATGCAAATGTATTAAACTGTTATATGTTTAATGTTGGGAATTTCTCCTGCAAATTAAAAAAGTTATGTTGATATACATTACAGTAGTGTACAGTACAGAACATGATATACATCAGATGCTCAACATAAGCCTTACAAATGACAAGTGCTCATTCTGAAATCTGAATAAAGATTTATGCTTTGTATACACATAAAATTACATTTATGTAATTTTGTTGTAATTTTTTATTCATACTGTAGGCTACAAATGTTTCTACAATGATTTCATTAACAGCCTTATATTTAAAGCAGGTAATGATTGACATTGGCTAGACTTAAAGACATGACGCTTTACTTGCAAGATGATGTATGGTAAGTTTTGAATTTTAATACAACAATACATTGTTCATTGTATATCTGAATCAATTTCAGATTAATTTATCAACTTCTGTCAGTCAATGATGCTCTCTGATGGTAGGGAATAGTAAGATGGCCGCTCCAACACTTCCCATGGCTTCACTGCCTGACGGCAGTTTAGAACGGAATGAGCGATCCAGTCATTATATAGATCAGTGGTAAATCCAAAATTTTGCTACAAAGCAGCTGTAGCAATAGTGCCATTTTCATCTGGTTTGTTAGATCACTTCACTTCAATAACTGTAAAGTTTATTCATTATGAAACAACTTCGATTCAGCTATAAGCAGCTCTTCTGAAGACAATGGTTTCATAAAGAAAAAAGAAAAAAACTTGGAAGAAACCAGGTACATCAGGGGACTAGTTCTCAGACTAGTAGCTAGATTTAATAATGGGATTGATAATATCCATATTATTTAAAAAAACAAACCTTCAAAAAGCTGCTTTAAAGATAAGTAAGGCAGAAGATAATTTTGTCAGTTGAATGATACACTAAGCACTGGTGGTAACCCTCCATCTACCAGCAACTGTGAGCTGGCACCATGGGCCATGGTCAAGTTCAGGTCAAATCATGTAAGAGGTCATGGTACGGTGACTACTTAGCCATGAAAACCAATTGCTTGACTCTAATTGGCCATAAGTGCAGGACGATTAGTAACACTTGACATTTGCATTACTTACAAATTACATTGACTCTGCTCAGTACCTCTGATCATTTGACTTAATATTAAACTGGCAACCTTTTGAAACTCTCCAGCTATGGATACCTTGCATTCCCAGTGGAAAGGCATCAGTTAGATGCACAAAGACAGACTGGACACCTGTCAACGTATCTCTGAACGCTGATGAGCTTGGCTCTGGGACGTATGAGCAATGATCAGAATTCAGAATGGAAATGATGGGCCTCTGGAACGTTCAACATGGAACTGAACATCTGACAGCGAGAGGGACTGGAAGGCTGTAATGCATGGCAATTCCCAGAGGTTTGGACAGCATCTGCAGAAAACGGGAGTATTATGGGTACTCAATACAGAACTCAATGCAAATCTGCAAGAATTAAATAACTTTTCCCACACTTTATGGACATAAATGGACATGTGTAAAGATGCCTGCAGTCTTCAGCTGTTGGTTGCATTTCTATAAATAGCAAGCAGTGTTGGCTCATGGGTGATATTTCAGTTATTGCGTTTGATGATGATTGCTTTTACCATATGAAGACTGCAAATGATTTCACTTTGGTTAAATGTCCCATCTGGGTGCGATTTCTAAATAAATGAAAATTAAAGAGGCTCTTCCTCTATTTACTGATTCTGCTTGGTTCTCTTTGTGTGTGTGTGTGTGTGTGTGTGTGTGTGTGTGTGTGTGTGTGTGTGTGTGTGTGTGTGTGTGTGTGTGTGTGTGCGTGCGTGTGTGTGTGTGTGTGTGTGTGTGTTTGCGTGTGCATATGTGCGTGAGAACTTGTATTTCCAATCAGCTGCAAATGTTCTGATAGAAATCACACAGAACAGAATAAAATTAAATTAGTATAAAAAATAAACTTAAATGTATTAAATTGTGTTCATTAACATATTAACTTTGACGGCCTTGGATTTTTGGAGAAACAGACATAATTCTATTATCATGGCTTTTAAGACATTGCTTTTTAGTTTATGTGACTTTAATTTCCTTATACCACCACAAAGTTGTAGATATCAATACAACTGAAGCAATGGTCCTCTATAGCTGTAAAGAAAGCACAGTCAAGTCAAATCACCTTTATTTGTATCGCACTTTATACAATAATGGTTGTGTCGGTCAAAGCAGCTTTATAGTGTTAAATGCAAAAATAGTTTATCAATAATGCAAGAAGACAATAACAAAGAGTAATTTTTCCAGCTAAAGTCAGTTCATTGATGATTCAGTGATGTCATGATCCAGTTCCGATAGTGTCTGTGCAATCAGTCAAAGCAACCCCAACCTAACAAACCAAAGGTGACAGTGAAGGAACCAAAACTCCTTAAGTTACAGATATGGAGAAAAAATTGGGGGAGGTTCTACAACACAGGTGCAATGGACTTGTCTGGTTCCCATGGTCTTTTGCCGATGGTCGTTGAGGTGATGAGGCCTTAACAGGGGATCTGTCTCTGTGGAACATCTAGTTGACATGGTCTCTGCTGACATTCAGGTCATCTCTAGTTGCTGATCCATCATCTGGTGTGGATAAGGACCAGATCTGGGTGGCTATGGTGTACATTAGCTAGTACATTGGTTGTTAAGGGAAGTGTTCCTTGAAATGTGAATTTATTGTCTCCCAAACAATGCTAGGTAGATTGTTCCAGAGTTCCAGAGCAACCACCCAATAAAGCATTAAAATAATCTAACCTTGAGGTCATGAATGCATCAATTAACATTTCAGCATTTGATATTGATAGCATAGGTTGTAATTTATTTTATTATTATTATTAAGATGGAAAAATGATAGAAACATGGTTCCTCTTCAGGAACTCGAGCTGCGTCGAAAACGCTTTGGGGAACACGCTTAGCGTGAGCGACTCCGAATAGCGTGTGTAATCAGTCTAATGGAAGAGCGTCATGTCACAGGCGGGGTGACGTAAGCGACCAGGAAGATATGAAAGCACGTACTGCGCAGCTGGCGTTAGCTTGTGCGTGGTAGAACGGCAGCTGCACTTGTGGGGTTCGCAAGTGGATTTGGCGGAGGGAATGGAGACGGGCGAGTCCCTATCTCCTTCCACTTCCGCCAGATCCGCCACCCAATCTCTGGAGTCGGAAGCATGCTCTGCGGTTCCTTACACGCAGGGAGAGGGATCGACACTCTGCCTCTCTTCCTCTGTGGAGGTTGATGTGGAATCTGTCAATAAGGATTCGCCACCCCACTCGCCGAAGTATGAGGAGCTCTTAGAGGTGGTGACTCGCGCGGTGGCCAAACGAAACTTCGATTGGCCTGGCGAGAAAACAACTGAACCGCAGCAAAGCAAGCTCGATGAACGCTTCCTCCGGGCGAGTTAACCACCTTCTAGCCGTGGCCTTCCATTTTTTCCCGATCTGCATGAAGAGATCGCTAGATCGTGGAAACACCCTTTCTCAGCCTGCTTCTACATACCCTCGTCAGATTACTACGCCAATGTAGTGGGGATGGGAGAGCACGGCTACAGAGCGCTGCCTAGGGTGGAAAAGACGCTCTGTCCCCCAGTGCTGCATCGTCTCGGGAGGCTCCGGCATTGCCCTCCAAGCCGCTTAGAGCAACACCGGCTTTGGTGGGAAAAGGGTATGCGGCAGCAGGTCAGGCTGGTGCATGTCTGCACACCATGGCGGTGTTACAGGCGTACCAAGCCGACCTGCTTAAAGAGCTAGATGAGGGAGAGGAGATCAAGTCTCATGATATATCAGAGCTAAGAAGGACTGCTGATCTCTCCCTCGCGCCACCAAAGAGACCGCTCGAGCGATTGGGCAGTCCATGGCAGCTATGGTGGCCGTGGAGAGGCACTTATGGCTGACCCTGAATGAAAGAGCGGGACAGGGTCTGCCTTATGGACGCCCCAATCCACCCTTCTGGCCTGTTCGGCGATGCAGTCAGTACTGTTGTTGACAGGTTTCAGGAGGCCCGCAAAACAGGCGGCGGCGTTCCATAAGTTCCTCCTTTGTAACACTCTCGGGGCATCTGGGCAGGAGGTGCCCCAGCCGCACCCTAGCTCCTCATACCGCGAGGCCCAAAAACACGCTCTCGGCCGAGGCCTTCTAGGCCCAAACAAGATCTAAGAGCAGTCATTAAAACTAAGAAGTCCTCGGCCAAGAAGCCCTGACACCCCTCCCAGGGCTTCAGATGGCAGCCTCTGCTGGGGTACAGCGGTGTACATGGTGCCCGTCTCTCCTCAGCGGCGGTCCCCAGCGAGCATCGTTCTCAGTATCTTCCGCCCGAGTGCATAGAGGGGCTGAGATGCTCACCACCCCTGCGGGGGCCTCTTACACCAGAGGTCAGTCCCGAGAGACTGATTCCTTTAGTAGATTATTTAGCAGCATGGAAACTACTACCAAATGTATCTCAATGGGTCCTGCACACAGTAAAAAAAGGCTGCTGTATTCAGTTTGGCTCTGCACCGCCGATGTTCAACGGGGTTACTCTGACAATAGTCGGCCCCAAGCAGGGTCTGGTTATGGAACAGGAAGTGAAAACCCTATTAGAGAAGGAGGCCATCAAGGTGGTCCCTCCTCAAGACAGGGAATCCGGGTTTTACAGCCGATATTTCATAGTTTCAAAGAATCATGGGGGGTTGCGTCCGATCATAGATCTGCGGGTCTTAAATCGATCAAAGATGCATACTTCCACATATCCATCCTTCCACAACACAGGAAGTTTCTGAGATTCGCTTTTGGGGGCGAAGCTTACCAATATCGAGTACTTCCCTTTGGCCTTGCACTCTCCCCCCCATGTTCACAAAATGTTTAGATGCAGCTCTAGTCCCCCTGCGCATGCAGGGCATCCACATTCTCAACTATATCAACGATTGGTTGATTTTAGCTCAGTTAGAGCAGGTTGCGACTCGGCATCGAGATGTCATTCTCGCACACATGGGGGAGCTGGGTTTAAGACTGAATGCCAAGAAGAGTGTACTTTCTCCAGTTCAGAGAACCATCTAGCTAGACGTAGTATGGGATTCGACTGCGATGCAGGCACGATTGTCCCCTGCTCGAATCGAGTCGATCCTCATCTCAGTCGAGAGAGTCAAACAAGGCCAGTCACTCATATTTATTGGCATGAAGTTTCTGGCAGAATAACAAAAAGCAACAGGAGGGCAACATTCTCGAAAAAATATATATGCAGAGGGGACGGCTGCCATAACAAAAGAAAAAAATCACTGCAGGTTTCAACCCAGCTGCATTTATGATTTAAGCAATTCAAAAATCTCAGATTATTTTAAATAATGATTCAATCCATTTCAAACAACTGTTCAAAAAATGAAACTTTAAATGGACTTGAGAACATGCCATGTGTGTTTTTTTATTGAACGTAACCGACACTTAGGCTAGGCTGCACTAGGCAGGCATGAAACGCGCAAAAAGGTTGGGACCATTACAAATTTATTGGACAGGAAAACAAGTCGATCAACATTTTCGGGGTCCAGAGCAGAGCGTTTTTTTACTCGCTATATATTCAGCTGTTGAGAAGACGCGCTCCGACCGCACTGTCCCAGGGACACTCAGGTACAGCTGCGTAAGGTGGGGGTATTGCTGCCAATTTTCCACCACAAAAGCCGGTCGCTGTCAGCTGCAATGGTCCTTTTCATAACTCAGAATTTCCTGTAACTAAATGCGCGAATGAGGCGAATTCAAGTCTACCGCGCCGCGAGACCTCCAGACACACGTAAACGCATCTTTACATTGAAATCATTTGTGCCAGGCGTTTGGTGTGAATTCAGCATAAGAGGACTGTCTAGCTTTCGCATCACATGTGTTCCTGTAGCTCAACTGGTAGAGCACTGGGCTAGCAAGCAAACAAGCGCAAGGTTTGGGGTTCGATTCCCAGGGAACACATGATATGTAAAGATTGATGGCCTGAGTGCACTGTAAGTCGCTTTGGATAAAAGTGTCTGCTAAATGCATGAATTTAATTTTAATTTAACACATACTGCACTTTCGGAATTCTTTATTTTCTTTTTCTGCTTGGTTGTGAGTTTTGTTACATCTATATTTTTTTATTGTTTAATTATTTAAAAATGAATAGTCTACATATTTTGTTAAAATCGATTCCCTATTTTCATTTTCGAAACTTTTTTTGGTTGGTCCGATCGATTGTGCAATCGATTTTTGAACTAAAAGTGACAGCCCTAATGGCAGCTGCGTCCAACGTGATACCTCTAGGCCTGCTGTACATGGGACCCCTACAGTGGTGGCTCAAGAACAAGGGATTTTCCCTGAGGGGCAATCCACTTCGAACTATCAAGGTCAAGTGGCTCTGCCTCCGTGCCTTGGACATGTGGAACAAACCTTGGTTCTTGAATCAAGACCGTGTAATACTAACGACGGATCACTGGTTGGGGTGCGGTCATGAGTGGCCACCCTGCCCGAGGTCTGTAGGGTGGTCGCCATATCAATTGTCTCGAAATGCTAGCAGTTTATCGTGCACTGAAGCACTTCCTCCCAGACCTAAGGGGTCACCATGTGTTGGTGCGCACCGACAACACATCGGTGGTCTCTTACATCGTCCCAGAGCAAACTCCTCTCGTTAAGAGCAGTATATATTCCTGGAAAACGAAATATGGGAGCAGACATACTGTCAAGGCAGGGGCCGAGGCCCTGGGAATGGAAGCTTCACCCCGAAGTGGTGAAGCAGATATGGAGAGTTTTTGTCAGAGCTCAAGTAGACCTATTTGCGACTCAAGAGACATCACAATGTCCCCTCTGGTTCTCTCTAGTTCATCCAGCTCCTCTGGGACTGGACGCTATGGTACAGACCTGGCCGAGGCTTCGTCTGTAGGCTTTTCCCCCTATTGCTCTGCTCCCGGGAGTTCTGGTGGGAGTACGCCGGGATGGGGTCCGTCTGTTATTAGTAGCCCATTCTGGCCGGGCCGAGTATGGTTCGCAGACCTGGTCTCGCTCCTCAACAGCTCTCCATGGGAGATACTGATCAGGACAGACCTACTCTCATAGGTGCAGGGCATGATAATTCACCCTTGCCCGGAGTTGTGGAAGCTGTGGGTGAGGCCCCTGAGGGGGCACAACTATTAACATCCTGTATCTCAACCGAGGTTGTTGAGACCCTCCTCCAATCCAGAGCTCCCTCAACGAGGAAACTGTACGCCCAGAGATGGAAACTTTTCAACTCATGGTGCAGAGACCGCCATCTAGACCCAGCAAACTGCCCAGTTGGTACAGTTCAGGAGAGTAGGAGATCTGCAGGCCCTCTCAGTGGCCCCTACTTATATTGATTTTGCACCTGGCATGACCAAAGCGTTCATATACCCTCGAGCGAGATATGTTCCCAAGATTCCCTCTGTCATGCCACAACCTGTAGTGCTGCAGGCCTTCTGTCCTCCTCCCTTTCGGGAGCCTCACCAAGCGAAGCTAAATTGTATGTGTCCAGTTCGAGCGCTGGACGCATGCGTCGACAGAGCTCCACGTCCTCTGGTTTCCCCCTGCTGTCGGGAGCCAAGGCTCACTCTACTCGGGGTATGGTGGCCTCTAAGGCCTTCCTAGCAGGTGTTTCCATGCTGGGCATCTGCAATGCTGCGTGGTGGTCCACGCCTTCTACTTTCATTAAATTCTATGGCTTAGACATGCCAGTCACTCCAGGCGCTTCTGTCCTCTCGTCCTAAGCTGTGCTCTTCGGATACACACTAGGCAGGGGTTTGGTAGTGTGGCATCATTGGTACTAATCCCCCAACCCCCCCCCCCCCCCCCCGCCGGTGTTTGCTGGTACTCGAAGCTAACGCCAGCTGCGCGGCACGTGCTTTCAAAGCTTCCTGGTCGCTTACGTCACCCCGCATGTGACGTCACGCTCTTCCATTGGACTGATTACACACGATATTCAGAGTGGCTCACGCTAAGTGTGTTCCCCAAAGAGTTTTCAACACAGCGTCTCGTTCCCTCGAGGAACTAGGGTTACATATGTGACGTAGCGACATTTTCAAATGAAGGATTGCACACCTATCAAATAGCACACCTAGGTTTCTAACTGATGACAGAGAGTTGATAGTGGAGGCAGTGGATGACAGTGTTGTAAGTTATTATGTTATTACATTACATTATTACATAATTATTATAATTGTTTTTTATTATTATTATTTTTTAGGAAGTTGGATATTACTAATCATCTAGTTTTTTATATGAACTATGCATTCCATTAGTTTTGCGAATTTGTATGTTCATCGGGCCGCAAAGAAATATAGAGCTGAGTATCATCAGCATTACAGTGAAAGCTCACACCATGTTTCTTTATCTCTCATAGATAATGTAAAGCATGAAAAGCAATGGTCTGATGAGAGCAGTGTCATCATGCAAAGAATCTGCACAAAGGATCATGGGAACCCAAAGTGTCCATCAGTTGTACCCTTTGAAATCCTTCATTCTGAAGGGCCCTTTGAAGTGGACAGTTTTGAGTATTTCGGTTTGGAACAACCCTTCAGTATCGCGGCCATGATTGTTTTCACTCCTAAGTGCACTTCGGAGGGCGATATATACCATTTGGAATGCACCGGCAGTCACCAGTCACCAGCTCTGGACTCCATGTTGCAGAATCCTCTCTGGCTTACACCTGTTTTCAGTCACCATCACCGCTCACACCAGATCACACTCACCTATATTCTGATCACCTGCACCTGCCATCTCCAATAAAGCCACCTTTAAGAGCACGCTCCTCACAGCCACTCATCATCCGGTCTACTGTTCACTACTCTGAACCTTACCAGACTCTCTATATGCTATTTACCTATTTATCTTTACGTCTATTTCCTCAAAGATCTCCATCCATTGTTCTTCTCTGCTCCTGGATACCGACCCCTCTGCAAACCTGAAAAGGAACCAATCATCAGAACACAACTAAGATTCATTGAACTGTCATTTGTGTTGGATACTCACCAGTCATTGCTCCAGTCATTCTGCCTCAACCATACCTGTCAACAAACCTGTCATTCATTCATTAACCTGTTGTGTCCAGCTTGATCTGTGACAACATGTTGCTGGTTTAGATGATTTGACAAGTTCATAATTCTTCCTCTCCTATAGGACAGAATGAGTGGAATTTATCTTTAGGGGATCTACTGTTTAATGCACTTTCTGATGCAGACCTATAGCTGATGGTGGTGTGGTTAGAATTTTATCTCTAACAGTATTGATCTTGGAAGTAAAGAAGTTCATAAAGTCATTACTGCTGTGTAGGGGTGTCACGATTCTCCAAATCCTCGATTCGATTGCATTTTCGATTCTAAGGTCACGGTTCGATTCGATTCTCGATTTTTACATTTATTCTCTTTAAAGCACAGATTGTCATTTTTCAAACTAGACTTTTATGTAATGTAATATCTGACCTTTGTTTGCAATGTACCACATTACACTGTCAAATTTAAAACTTTTATTAACAACATAATGTAACAATAACTTATATCTTTAGTCAATTGAAAACTTAAAATAAACTGCCATCCAGTTTCTCTTTTGTAAGTGCAGTCACAAAAGATGACATTCAAGTTCATAACAAAACAAACAAAAACAATAAAAAATGACTAAACTAACCTTCAAATATTACGATGTATCTATTTAAAAGATTAAAGATAAAAAGCTTGTTAAACACTTCACTGTCATTCATTTAGATTTATTTATTTATATATATATATATATATATATATTATGTACAGTGTGTGTGTGTGCATCATTACAGTCTGTAAAATATGTGTATCTCTTATTACAAGACTGCAATCACTAGCAATCAGAAGAATTCCAGTTAATCAAGTATCTACAAAAGATCTACTCTATAAACAATGCATTAAATTACATTAAAGACAAAAATAAATTAAACAAGCAAAAGAAATGATTACTCGCATGTATCTGGTCCACTGATGAAGTCATGGGTCAAGTCAAGTGAATTATTACTCATTTTCTAACAGGCGTCGAATACTGACTTTAGGAAAAGGGGAATAACCAATGACATTTGAGATAACAACTAAAACAGCAAGCCCCGCCCCACGACTGACAAAAATAAAATTGTTCGCGCGAGCAGAGGTGAGATGATCGAGCGCGAGGATGTGGGGAATGAGCATGCGCAGAGTACATGTCACGCGCACGCGAGAGTTTGAAATGAGCTCGCGGGCTCCCGTTTCTTCGCATCCGATTCAGTTTTCCTCTCGCGGAAGCCATATAGCGCGCGCGCCAGCATCAGTTGAATGCTCGGTTATTTTTGTCATTGATTTGCCGTCATACAACATGGGGGCGTGGTAGCATCGACGATTCAATTTTTTAATTCGAAGTTCGAGACTGTGACTTAATTTCGATCGATTTCGATTTAAAATCGAAATCGTGACACCCCTACTGCTGTACTGTTGGGAAATGTCTGTGTCTATTGATGCTTTATTTTTCATCAATTTAGCCACTGTATTAAACAAATGCCTGGGGTTTTGTTCATTGCAGCAAAATATGAGACAGACTAAAAATAAGTTTTAGGTATAAGTTTTTAGAGCTTTTCTATAATTAGAAGTACTTTCCCTCCATGCAATATAAAATACTTCTAGTTTTGTTTTCTTCCAGCTGGTCTCCATTTTCTGGGCTGCTCTCTTTAAGTGTGCTCATTATACTATATGCTGAGGAATTGAGACACAGCACACATACATGACGTCATCCTCACTCTTAGATCATTCTAGCCAACCTAGATCACCTAGCCCATCTAAAATTAAAATCAAAAAACCTAATTGGGGTTATAAAGCAAACACTTGCAAATTCAGTTTTTCACAGCAGGTCTAAATGAAACACTCCTTCAGTCTGTCAGCACACTGAGGCAGAGCAGTTTTATTGACCAAAGGTAGCTGTTACTGAAGCAATACCTCACCCAGAGACTCCATAAGGGAGAATGAAAAGGACTAGCCTTGATCACTATGTGGTTATAAGAATCAAACTAAAAAAAACAATTTGAGTCAACCTAAAAAATTTTGTTACTCCCCTGCCTTAACATTTATTTTATCTTATTTATGTTTTTCTCTGTGTGTGATGCAGTTGTTTCAACATGTGTTTTTGAGTTGAAACAATAGTTATACTAGTTGAGTTATATCTATTTTTTTCCACTGGCAATCTTCCGTCATGTAAAACTACATCTTGAACTTAAGAAGGAAGTCCTTCAGAGTGTGTTGGCCTTTGGTATATGCCATACATTCAGTTCTATGAACAATTCAGAGAGGTTAATAGTCTTGTCAGTGGTGGTAGATGTCTGTCAACACTCGCTCAAGTCTTGTCAGTAGCACCAGGGCACATGTGGCACAGATCCTCCCTGTATCATTGTGTTTTACTGGGATCTGGAGCTGGAAAAGGGTGGGGAGTGTGACAGGTGCTAACAACGGGTGGACGCTGTTAAATACGAGGTTGAGAGGTGAGCACAATGTGACGATGGGAAGAAATTTAGTAAAGCATGGCATCTGCTCCAGCAACTGTGTGTACAAAATATGAGGTTTCAATTATCCAGATTCATTCGTCATTCGTAACTAGCTAAGATTAAACTGCAGCCGACTATTTGGAGGAAGATCACTGAAGAATTGCAGCATGAAGTGCACACTACAATTTTTGGTTCTTTATCACTGTTACTAGAAAAAAAAAAACCTGTTGGATCTTGTGTATATGGTGTTTACAATGTTTTAAGTGTGGCTTATCTAATCACAGTTTAGAGTAATGGACAGTTCTTGACGATGTTTTGTGTTTTTTTGGGCGGGGGGGGGCTGTTGTTTAAATCTACTGATACAAAATTCTCAGGAGAAAATAATCAAATGAGATAAGTACAATAATTAGAATAGGCATTCAAAAAGTATTATTATAATTATTAACATAATTTCCAATGAAAATATTGAAATTATTAAATTAATATTTTTATATATAGTGTGTGTGTGTGTGTTTAAGAAAATGAAAGACAGATTACCATTTTCAACACGAGGAAATGAATACCTACTTAATATTTATATTCAGTCTTGCCTTCCAGATATGACTTAAAACACACATAAAATGCTAGATTTTTGTAGATATCAAAAAGTGTAAGCACAGCACTGCAATGTTGCGAAAACCCATGGGCCCAGCTTATGCAATTTCAGCTGGAAATGAAATGTGTTTTTAACAGCTTCAGAGAAGTGCTTTGTCGTTCCAAGGTGAGGACGGTTTGTTAAACGTATGTGATGTGTATTTTCACCTTTTTTCACTGCTTGTGTTGGAATGAGTGTGTCAAAATCTTATTTAATTAAAAGTTTTTAGGTAGGTGGGCTACAGGGCAGAAGTCTGATCATAATGCCAAACCTCATTTATTTCATTGTTCTGTTTCATCTTTGTTTTTAAATTTCCAAGAGCAACTCTCTACACAATTATTTGGTCAGAAAAAGAAGAAAATGTTATCACGACCCCCTGTGTGTAGAAAATCCCAAATTGTCTGCAATTTATTAAAGTATACAGTAGATTTTTAATGACTAGCATTTTGGTTCCAATCAGTAGGAATGCTCTTAATAGATGTGATCTTTATCTGGGTTTCATTGTCAGGTCCTTAGACTTTCACTTCTTATCTTAAGGTCACTTTATTGCTTTTATAATGAGGCTTGTAATGAGAGCCCATTTCAATTAGTCCATTTGTACCCCCTTTCTAAACAATCCAAATTACCCAATTGGAATATGCTGTAGGCTGTAGTGTGTACTATATCTGCACTTGTGCCTTTGTGCATGTTTTCTTGTTGCTTCAAGGTGGGCTTTGTTGAATCATAACCTGTTTTCATCACCCAACCCACCCAGCCCCAAAGCATGTGTAGTCAGCTTATCTTGGCGAACCATTAAACAATCCCAATCTAAATATCTAATATCGCTGCCACACAGAATTTAGCAAGCACAAGGCATGCTTTGACAGTGTCTGGAGCTACAAAAGCTTTTTTTTTTAAGTCTTCCGGTACTTAAAGAATTATCAGGTGTCTTAGACCCATAACCGTGACCTTGTTCCTGCATGTCCTTCAGTATGTGCGAACATGTGGCAGTGACCTGCCAGCCAACCGCTGATAATTATTTCCATTGAACGTCTTGCTTTGGGCACAAAGTCTCGCTCCGTGAGCCCAATTGGGAGCAATTTGGTAACCCATACCCCTGAACATTAGTAATGAGAGCTGATCGAGTGGAGACCGGGCCTGCATTAACCTTCGGGATGCCCTGGTCATGTTGAGGGGGAAGCATTGGCTTGCCTCCAGTGCTGATTCTTGGGGGCTGGAAGTAGGGTAGCCCACCCAGGACTGGACTCTTGATTGAAAGGTTACTGAGAGAGAATTGGCGGCAGCTGCACAGAAGGCTATTTTTGAAAAACAGATATCTTTGTTTCTAACAGGAACTGAATAAAAACTCACACTGCCATGCCACTCACTTCCGAATTTTGAGTAAAAGCAAAGCCTAAAGATAAAAAAATAAATAAAAAACTTGCGGTTCATTACATCGACTTCCAAACTATTTGAACAGACGTTTTAGCAAGCTTCCACTTACGACAGCTTGCAATTAGTAGTTGCTCCTGATTGCATCAGGTTCTGAACATCTTAAAACTGACACCAGCTAATGATCATCCTAAATAAGGCAGCTATTTAAGAAATAGAAGCTCATGAGTTCATCCTGGCGCACCGTCAGTCAATCATTCAATGTTACATGACACCTCTCACTCTCATTAAGTCGGGTGTAGGCCACTTCCACCCAGACTTCAGAGAAAATCAAATAGGAACAGAAAAATGAGAGGATTCGATTTATTTATTGAGCACATACTTGACTACAAGATGCTGGCCCCAACTAAAGATGATGTTTGTTGGCTGCTGTTGCTCTCATTGTTTAATTGCTCACCTTCATTAAAAGACAACAAAGAGTTAGCCGGAAACATATTTGCCCCAGATCTTATTTCACACTTATAAAGTTACATTTAAGTAACTGTAGTGCCGACTGAGCATCTACTGTATGTAACATCACACTTATTACTTACCATTCGTTCATTAAGACAGAGGGGAAAGAAAAGTTTCAGGTGCATCTGACAGACATATCAGAAAGATTTATGCACCCCACTGATTGGGTGACAGAATGGCAAACAAAGCAGCTTTTTGTTCCCGTTTGTATCCGCGGTAATTACCACCACGGCAACAACCTCGCCTTTCATCTCTTCAGTCACATCACACAGGGAGCTGCAGTCAGAAGCGGCAGACGCCACTGTGCCACATCTGCCGCGTGCCGAATCAGTGCGCTGTCCCGCTGACAGCACAGAGGCATGTCTGAGAGTGAGAACATGCCGAAAACAACAGCACATTGGTCAGACATCTAGCTAATAGCTATTTGCTTGAGTTAAAGTTGACTCCATTTGACTCAAAATGGGCCTGTGAGAGTCCGTTTAATAGGCATGCTGTGCTGTCATGTTTACTTTTTGCAACGTGTTATATGTAAAATGTTTGTTCAAATAAAATCGGTAGAAAGACACTTAATAAAAGTCAGTTAATTAACTTCTTTCAGCTAAGGATGGCCCTGATACCAAAAATACACAAATAAGACGATTGTTGTCATACAGTTACAGAGCTATTTAAAGAGAAATGATAGCTCTAGTCATTTGTTTTGAATGAATTGAATGAGAAAAGCTTGAGTTCATTTTGAGATCTCTGATTTTTGTTTTCGGTCTTTGGTTATAATTAATAAGTATTTGCTTCAAAGTTGACTCCATATTTAATTTGACACAATATGGGCCTGAGTCTATTTAATATGTTGCATTCGTGGTGTCATGTAGATCACACTTTTCAAAGCCTGTGATATCTGAAGTGTTTTGTCCAGTGGGAATATATACAGTAGAAAGACTTCATGTCAATCAGTTTCTAAAAAGACTTAATAATATACTAACAACAACAACAAGAAAAAAAAATTTATAATAATAAAAATAGACACAAATTAGACAATTGCTGGCATTGAGACTTTAAAGAGATCTCATTTGCAAGTAAATATAGCTTCCATTGTGTGTAAATATGGCTTCTACTCTACCTCAGCTTTAAGTTTACTGTTCTGTTTCACAGGTAATGTAACAATATCTTTTTAAAATGCCCGTTTTTAAATATTGCATGAGAAATTGCAGGATATATAGACCCTGGGTATATATGTCATTAGGTTTTTAATAAGCAGACTAATACATTACAGTACTCCGCTCAGCAGACTCACAAATTTAATAATAATGCAATGTAGATCATGAAACGTTATGTTTGACAATACACTTCCAAAGAAAAAAAAGACAAATAACGCAACAGAATATTAAAAGTCATATGATATTTCACTGCCTGTTGGTTAGTCAAATCTATTGGCAGTTTCCTCTATAAATTCTCAGTACAAAGTACAATAGATTTTATCCATCTGACAAGTAAAATATCTACTATTATATAATATATCTATTTCACAGTTCACAAATCTGAAATAACTGAAAATTATTTTGACTATTTTCTATAATCATATTTACAGTCGGCTCAGGAATATTCACATAAATGCTATACATAAATACATTATTTGATTTGATTAAACATGACTGCAGCTATAAGCACAAATAGTTTTCTTTGTAATATCATTAGCATCACAGGAAAACAAAAAACACACAAAATAGACTTCTACATAAATAAATAAATAAATAAATTAAGATAAAACAAAACATCTGACAACCATTACCATGTGTGTATTACATTTCTAAAATGTATTTTTTTCTTGTCTCCCTGTTTTCCCCAGTTTCCCTGACTATAGTGGATTTGATTAAAATCGAATTCTGATTTATAATGAAATGTAAAAATTCCAATCAGTATTACATTAATTTAATTTATTAAATTTGGCTCTATCTTCTGAATATGGTGACCAAGCTTCTATTTGTATCAAACAGAACTATGCTGCCCTCTTTTGGTCCCACTGGATCATACCTTTGGGTCAAAAGTTGCTTTGTAAGAAAACAAGGTAGTCTGAGCTACTTCAGCTTAAGAGTTCCTATAAAGAATCTATTAAGCATTTTAATAGTAACAATACCATCTGCTCCACAGAAAAGCAGAGCGATTTATTCGCAGCATCCAAAGTGTGCGTTCAGACACACTAATCTGACAGACCATCACCTCCCGAAAGCTTTTGTTTGCATCATTTGCATTCACCACAGACGAAAAGGGCCTCCTGTGTTATTAAACTAATCCTCAATCCTTTGTTGCTAGTGGAGCTGATCTTTTGACCTCCGTAGTGCAGTGATAGGAAGCCGTCAGCCTTGCGGATTGGGGCGAGCATGATCCTCACCTGTGTTCATATTTCTCTAACAGCTGCTTGGCATTATGTATCTTTCTGATGCCACCAGGAGTGTTCTAGTCACCTAGGAGGATGGATACCATGGATGCTCACTAATTCTGCTCTATACTTGTTTGCTAGTGATAGCGTTTAGTGAAACCCAAGTGTCTATCAATCTGGTTATTAGCTGACTATAGATACAAGACTTTGTATGCTTTATTTAAATGTCATGAAGCACTAGAAGAGCAGTGTTTCGTGTGAATTTTGTCAGATCTTATTATGCAAACATGAATTAAAAATGGTATTCATTCAACAATTTACTTAAAATATTCCTCCATTTCTTCTTCTTTCTTTCTTTCTTTCTTTCTTTCTTTCTTTGCTTTTAGAATAAATATCAATGCACAAAGTATATTTGCTGTAGTTTCCATTCCAAAAAAAGTTTCAGTTAAGACAACTTTTAACTTTTTTTCCCATAAGTATTTTGACACAATTTTGTATTACTGAATACTAACTAACTAAACAGATGAATAAATAAATTATATATTATTTTAGTTTTTGTAAAGGTTTTCCTTCATTGAAACAAAGTCAGTGTGGTATAACCAGCATAACCACTTCTTTGGACCCTCATGACTGTGTTTCAAGGACAAGGCAATTTGATAATGTCTTTAATAATGTCACATTTTATGAAAATGCTTTGTTTAGGTCAAATGTAGTGACCCTAAGAAAGTGTAGTAGTTTAGTTTACATGTACTTACTAATATAATAACAATTAATTATTCATAATTACATGCAAGTAACCCTGAGCAAAACCCAAACCCAAATCCTAACCCTAACTGTATAATAGTATTTAATTAAGATTACTCAGTATTTAATTGCATAGTTACACTGTAACAAGGACACCTTAAAATAAAGTCTAACCCAGTCCTCTTCTGCAGGTACATACTATGTATTTGTTAAAGTAATTACATTAACTGCCTTTATAATTAAGCCAAACATATGTAGTTTCCTTATATTATTCACCACTTTCTTAGCTAACTACAATGTAAGAACAGGTGAGTGCACATACTGTAAAATAAAGTGCAAAAGAAAATGAGATGATATTAATGACTATATGTTAAATAAAGGAACTAGTAATAACAAACAAATAAATAAATAAATTAAAAATAGACCAACTACATTGAGCTGGGTAAAAAGGCCTTTGTTTATTCTGCTTCCTTTACATGGAATTTGCTGCAGAACAACTTAAAACTTAGTAAATTGATTCCTTTGAGTGTTTTTAAGTTAAGAATGAAATGTTTTGAGTTGGACTCCCTCACATGTCAGTGTTTTTAATTGAGATTTCATTGTAAGTGCATAATTGTCTTTCAAACTGTTTCTATTACTTTATTTGTTTTTATTTTCATGGTTTTTTTGTGTGTGTGTGTCTTTGTACGTATGTAATGATGTGATGTAATTCAGCTGCCTATCTTGGCCAGGTCCCCCTTGCAAAAGAGATTTTTTTATCTCAATGGGCTTCTCCTGGTTAAATAAAGGATAAAAAAAAAAAAAAAAATTCATATATATGTTGGCTCCTGAATATCATATATACTGGGATCTTTTGATTTGGGCTAGTTAACATCAATCTACTGTAGCAACCACCTAAAATACACTACAAACCCAATAAGTTATTCTCTGGCAACCACCCATATATTGTTAGAATATTTTCAACATGGCAGCTACATTTACTACCATTTAAAAGTTCATTAAAAAAAAAAAAAAATCTAATATTACTATTACTTGAAATATATATGAAGGAAGTGTGGCCAGATGGAATAGAGGAAGTGAAACAGGTAAGGGGTATAAGTACACAGTAAAGTGTATAATTGTGCCCCACCTCACTTTCTTCTACTGCTTATAATCTCATTTTGTGCCAACATCATCCTTTAATAGGCATAGAGGTTTTGGGGGTACATACAATCTTTTACAAAGAAAGTTGCTTAACACCCACACCATCAAGAGGCCACTTCCGTTAGTCCGAAATGGTCACAGTTAATATGGTTACCATCTGCCAGATTTTAGAGGAATACGTTTTAAATGCTGTTGCTAAATAGTAAACCACTTTACAAACCACAATCCAAAACCACTGAAACAGACGAAACCTTAATTTGTACTACTTACATGTTAGTGTATAGCAAAACATTAATGTCTTAAGAGAAAACTAAATGGCCAACTGCTCATTATGGTCATGACTGGTTAGCAGAAAACCATAACATTGGTTATCATGATTCACATGCTATATTCCAAGTCTTCTGAAGTAATATAATGAATTTGCAACTGGATAATTATTAGAGTTAATAATTTATTTATCATTACAGGATTATCACTGGAGTTGAACAACGGTTATTATCATGAGCTAAATCTAAAACCATGAAAATGAATGAATGTTCACTACAATATATAAAACTTCTCAAGGTTATGTATGTAACCATTGTTCCCAGAACGTAACGAGATGCTGTAACACCTCTTTGTGACCTTGTCCTGAAGCATGTGTGCAATCATTCCAACAGAGTGGCAAGACATAATGGGCAGGGTGATGTAGGGACCAGAAAGCTTAAAAGTGTACCCATTGTAAACAGAATTAGCTTCTGATAGGTCAAAGCAAGCGCACACAGGGATGCAGGAAATATGTAACCATGATTACATAAATAACCTGAAGACATCCCTCTTCAGGAACTTGTGTTGTATCAGAAATGCTATGGGAACGAGAATACCAACTCTACCATATTAACAAATGAAGGTCCTTCCTGATCACATTCTCCCGTGAACACTCATCGTGAAGGGACACAAGGTCCGAGAACCAAACCAAACAGTACCAAAGGAGCTGGATGTGTGAAAAAGAACCACAGAGCACAGTGAGTGGTCTCCAGAGAAGAAAACAGGTCGACTTGGCCCTTGCCAAAAACGCTCCAAATCTGGAGCCTACCTTGACTGGATGTCTGCCCCATGACCTTGAGGACTTGCCACCAGCCTTGACAAGATGTTGCTCCCTGATTGAGATGACCTGGGATATAGACTGCCCTCAGGGACAGAAGCCTTCCCTGGGCCCACAGGAGGATCTGGAGTGCCAGTTTACAAAGTGCACATGACCGCAAACCTCCGTTGGTTTATAAACAAGACCACCGAAGTGTTGTCTGTGCGGACCAGCACATGTTGAACTCTGAGGTCTGTGAGGAAGTGTTTCAGAGCCTGAAACTTATCTCCAGGCAATTTGTGTTCAGAGAAAGATGATGACCTTTCCTACAGACACTGGGCTGAGTGACCACTCATGATTGCTCCCCAATTGAGGGATGCGTCCGTTGTAAGTGTTACACAATGACATAGAGCATCCAACACAGGTCCCTGAGACAGGAACCAAGGCTTCTTTCACATGACTAAGACACAAAGGCAGTGATGTGTGACCTTGATGGTTTCACTTGGTGAAAGTGTGAGGTGACAGCGCTAGACCGAATGGTATACTTGACAAAAATTACTTTAACTTAATTAAATTTTAACAAATTTAAGGAAAACTGAATTTTTTTTTTCAAAATAGTATTAATAATTATTTTAGTTTTTACTACATATGATTTTCTGCACATGGTTACATTCCCATATGACATCTCATGGTCATTAAACTAGAAAGGAAAACTGTCCAAGCCTTCCATTGATTTCTGAAGAAATCAATGAGAAGAGATTAAGAAGATTCTCATCATTAAAGCTTAATTTTAGTGGTTAGTCATGCAGAGATCCCAATCACCTGTTTTTCACATGCTAAGTGTTAATAAACTCCCTACAGAGGGGCAGCTTGATTGAGTTTCTAAAGGTGAGATGACAAAAGCTGGATGGGGGATGAAAATGGGAGGAATGAGGGGAAGGGGGGAGCTATTGCTCAATAGTGGGTAGGTCTGGGCTGGCCTGTTGGTGTTGCGGGGACCCGGAGCATTTCGTGGACAGGTGTCCTATGATGGAGGTGGGGACGATGATCCGGGTCCCGGACGTCCCACAGGTCACCCCCGGTCAGGCTGGCGAGTACCAAATACCAGTGAGTATCAAGGGGGGTACATATCCGGCCTTGGTGGATTCCGGATGTAACCAAACCTCAATCCATCAAAGCCTGATTCAACCGGGGGCATTGGATACAAGCCGCGTGGTTAAGGTGCGGTGCGTACACGGGGATGTGGTGGAGTATCCGGTTGTCCCAATTAGCATTCAATTCCGGGGACAAAAGCATAGTGTGGAGGTGGCGGTTAGTCCCCACCTCCGGCATCCGATAATTTTGGGGGGAAATAAGGCACGGAGGGAGACCGTGAGGGTACAGGTGGGAGAAACTGAGCCAGGGCCGCCGGGGTCTGCTTCAGGGGAACCGAACGAAATCGGGAGACTAATTATTTCGGAGCGTGATGACTTTCCTCTGGAGCAGTCTCAGGATGAGACACTAAAACATGCATTTCAACAGGTCCGCGCCATCGATGGCCAGTCTCTCCAACCTGCCGTCCCGCTCTCCAATCCGTATTTTGCCATTTTAAAAGACCGGTTGTATAGAGTGACCAAAGACGCTCGGACAAAATTGAATACAACCCAATTGTTAATTCCAAAGGGCTGCAGGGAAATGCTTTTCCAGGCGGCTCATTCTAATCCTATGGTGGGCAAATTGGGACAGGCCGCAACACTAAATCACCCCATGGCCTCTTTCTTTTGGCCGGGCATTCATGACAATGTGCGCAGGTGGTGCGCGTCTTGTCCGGAATGTCAGTTGGTAAACCCACCGGCCGCCCCAAAAGCGCCTTTGCGCCCTCTTCCCTTAATGCAGGTCACCTTCGAGAGAATTGGTATGGACCTCATCGGGCCATTAGAGCGATCGGCACGAGGACATCGCTTTGCATTAGTCATAGTTGATTATGCAACGCGATATCCTGAAGCGGTGGCCCTCCACAACATTTCCGCTAAAAGTGTTGCAGATGCCCTGTTTCATCTTATCTCCCGGGTGGGGGTTCCAAAAGAAATCCTCTCCGATCAGGGCACGGCGTTTATGTCACGTACGTTACGCGAACTGTACGGATTGTTGGGCATTAAATCGATTCAAACTAGCGTCTATCCACCCACAAACCGATGGCCTGGTCAAACGATTTAATCGCACACTTAAATTCATGATCCATAAGTTCGTTCACGAAGACGCCAAAAATTGGGATAGGTGGCTAGAGCCCTTGTTATTCGCTGTGAGAGAGGTCCCGCAAGCCTCCACGGGGTTTTCCCCCTTCGAGCTTCTCTATGGATGCCAGCCCCGGGGGGTGCTCGACGTACTGAGAGAAACGTGGGAGGAGGGACCATCTCAGGGCAAAAACGAAATTCAGTATGTGCTGGACTTGAGAACAAAAGTCCACACATTGGGGTGGTGATTGGCGGAGAGGATGATCTCGGGCCAGAGGCGAATATCAAACCACAATCCCTCGCCCTGGCTCCAGGTGGAGGTCACCTCTCGCCATCCCAACTCACTGATTGAACGAAATTGCAGGCGGAGTTCGCCGACGTCTTCTCGCCCCTACTGGGCCGTACTAACCTGATTCAGCACCATATCGAGACCGAGCCGGGCGTGGTAGTTCGCAGCCGGCCGTATCGTTTACCTGAGCACAAGAAAAAAGTAGTTCAGGCTGAATTAGGCGCTATGCTTGACATGGGGGTAATAGAAGAATCTAATAGTAACTGGGCGATAGTTTTAGTTCCGAAAATGGATGGCTCAGTCCGATTCTTTGTGGAATACTGCAAGGTGAATGCTGTGTCTAAATTTAATCGACATTGGACTTAACAAAGGGCTATTGGCAGATCCCCTTGTCTCCACTGTCCAGAGAAAAGACAGCTTTCACAACGCCGTTTGGATTACACCAATTTGTTGCCCTTCCGTTTGGCTTGTTCAGGGCCCCAGCTACCTTTCAGTGCCTCATGGATAGGATTCTGCGGCCCCATGCTGCGTATGCGGCTGCCTACCTAGATGATATCATTATATTTAGTAATGATTGGCAGTGGCATATGCAGCATCTGAGGGAGGTCCTGAGGTCGCTGAGGGGAGCGGGACTCACGGCCAACCCAAAGATGTGTGGGATTGGCCGTGTGGAAGTAAGTTATCTGGGCTTCCACATGGGGCATGGGCAGGTGCGTCCCCAAATTGATAAGACAGTCGCTATTGCGACCTGCCCACGTCCCAAGACCAAAAAGGAGGTAAGGCAGTTCTTGGGGCTGGCGGGATATTATAGACGGTTTATTCCTAATTATTCGGACCTCACCAGCCCTTTGACTGACCTTACTAAAAAGGAGGTGCCAGATACGGTCCAGTGGACGGAGCCGTGTCAGCAGGCCTTTACTCAGGTCAAGGCTGCTCTGTGTGGCGGGCTGTTGTTACACTCTCCTGATTTTTCTCTCCCTTTTCTGTTGCAGACAGACGCGTCAGACAGGGGGCTGGGGGCAGTCCTGTCCCAGGAGATAGAGGGGGAGGAACGGCCGGTGCTGTACATTAGCCGGAAGCTCTCGAAGAAAGAGGCTAAGTACAGCACCATCGAGAAAGAGTGCCTTGCCATCAGATGGGTCGTCCTCACCCTCCGCTATTACTGTTCGGACCACGCTCCGCTGCAGTGGCTCCACCGGATGAAGGATACCAATGCACGGATCACTCATTGGTATCTAGCTCTTAAGCCTTTTAAGTTCAAGGTGATCCACAGGCCGGGTGTTCAGATGGCGGTGGCCGACTTCCTCTCCAGAAATGGGGGGGCGTAGAGTGAGAGGAAACGAAAGCAGTATTGAAGTGTCAGAATAAGAGTCAAGGTTTGGGTGTTTGCAACCTTTTAGTTCTTTTTGTTTAATAAACCTGTCAGCAGTCCAGCAGACCCCTTTGTCCTCTTCCTTCCATCCCACGAACTTTGCTACAAGGTCATTGGTCACAGTTCATCAAGTAGAGTTTGGTCTGATGATGCTCCAGTACTTTTACAAGAAACTCCCCTGCTTTAACTTCCCATAAAGTGCAAATATATTTCACCACAATCTGACAATCAAACATAATCTTAATAGTAAAAACCTTTTAGTCCACAGCCAGTTTCAGTGTTCACAATAAGTGTGGTATGCGCAGACACCCCCTGCTAATGAGGCATTGACCTCGGCCCAGAAGCACTACATTGTTTGAGCTGCTTATTTATTTATGACTGTTTGATGTATAGCGTGCTACTCATGATTAATTTCTTAACACAGACCTTGATCAATATGCAAGATTAATGGCAGATTTACTTTAATGTTATTTTTATTGGAAACATGAATGCAGTGCATTTTTCCCCTCTCCCCAACTCTAGCAACACTTGATTGATGTCTGTGCCGCATCAACTCCAGCTTTCCTTTAATTCCCTGCATAATAATTATTTTTTTCTTCCTCTTGTGGGCTTAGTCAGTTGCTGAGAATCTGCCTTTGTGGCGCACTCAAAATCTCTTGTTAAAAATTAAAGTGATTGTATTCTGCTTTCTAATGCAAATGGCGTCTCACGTGGCCTGCAAATTCATATGAGGTCCAGAAGACGGAGAGCATCCAAAAGGAATGCAACACAGACACACAAAAAAAGCTGAATAGGCATGAAGGTGGTGTTATCAAAAAATCCTGATGGCCTTTAGTTTACCTGTCTGTCTTCCTGTCAATCAAAAACAAAACAAAAAAAGCTTCGTTTCTGGACGATGTGCCTGTGTTTTCTTTGCCGGTTTTGTTTCACTTGCATATTGTTGTTAATCATAAAACTATATGGGCAAGGAGTTCTTTATATATATATATATATATATATATATATATATATATATATATATATATATATATATATATATATATATATATATATAGTTTTTATATATAATGTAAATATTTCACATTTAATCTACCATGTAACTAGCCATGAAAATTAATTAAAAGTAAATACTACACTAATTAATGATTTTTCTTCACTGTGTGTGTGTGTGTGTGTGTGTGTGTGTGTGTGTGTGTGTGTGTGTGTGTGATAGGTATTACAAGGAGAGGGTGACTTATGAGGACATAACCCATGTCCCGATTTTTCAAAACGCTTATAAATCATACAGATTGAGTTTTTTTGAGAAAGTACAAATGCACACATTTTCCTGTGAGGGTTAGGGTAAGGTGTAGGGTTGGTGTAGGGCCATAGAATATGCAGTTTGTACAGTATAAAAACCATTACATCTATGGGATGTCCCCACTTTTCACAAAAACAAACGTGAGTGTGTGTACAGTACAGAATACAGTATGAGTTTTATGGGTTTCTGAAGTTGTTTTCATTTGACACTTGAAATCTTCAGAGGTGAAGAGAATCTTCAGAGATTCTCTCAGAAGTGAAGCACAAGCAAAAGCTTCTTCTGCTCTCTTATTGTCATTAATAGTCCTTCTAGAACTGTCTAGAAGATTGTCAAGTACTGAAAATTTTTAAAGAACATATGAGAACCGTATCAAGTTCAGAGGCTGGAGGGGACAAGAACAAGAGGCATGTGTTTCATTTAAACCGTTTCATCATGTAATACGTTGACACTTGGGCCACATGTAGGATTAAAGGAATAGTTCATTTCTGGAATAATTTCAATCACCCTGTTTTTGTTCAAAACGCCTATGACTTTCTTTCTTCTGCAAAACACAAATATCAATGTCTTAATACTATCATGGCTGCACTTTATTATAAAATGAAAATGATTGTGACTCCATACTTCAAAAAGCACAGAAAAAGCATCATATAAGTAGTCTATGGTATTTATGCACTATTTTTAAGTTTTCTGAAGTCACTCAATAACAGACCAAAATAAGGCGTCATTTACAGATATGATTTGTGAAAAAAAAAATTGTTTCTAATGAGAGTATTTTGTGTCAGTGATTCAGATGATACAGATTTTTTTTCCAGACTGAACTTGCAGAAATTAAATTATTTTATGAAGTTGCAATTTCATCTGATGTGATTAATAGGACAAAGTATGATTTTTAATAAAAAATCATATAAAATAAGCTAAAGTGGACGCCACAAAATGGGATAAAATAAATGTTATATTAGGGTATATTTAGATGACAAAGATGTACAAAATATAAGAAAAATGTTTTCCTTTGCATACATATAGACTGAACACATAATACGCATGCGCAATGTCACCTTCCTAAATTTAAGCGGTATCATTTGCAAAAATATGCACTTTAAAACCGGTTTTAAGTCCCCTGAACTCCATCGTCATGTGAATGAATATATAAAAAGTTTTCCAATTTTAGTTGTAAATGGTGTTGTGTAAATGCTGCTTAGCATTAAAGAAAAATAAAAATAAAAAAATAATAAAAATTATTTTACATATATATATATTATTATTATTATTATTATTATTATATTTGTAATATAAAATAGTTTACATATTTGTTGTACAAAATATATATTTTTAAATAAAGACACATATCCTTCTCAAGCACCATGATATAAAATATTAAGAAAAAAAATTAAATGTAAATAACATTGAAATAATTAAGTGAGTAATTTTTAGAGAAAAAAAAAAATTGCCAATAGGGTAAGAAATAATAAATACAATAAACTAAAATTACCTCAGTATTTATTTTAACTAACCCACTGAAATATATATATATATATATATATATATATATATATATATATATATATATATATATATATATATATATAATTTTTATTATATATATTTTTTTTTTGCATAAACTCACCTAAATATGATTATATATATATAAAGAGTTCAGATGCAAAAGCCTCTAAATGCCATCTTAAATTTTAATCTAAGATTAGTATTTTTAATCAAGCTGCTATGCTTATGTTGAGTCATTTTACACTAATGGCAATGTGCAGGTCCTTTTCGAGGCTATTAAAGTGAAATAACTGAACATAAATAGGAGCCTGATAAAAATCCTAATTTTAGATGAAAATTTCAGATGGCACTTAGAGGATTTTGCATCTGAACTCTTCATATATATATATATATATATATATATATATATATATATATAATTTTTTTTTTTTTTTTTTTTTTGAAAACAAGACTTAACACATAAGTCAATTACATTTGCTCCTTTTTTGTTTTGTTTTGTTTGTTTCTCACAGAAAGTTACATTATTACTTCCGATGACATTAATTAGTCATTTTAATATTTTTTTTATAAAAGTTCTAATATAGATCTAGATACATTTGATATTATCTAGTTATTTCTAGAGATAAAGTGAAGTTTTCGGAAGACGTAATGTATGTAATTCAAAAGTAACTTGACTATATTGACTATTGACACACTGATTGTATTTCAATTTAATTTGTATGTGGTTTCCACTACAGATTTGTTTTCAATAACTGAGCAACCCCTATGATTGTCCCACATGATTGACTCCGTATGAAAGTACATTGACATTTGCAGTTCATGTTTAAAGAAATGGAAAGCATGGCAAGGTGCCTGGGATTTTCTCAAACTCCCAAATGTGCAGCGATAACACGTCCACAAAAAGAAGCTCCGAGCCTTGAAATGGGAGAAAAAAAAAACATACTGGTCCCTGAGGACTGAGTGTGTGTGTGTGTGTGAGAGAGAGAGAGAGAGAGAGAGAGAGAGAGCGAGAGAGGGAGGGAGAGCTGGGGGTGGAACAGGTCATGTAACATTACTCCATGCATATATGTGCTCTTTTTTTTTGTTTTTTGTTTTTTTTTGGTTGAAGAACACCATCTAGTCAGTGGCAATATTTTTAATAGGAGTCATATTGGTAGGCAATCATTAAAGCAAAAATAAAAGGAATGTAAAAGTGCTTAGAGATAAGAGGCATTTCCACTACTACAGGTGAAAAGGTTCTTTTATTCTTTAATCAAAATAAAATGTTGTCATAATTAACATGCCCATAAAAACAAGAAGGTTTTGTATTGTTACTTTACATATTTGAACATTTAAATCAAATTAGGCATCTTATTTTATAAATATTCAAAATGTTACATATTCTATCAAATCTGTCAAATCTGATATAAAACTTTTTGCCCCTTTTCAAGATAAAATACATTATAAAAGTTATATAAAATGGCAAGAAAACTAAATAAATAATAAAAAAAATGTGGAAATATGTGGAAATATCACTTTTCACTTGGGAAAAGGCAAAAATATCAGGTGGCATATCATTAAATTAAAAAGAAGCTAAATAGTAATTGTCAAAGGTGATATAAAATCATAAAAGTATAGACTTTAAATGTTTATAAATTTAATTGTTTTTCTTAAATTCTGGAGGCTGAAGTAGCAACATATTGTGTCAAAATAAAAAATTTATACATCATCATTTATACACAAAGTAAATATGTTTTTAATAAATTAACATTTGTGGACAGCAGTCATATCACCATCAGCATGTGATCATATGAAACAGTTTGTCTACTGTCATCAACTCAACTTCAGTGTTGTATTTCATACAAATGTAAAGAGAACTCAACACTGCAATAAGCCAAAGCTCACCCGTTTCCTGTCTGAGCTGGGACTCTCTCATAACCATCTGCATGAAGGCAGTAGCGGTTTTAGGCACGGGCGAACCGGGCAGCCGCCCGGGGCGTCATTTTTTCGTGACACATTGGGGGCGGCAGCACGAGCAGATAAACAAAAAATCCTCTGTGTCGTTTTTCGTCATTTATATCATTTCACTGTGTGTGGAATTGGCAAATTGGCGCTCCCTGCAGCTGCCGGCGCCCCTGCTTGCTTAACATATCCACTGAAGCTTTGTGTTGTGAGAGAAGTGTAAGGGAGTGGGGCGAGAGGCGCGTGCGACATTTCACCTCTGGGTCTCTCTCAAATGGAACGGACAGGGCGGGGGTGGACGGGGACGGGGGATCCACACTAGTAATATAATTAATAATAGGCTAAAGTCAGTCACACACTTCGACTTTCTTCCAAATAACGCACATTTCATTCATAATGTTATAATACAGGCCTATAGTTCCTGCAAATGAAACTAGGTAATACAAAACGATTATGCGGTCATCAGGGTGAATTGGTTTAGTCTTGACTTCTGGTCCTGAGTGACAGTTGGGGGGATGGGAAATCTGTTGATTGTCGAGTGCCAAATAAACAGAGATGGAGAAGAAAAGGTCAAAGCCAGGTGCCCAATTTCGAAAAAAAAGAAAAGAAGAAGAGGAGAAACGAGCAAAAGATAAAGGTATGCAACTATTGTCTCTGTCCCAGCCGGCATTTCAACGTTGATTCAACGTTGAAACAACGTCAGGTACCATGGTTGAATCAACGTTGAAAAACCTTTCGATTTTGCAAATTGGATCAACGTTGAAATCACGACGTTGATTCACCGTTGAAATCGTGACGTTGATGTACGGTTGAAATCACAACGCTGATTCACTGTTGAACTCCCGACGTTGAATCAACGTTGAAAAACCTTTCGATTTTGCAAATTGGATCAACGTTGAAATCACGACGTGGATTCACCGTTGAAATCGCGACGCTGTTTCACCGTCTTACCTGCATTATGGGTGAATTAGGGTCGTGCTGCAGCCCTGGGATGAAAGCTGAATGAGGTGTTGATTTTGAAAAGTTAATCAGCGTTGATAACACGACGTTGTTTCCCCGTCGTACCTTGCACCGTGTGTAAATACACCTAGATCCTAGTTGGCATTTAGATCAACAATGTACATGCAAGGCTAAAAATCTAATGACTGGCAGCAATGGCTTTACAAACAACTTCAATAAACTACCACATGCTCAAAATTGTCAAACAGCAGTTAAATTTTGGCAACATACTGTAGAAAACAGATGAAAATAATCCCACACTTTATTATGCAGAGTATGCATGGAAGTAATGCTAAAAACAGGTAGTAGAACAATCCAAATACAATAATATTTAAAGGTTTTTGTGAAATAATTTGGCACATAAATGCATATTTTTTGCAGCACTTACAAGACAAACCCTTGTACCTTTATGACAGAAACCAGTGGATCTTTTATTTTGGTGGAAACCTACAGTTTCTGTCAAAAACATGTTTTAGTAATGTGTCTCATTACAAGAGTTGTGTACATTTGTGCCGTGAAAATGTGTTGGAACAGTTCGACAAGGGAACCTTCCACCAGTTGGTTTCTAATGGGAACCCCCCGGACTGTGTCTTCTTTACCGTGGGGAATGCAGAATGAGATTTCTACCGCAGGGCAGTCTAAAATGTTAGAACCAGCAGCCTTAGTGTATACAGTGTGGTTGTGCTTCGGGTGATCCTTGAAAGTGTCCCAGCGCTAGGTCCTTTCTGACGCCGTCCCCTCCACTCTCTCCCACTTGTGCACTTTCTGTACCGTCCTGTATAAACATTTACATTTAATCATTTAACAGACGATTTTATCCAAAGCGACTTACAAATAAGAACAACAGAAGCAGTCAGGTGTACAAGCGAACAACAACAGTATACAGGTGCCATGACAAGTCTCAGTTAGTCTAGTACAGAACGCATAGCCAGGTTTTTTATATATATATATATATATATATATATATATAAAAAAGACAAGAAAAGAAGGAAAAGTGCTAGCATTAGTTGGTTAAGTTCTGGTGAAAAAGATGAGTCTTAAGATGTTTCTTGAAAATGAGTAAACACTCAGTTCGGATTGAGAAGCTGGACACAGTCCAGGAAAAGGTCCTTGAGAGTGATTGTGAACTTCTTTGGGATGGCACCACAAGGCGTCGTTCACTTGCAGAGTGCAAACTTGAGGAGGGCACATAAGATTTAACCAGTGAGTTTAGGTATGTTAACAATGTTTGACAATAACTTTGATATTGTGAAATATATTTAACTGAAAACTGAATGCAAAATAAATCACACAATATTTTCACTTTACAGTACAGTAACAGTGAGGTTGGAAACAAAGTGGACAACACTATTCATTAAACACTTATTTTAATGTATTCAGATGAAAATGTACAATATTAACAAATTATTCATAAGCAGTGTTTTCAGAGCCCCCAGTTACACTGTTTTAATCAGAACACTAACATTACAGTGTAGTAAAACAAGTCAAATCAAATTCAGTACATTTTTATTAAACTAAGCACAACCAAAACCTATCACAAAAGGTCAAAGCATCTCTAGCAGAAGTGACAGTGCAATGTAGCAGAAGAACAATTTCTTACCAATGTTTCAAGAACAAGCTGGATCCTCGATGACTCTACAAGGGGAAAGAAGAAAGAGTTTACTGAAAAGTTCTTAAAAAGCAGGATTTCATATTATACCATTTCTTTAAACCACTGGTTCTCAAACTTTTTATACCAAGTACCACTTCAGAAAATATTTGTTATTAAATATTAAGTTGCACCATAATGACCAACGTTACATTTCAGCAGCGTAGTAGGCCAAACTATTCAGCTACAGGTCTACAGTTAAAAAATGAGGCAGTTTTATTCTAATAAGAATATTTATTGTTGTCAGACACTTTACCATGTTTGAACATTAACACTACAACTGTGCTTACATACACAGGTAAATGAAAAAAAAAAGTTTAAATTAAAATGTAATTTTAAATGTAATTATGTAACAAAAGTTACAAAACTGTACTGTACTTTAACTGTAACATACTTAAATGTGCAAAAAAAAAAACTTACTCAAAGATTAAGTTAAAATATATTAACATTAATTAGTTTAATTTAGTGATTCACCTGCATAACAACTAGAGGGGGCCTGACACTTTGAGAACCATGGCTTTAAACAATCCTTTTTTTTTTCATTTTCTTTAATTCATTAAAATTATATTATTTAAATACCGACATTTGCACTTATATGTTGCAGAAAACACTTTGAAACTAATATAAGAATACAAACATATATAACACACCTAATGCATGGGATTCATATCAGGAAAATATGGGAAAATCTCTAAAAGACAGACATTAACACATAACTCACCAGCAACACATTAGGTGAGCATCTAACTTGATCATCTGTGATAAAGCAATGCAAAAATAGACACACGGGTATTTATTTATCTGCAGGTTACATGTCCTTTAAACTACCCATTTGTAAACTCTGGTAATACTTTACTATTTTCAAAAGATAATAAAGATAAAGATAGCGATTTTCTTACCTCATTTTGACAGGATGTTTTCAGGACCTCGCAGAACACCTGACCCTTCTTGTGTTCACAGTTTTTGTTCTCCATTGACATGTCACGACTCAAATTCGCTCGAAATAAATAAAAAAGGCAAATATGAAATAATTCGGGACCGACCGAGCAGTCAGTTATAACGAGCAGCAGCTCACAGTTAGCCGCCTCACTCACAGAAAGACGACAATAACGGTCATATTTTTAAATGTAGAAAAGCGCGAACCGATTCATTGTCCAGTTTCCTGAATGACAGCCAGATTAACCAATCATGATAGAAGTAATAAAATAAAACTACCAATGGGAGTTGTTTCAGTGTGATAAAGCAGCGAAATGTATAGTTTTATTGTTGTTAATGATGATAATATTTAACATTTTAGAATAGGTATCATGACTAAAATATTTTTAAATGCTATTAAAATAATAATTAATTTAAATAATTTAATATAAATAATTTAAAAGCTTGTTAACCTTTTTCTACCATTTAGCATTAAACATATTTAACGTTGTTTCATTAAAACAACTGACCTTATCTCAACCATATTTCAACGTTGAAAGTTGGTCATGTGCTGGATGTTTTTCAACCATTCAGCTTTAAACGTTGAATCAACTTTGTTTCAACGTTGAAACCACAACTGACCTTATTTCAACCATATTTCAACATTGAAAGTTGGTCATGTGCTGGATGTTTTTCAACCATTCAGCTTTAAACGTTGAATCAACGTTGTTTCAACGTTGAAACCACAACTGACCTTATTTCAACCATATTTCAACGTTGAAGGTCGGTCATGTGCCGGCTGGGGTATGATTACAGTATCCATTTCATGAATGAAGGGCTAATGTTAATTTGTGGTGGGTATAACTCTTTGTTAGCCTTTTTGCTAAGACTCTTGCTATGCTTATAGAACAATAATTTGGTTTCAACTCAATCACGAGATCTAATTTATAATATTGTGCTTTGCAATAAAACTGTTAAAAGTTCAGTTATCATTTCCATCAGTTGGTTTAACATTAGGCCCTGTAAATAACCAACGGCATTTTATTTGCTACACAGTATGCTAAGTATTGTTTCCTAAGTATAATTTTACAAGTCATAACTAAAAGTGTGTCATGCGTATAATTTGAGGCAGTGACCTAATGGCACCTCCATGAAAGTTAGATTGATATACAAATTTTGGTTGAAAAATATCCTGAAACCCAAAAAGTTTTTGTTTTTGCCTATACATATAATTTAAAGTCATTTTATTTTTTTAAACAACTGAGTCCCAGTGACCATAGCATAACGTGAATAAAATATAATTTTTCAATGTATTTTTTTTTTTTACTATTTGTTTCTATGCTCTAAACAATGTGATGACATGGGGGAAAAATGAAATAAATAAATGTTTTTTTTTGTTTTTTTCGGGTCTAGGAGGATATAGCGTGTAATGACAGCCAGTTAGTGTGTAAGAGCATGTTTATGTAACCCTTCTATTATGTTTTGAGTCAATTTGACCCTAGGCTGTTTTAGCTTTATAAAACATTATCCTATGGTCTTTTGATTTCAAATGCAGTTAAATTGCAATTTCATGGGCACTTCTAAAATATTTTGGAGCATCCTCTGCCACTGGTCAGGATGAGCCAACCACCTCCTCCGCTACACATATGTCTCCACAAATATCTGATATTGAGGATGAAGACCTCTTTGCCTCTACTTCTACCCATCATGAGCTTTCAGGTGTGCATATCGTGTGTGTGTGTGTGTGTATGTGTGTGTGTGTGTGTGGGCTACAAGACAACTGCAATTTAATGTAATTTTAATATTTCTGATAATTTATGAGTAGGACTGTGTTTTTTCACTGCTATGTGTTTTGAGTAATATGCCAATATGCTGTCTGATAGAAATTCCTGGAGCTGAACCCCCACTGAGCCCCACTGGCCCTCACATCTGACTGACAGGATTCGGACTGAGCTGGTTCACAGAGGACCAAGTAAAGTGCCACCTGGCTTTGTTTTCCGTAGGAATGAGAGTAATGGGAGAAGTTGCCACCACTAATATTTTAATAAGACATTAGTAAGTGGTGAAAAGATGGCAAGAAGTTGGCTGATTTCTTCAATTAAGAACAACAGCCTCTTTTGCTTCTGCTGCAAATTGTTTTCCAAGAGGAACATCAATTTAACAAGTGCAGGAATGGCAAATTGGAAACATGCATGCAATGATCTCACATCATATGAAAACAGTTGTTATAATAAAAGTATTGCTGTTTGTGCAGAACTTTGTTTGCTATTTTTTGTGTTTGTGTGGGGGGGGGGGGGGGGGGGGCGCTCGAAAGGGGTCTCGCCCAGGGTGTATTTCAATGTAGAACCGCCACTGCATGAAGGCAACATCTGTACAGGCATTTCCTGCCTGACCTTGAGACAGGCACACACACACACACGCACACACACGCACACACACACACACACACACACACACACACACACACACACACACAGGAGAAGCTAAATCACTGACAACTAAGGAGACTAACTAACACAAGAAAAAAAAAGAACATTCTTACCTAAAACACACTATGGCTGCTAGAGTTAATCAATGAATCCAGTTTAATGTTAATTGTTAAACATGAAAATAAATTGACATTTGTCTAAATATTTAAAGTAATAAAGTAAATGTTTAAAATAAGCTTACAAGATTTAACATTTATACACATTAGTCACCAAAAAAAAAATAAAAAATAAAAAATAACCTTTTAATTTTTTTAATTTATAAAGTTTTTTGTTTTTTTTTATTTTGCATTATAATTTTTTTTACTGAGTTTTAGTGCATTTTCTTTATATGGAAAAAAAGGGTCTCAAAATATGTGCAGTGTCACATGGTTAATGCAGATTGTCTTATGAGCTGAGCAGTTTACTTCCTGTTTGAACCATGATTTGACAATGGCTGCATCAAAGCTCCAAAAAGTTCAATAAAGTATGCTGACATAAAAATATTGCAAAGATTATATTATCTTTACGGTGTCAAATGTTTACGATTATTCAGTTCTGTTGAGTGTGGTGATAGAATGAGAAAACTTTTTGATTAATAGTGATTGCCGGGATATAACTTTTTTTTTTCTTAGTAGTGTTTTTATGTATAATAATCGCCATAAAATGTGATAAAACAATTTAAAATGTGATAATAACTGGGCTGAGATATATACTCATTTTGATGATTGCAGGAATTATTTAATTTCAATATACACACTATCCCACCGTTCACAATTGTGACCAACCATGTAAAAAAAGAAAGAAAAATATTATTATTATTATTATTATTGTTATTATTATTAACCATTTCAAGGTGTTACTAATGACACATTATTCTGATATTTTCATGTCTGAGAAAAATTTGTGATTAAATGGGTTTAACAGTCAATTTTTTTTGTGTAGGATTTACTTTAAAACAATTTCTGACTGTAAATTGCTGGTAAATTTCACAATTAATTAAAAATTACATTTAATCCCTAAAAAAAGGCATTTTCTATAATTAAAAGGGTGCAATAACCTCTTCGAAAAAATTACCAAAATATATCAGAAATTATTTATTTATTTATTTATTTTGATAAACAATGTATACTGCAACACATGATTTGGTAAATAACATTAGATATCCAAAGTATCTAAAATGGAAATTTAAATAGGATGTAGAGTGATGTGAGGACAATTCGGTAGCATATCCTGCTAAACAATACAGTATGTGTTTACATGCTAAAACTTTAGGGAACTATTACACAAACAGAGATCTCTTCAGCACACCCGCTCATGAGTGCTGGTATTCCCACAGGCCACACTCATGTTTTCCAGCCTGTAACAGTTGGCCTAATGTTATTGTGAGGTCATGATGCTGGAACAGGAAGTGAAGATCTTTTTCTCTGCACGCCCATGAGAGAATACAGGGACACGATGTGTTATGCTAAATGCTTGATATGTAAAGATTTGTGGGTCTGGTCAATATACTCTCAGTCCTGAAAAAATTCTGATTAAACATTAAGTTGATAAAGTGGTATAACAGCTCCAAATGAAACGTTTACTAATACGTATAGCTAATTCAGCTTTTGTTTATAATGAAAGATTAAGTAACATTTTGGCTTATGTCTAAAGAAAATATATTGATTAACTATGGTCTTTATAATAAATAATCTTTTAACTTTGTTTGATTGCTTTTTTCTTTGGAATATCAGAATATCTCTATTTGTGCTCAGAAGTAAGATGACCTATTGTGAATTGCATTTATCTTTTGAGGGTGGCCAATTCATGAACTGAAAAATAGTGACACATTCTGAATTGCATGTACCATTATAGTCACAAACATATGAACACATTCCCATATTCATCCAGACATATGTCCTGGGTTAGTAAACATGAACTGCTATCTGGGATGAAGGAAGATCAGAACCTGCATGTGACAGACAGCTCTTACAGTAATGCACATTCACTGTATAGACAGGTGCACATCTTCACACTGTCCTGGCTCATCTGTCACAGAGGGAAGAAAGAGACCCAGAAAAAAGGCATGGAAAGTGGGAGGAGGGAACCACTGTTTCAGGGCTCCCTGGGGGTGGCAACTCACTGACGGACCGTTATCCAGCCGGCCCTGATGGCCTTGGCGGTGGTCCCCAGATGCCCCGGAGGGTCCCTCTTGTGCTGAGGGTTGACAGCTGCTCTTTCCCCTGGGGTGAGACAGAGAGAAAGAGAGAGAGAGAGAGAGAGAGAGAGAGAGATATTCTGAGTGCCACCTCTATTCATGTCTCCGCTACATACAAGAGCTGATGGGTTCTCACAGGGCCAGACTTTTGTGCGCAGACTAACAAACATAAATAGTCAGTTGAAAAATAAAGACCTTATTCAAATTTATGGTTTTATATACTCTTTTTATGGTTTATATGTTCTATATTAGTACAATAGTACACTTTATGGTTTTAAACTATGTGAATAATGTTCATATTCTAACATGATGAAAATCTTCTGGAACACCTGTGTGAAATAAAGGAAACTGATTTCATACATCCACAAAAAATTACCACCAAATTAAGTGATTACAAATGGTTGAATAAGCAGAAAAGTCATTTCATAGATAAGCTCTAGCATAATTTGTTGCCATATGATTATTTTAAAACTTTTTTTTAATACATTTTAAGTGTTTTCACATGTCCAAATACCTTTATTTAAAACCTTTATGGAAATAAAAGAAGATATTTTAAATAATGTGGGTTACTAAACATTTGCTGGTCCCCACAGACTTCCATATTATGAAATCAATAAATAAATAAAACCTTTGGAAGTCAATGGGAACAAGTGTTTGGTTACCAACATTCTTCAAATTTTCTTAATTTGTCTCCAGCAAATTTGAAAGTGAAAGTAAATGATGATAGAATTTTTACTATTGGATGAACTGACCCCTAAAAATATCTACCAACACATTGATTATGATGCTTTCCTATCAGTCTTGAAGGAACAGGGGAGGAGCACAAGCTGTCTGGGTTTGTGGACTGACAGCATTAATCTACTGTAGAAAACTCTCTCAGGATTCATCACAGACAGGTTGAGAGAGTGCAAACACCCATCTGTGCAGATTTCTCTAAGCATCAGTGATAATAGTTTTCCCTCATCTGATTGCTGACAACTAATGTGGATGTGGCGGGACGCAGTTCCTCCTCGTGTGAGAAACCCACGCTCGTCACCACTGTGAGAGTGGGAGGCAGAGATAATGAAGGAGATGTCTGATTGGTCAAGACAGCACATGCAAATATCACAAGAAAAATTCATGCTCTGCAGTTTGGACTGTTAAAAACTTTTACTGATAGACTCCAAACAAATATTTACCCTAATCCAAAAGCGGTGTAAATATTCTTGACTGTTTATACAGCGAAAAAGTGTTTTGTTAAAAGGGTTACATGACGCTGCAAAAAAAATAAATAACATTATTTTGTGTATTTGATGTAATGAAATGTGTTATGTGGTTTAAGTTTCAAAAAACAGATTAATTTCCACATACTGTACATTATTGTTTCTCCTCTATGCCCCACCTTTCTGAAACGCATAGATTTTTACAAAGCTCACCATTCCGAAAAGTGAGGTGTGCTCTGATTTGCCAACTATGCGTTGCGTTATGATCTGCCGAATACATCAAGCCTGTAATGGAAATGTTCCGCCCCATACTGTCATGACAAAAACAATAAAACCCATTATAAATTATGAATTTATTGCATCCACATAATAACAAATTATAATGACTTATACTGTCTTTTTATGCGTTGTGTTGCTTGCACCACGTAAACATAAAACCATGTCTGCATCTGTGATCGGAGAAGCGAAACAAAAAGCGCTACTCTACACTGCTTTTTGAATAGTCAGTAGCTAGATGGCTAACATCTACAAATAAATTACAAAATGCAGCCTTTATTTTGTTGCCTTTGTTACCTGTTAGACTATTTTAGGCATTTCATATTGCTCATATTTTTCTTTGTTGTAGTAAGTTCTTATCACTGTAGGCATAGTTGTAGGAGTAACCCATGTTTGCTCTCTTCAATAGGCTATTTTTTCAGATTCACTCATAAAATATCTACAAGGTGCTTCAACATCTCTATTTATTTGTTATCACAATTTATTTACTACTTATACTTATTTATGTTTATACTTATCAATAAGAAATCTAAATTCTCACCTAGTGCACTAACAGAGCCTGGGCCGGCCCTGTGGCAGCTGCAACAGCGAACAGCAAAGTTAGGCTTTCTTTCTTTGCGTGAACATTTGGGCAGTGTTTACAAATCTTCCCACACAGGGATGTAGACGTGGGGATGTGTTTAAACGAGGCATTTTAGGAGGGTGTAGGCAAGTCTTAACTTTTAAATAGAATATTCCTTTGGGTTCGAGACTTAAGTCTTTGCAACTTTAGGGATCTTATCTATGTACAAATAGCTTGTAACACTCCAAAGAGAAAGGCAAATTTGAAATCGCATCATATGACCCCTTTAATGACGAGCAGGTGTTTAAGCTGAACATAAGTCCCTCGGTATTGCATTATATCTTCAATGTAATTGGGATGAAACAAATTCACACAAATACATAATGCAAATTTTCTGTCATGGATGTGCAATTACTGACAAGATATTGTACAGCAATTAAGTTAATTTACTGTGTAAGAGGAACTAGAAAATCCAGACAGATGTGGCTTCTGCTCCTAATTAAGGAGTTCACGAAACAGCCTGAGATTTGAAGTTGTCACAGTTAATTGGTAAATAAATAGTTTAGGAAGGTGTGAGGTGTTCCTGTAGACATTTATATTGTATATGTTACATGGCAAACGAGATTAGAGATGTTTGGATCCATTTGCATAGCTTTATTTAAAGACGTTTTCAAAACAGGCGCGGGTCAGATAATGGCAAATAGGTATATTGAGGGCAAGACACAAAAGTAGTCCAGTAAATGGGCATGGTCGATCTCCGGCGAACAATGTCCATAAAGGGTAATCCAAAGGGTTAATCAGAAACACAGGTGATGATCCAGGCAAGGGGAAAACATTATCCGAACAGGGCGAGATGAGAAGGGAATTCCAAGACAGGCTATATACTTCAGAAACGAGATACATGTACACAGGCTAGGGTCAAGACACAAATGACAAAGGCAATAAAAATGATTAAACTAGACTTTGACTAAGGAAACTCGGAATGGCTCTGTAATGTAGCTATCACCTGGGGAGCAATAAACACTACACAGTACAGTTTGAGAAGGATCTGAGTGAGTGTAATATAGTGTGTGTGGGATTGTTTACAGCTGTGTGCAATCAGTGCAATGGATGATGGGAAATGTAGTCCGTGGTGACGCATAACAGTCTGTGTAGTGAGAGAGTCAACATGATGGACAAGTGACCTCTGGTGTCGATCGGACGGAAGTCCATGGACAGGATTCGTAGCATTATATCTTTCAGAGTTATGAACCTTTTTGTGTGTGTTTTTGATCCATGTGACCCAGTTTCTCCCTCATGATGATTGTTATATGATTCCAGGTGTGTCTTGTTCTTCCCCAATTATCCTGTGTTTAAAAGCCCCAGTCCTTTCAGCTTGTGTTTGTCGGTTCTTGGACGTCCTTCCATGTGTTCCTGTTTCTCCTACGTTCCCTTTGTGATTGGATTATTAAAGACTGTGATATTGAAGAACTCCTCGTTTCCTCGTTCCTTGCTCTCCAAGTGTATTGTGACAGAAGAAAAGACTAAAACAGTTACCTCCGATTGTACCCTCTGTTTTCTTTTTCTCCAAGTGTTTTTCTTTCCGTTGTGTCCCATGTATTCCTTCCTTCACCCAGAATACCTCCTCCTGCTGCTGGAGCAGCGGGAGAAATCACTCGAGGGCCACACCAGACTGTCGTCTGTTGTCACACCAGACACACCAGACCCCACCAACTACTCAGATGATGCGCTCTGTGCATTCTCCGACGCCAGTTTGAACATGGCCCTTGAGCGAATTTTGCCGCGATCTGTGAGACAGAGCAAAGCCAAGTGATTGAGTGGCTCCACCTCAGCTCCTGGCTCCCTTGCCTCCATTGTCACCATTGATCTGTAATACTCGGATTTGCGGGTCTTGAGGAATTTGTGTTTCCCGAGTATTATGTGTGGGTTCTTGGCTATTTGCTGTATCTGATGTTGTCACTTGATAGAGGAGTCAGGAAAAGTCTTCTGTGCTCAAAACAGTTTATTTTAACATTTCTCTTAACTAACTCAACATCGTTCCAACAGATTTTCTTGTGCCCTTTTTTCTTTTCCTATCCTCTCTCTCCTCCCCCCTCCCTATTTTCACGTTTTTTTTTTTCCCCGTACGCTCGCGATATCTTGTGTACCATATAACTTTATTTAAACCTTCCCATTTCAATTCTTACAGATCCATCAGCTCCACCGGGCTCCCTCATCCCTCCGGTTCCGCCTTGGTCGGCCGTTGACCTGCTCGGTCATCAATGTTAGGCCCCCTGGATTTGGCAGCCATCCCTCCTCTACATCTCCTCCCACCATCGGCTCCTCCATGGGCCGCTGTTATGGCTGTGGTCTGGGACCTACTGTATTCCTCCTGCTCTGGGTCCCTCCTCTCTCCTTTCTGACTACTCTCTCCTTCATCACCCACCTGGACTCTGTCTGCCACCCTCCTCCCGAATATCCGTCCTCCTCCAGAACCTCCTCCCAAGTTCCTAGAATTATCCCTAATTAAACACACTTGATCCAACTAAACAAGTTCTTCTGGCTTATTTGAGAACTACATGGCAGGTGTGTTGGAGCAGGATTGGAACAAAAATTTGCAGGGCTCCGGCCGTCGAGGAATTGAGTTTGACACCTCTGTTTTACAACATGTATTTTACTAATATTTCTATAAAGACACAATCTTGCAGTGTTGTACATACTGTACATAAGTAATCATACAGACTGCACATTCTCAGATAACTTGACAGCTCAGAAGTATCTGCAGGGAAAGAACTGTTTGATTTATTTACTTTTTCCAACATGATGTCATGAAAATTCAGTGTAGTACTCTATTATAATTTCTACAAATATGTTATATGCTTTAAAGGAATTTGTGCAGGCTAAATTAAAAGATGAGAATTGTGCATCAATCAACATTTGGTTGTTTTTGTACAGAAATCAGTTTTATGTGTTACCAGTGTACACAAACACAAAAGCTGTATACCCTTTTGAGCTAATAATATTTATTTAAGTGTAAGTTGTATTTTTAGTTTCATGAAAATGCATAATATAGACTGTTTAATGTATAATTCCTATTTGAAAATCCCTACTACAGAAAACCTAAGAACTGGTGCTTTAAAGAACCCAGAGGAACCCATGTAAAATCAAGAACTTATTAATATCTAAAAATCACATTACCAGCAGCCTAACCATTCTTGAACCATTCTCCATCTTTTTGATTCAAGTGCACATGAGGGACTTGAAAATATAATCTGTGATAAATGTAAGCTTGTATGAATTAAAAGAGACTCAAAATGAAGTAAACTACGTCATATTATTATGCTACATAGTTAAACAGCACATCACAAAACACACACACGTCTCGAGTCAGTCTAAGCACATATCCACATTTCAATCCAAAATCTGGAATGAGCTCCACAATTATGTCTTTTTCATCACCCTACAAACACAATATCCCAACATTATTCCCAACAACAGGTGGACAAGCCAAAGAGGTAGGCCTTGGAGCATTTATTAAACTTCTCACTGTTTCTTGTAGCCTTCAATCCCTTTACCACATTTCCCAGCTCTACAGCAGTCAGGATCTATAAGCCTTCCAACTGAAAACCTTTCTGAAAAACTCTTCAATAGACCTCATGTAGCTCCTCCCCTTGTCTTGTGTTTGTTTTCCACACATGAAAGTAAGGTCGTCTGAATTTATGAATGAACTGCTCATTTTGAAATCTTCTCTGTCTACTGACAGTTCTTATGACATCCGCTTCAAATATTACAACAAACATGATTACTTTTGCTAACTTTACAAAATGTAAATCCACTTATCCTGCTATGCTATCGAGGTACTGGAAAAATGGAAGCTCAAAGACCGAATTCAAAAGATGGCTGCACACTTGTTTCTCTGATGCATAAGGTCTGTATGATTTATACAAGCTGAAGCAATCTTATTCATGCTTCCACAGAAGTAAAAATTGTGTGTTAAACTTGTCCGTTGTTATCAGTTATGTCAAGCACCATTGGCTCTTATTTTTGTCACCTGCAAGTTTGAAGTTCGAATAAGTTTGTACAAGTTTGTAGAAATTCAGTTTTAAATTTGGATAAGTGTAAATAAGTTTGAATAAATTCTGTATTTCTGGACCTTGACTGCTTTGGCTACTTTAGATTTTCTTTGTGTTGAAAAGAGCATCTGGACAGTCTGCTTAATATCTTTCCAAATGTGTTCCACAGAAGAAAGAAAGTCATACGGGTAAGAGCAAGTAAATGATGACAGAAGTGTCTTTTTTGGGTGACATATCCCTTTCATTTAAATTATTAGTCCTTTGTGCTTTGCTTGACATATTTTAATAAACTTTTTTATCGACTCTTACTGAAGCTGTAAAACAAATTGGTTTGTACATTCCTCCTGAAGAGTTCTCTCAGCACTGATTCTCACACAGTTAATCTATATCTGCTTTTCACGTGCACAGCACACTCAAGCTGGGCTGTTTCACCGAGCTCATGCTCACCGCACTGTGATGACTTTAATTGATCTCAACAGCTCTTAAAGATGACAGCCTGAAAACAATTAACACCTTTTCTCAGACGCAGCTGACTCTACTTCCGGCCAGCGAAGGCATAGTATTTGTTAATGCCAGCAGAGCAATGGGTCACGTCAACCCACTAAGAGTTTACAGTTAAAAAAAAAAGATTTTAGCACGCTGTAAGAACAGTGAGAGAACAGCTTTGACAGTCTAGTGTTGTTTTAAGAATTTAAACTCTCCAACTGCACATTCTCATGTCACCTACACTCTATGTACTTTATCTATGTTTTGATGTTAATTTAGTTCGGAGCAAGAAAAAAAACTTTGTAGACTTTCAAACTGATTAGCACATGATATATTTATGACATTGAAGAATACTTTTGCAATGACCTCAAACTTGTGAGTTTTGTCAAATTTTCCACATATGCAGCAAATGAACTGTTTTACAACTTGACAGGAAAGGGATTGTGTTTTTAAGAGTAATTAGAAACATTTGATCCAGTGGGTGCAGATGGGTTGGTTTAGGGGTTAAGTAGGATCCAGGTGGTGGAGATGGGTAGGTTTTGGTAAGTACAGTGTAGTGCCAGTGTACTTACATGGTAACTGCTCAGGAAGGAACTGTTCACAATATAAAGTGTAACATTCTGGTCCCCAACCACAATTTATATGTAAAGCCTAACTTGCTAGCCGCTGCTGTGTAACATCAGAGTAATTACATGAAAAATCGATAACACTTTAGAATAAGGTTCCATTAGTTAATGTTAGTTAACTACTTTCGTTAACATGAACTAAGCAAGAACAATCCTTCTACAGCATTTATAAGTCTTAGTTCATGTTAATTTCAACATTTACTAATGCATTATTTAAATCAAAAGTTGTGCTTGTTAACATTAGTTAATGCACTGTGAATTACCATGAACTAACAGTAATAAATGTATTATTCATTGTTTGTTCATGTTAATTAATACATTAACTAACATTAACTAATGGAACCTTATTCTAAAGTGTTACCGAAAAATCTAATATAAAGTGTAACACTTTCTCTACCAAAAAGTGTTGTTAGTCCTGTTTGTACTTTCATTATCAAAAAGTGTTGTTACACATTTGTACTAACACATACCATTCAGTGGGTTGGTACATATGTGTAGTTACACAAACATGAGAGCTGTAGATAATATGTACTAATGTGTACTTACACTGTGGTTACATACTATGTACACATCTAGTTACTATGTAAGTACACAAGTATTATACACAACGTGGGACCCAGATAAGTAATTAACTTGTAACTCCTAAATGTAACTAAATTAACTCAGTTAATTCATTTTGCTTTTAAAAAAATCAATAGATTCTTATGAGCACCTGTTTTTGTATCTTGTGACTTTAGATCCAATAGAGTAAGGTGCTTTATGTGGAATATTTTTTCTGCTGTTCCCTGAGCAATATCTTGACAGATACTTCTAGAGAAATGACAACAGTCGAGCAGTTTTGCTAAACAAAAGGTTAAGGCAAGGTGTAAAATCAAAGAGTTCACAAGCTAACTCAAAAGATGAAGATTTCTCTCTATGTACAAACAAAGTTTGCATCTCCTTAAAAGGTTGATGAAAGAAGCAATCCAAGTCTGTAAATTCAAAAGAGTTTTCTTGTCCCATGGGCACAGGTCCCAGTTCATGCCAGATTAGCAGTGTGACTTAAAAAGTGCTCATTTTTGCATTATTAGCCAGTTTATTTTGGTAACAACCCCGGAATGCATTCCCTCTTCTTGGTTGTGCTTGAAATAACTCTTTGAATCCAAATGCTGCCACACTTAATAAAGAAGGAGCCTCCCTCTTATGCTTAACTTAAAGGGATAGTTCACCCAAAAATGAAAATTCTGTCATCATTTACTCTTCCTCATGTCAACTTTCTTGTGTCTGTGAAACACAAAAGAAAATATTTTAGAAAAAAAGTCTTAGTGTTTGTATGTCCGTACTATGTCAGTCACTGAGGTAATGCGTTACTTTAGACTGACTTCCATTGCATGGATTAAAACAGTATCTTTTTTTTTTTTTTTTTATCTTCAGTATCTCTCTTTCCATAAAGCCATATAGGTCTGGAATGACCTGAAGGTGATAAAAAATTGTTTGGGTGAACTGTCCCTTTAAGATAAAGTTTGTTTTTAAAGGCGGTGCTGTAAAGTTGATTGTCATCTTTTTATTGTATCGTTGTCGGTTTATCAGTCAAAATTGGAAATGAGTAGCAACACAAGAAACTGAGATGTAAAAGGGAACACTCCACCCTTGAAACACTGCCAGCTTTTATGTGGCAAGCTAAACTGCGGGCAGCTGTTCAGACAAGGGATCTGAGTGGGATAAGGAACATTACAGTGACTGTAATTCAGCATAAACAGTCCATAACAGTGACAATTGTTTCCAGCTTGGAGGTACTGTAACAAAACTCTGGCATGGTTCCACGCACGGGCCACTAGAGTACTCCAGTGGGCAGTTTGACCTGGAGGGCCAAAACATGTAGTAACAACCACATGTAATGATCTACAACCATTGATTTTTTCCAGATGGTTAAAAGGTGACTGATTTAGAAACTCCAAACATTGCTCAATGAAACATCTCTATACATGTCCTCATGAATTAAATGCCTTTACTAAATTTAAAATGAATGTTCATTGTGGTTATATGTGTAAATTACATACGCATTGCCCTAGTTATGCTTAAACTAAATAATTAAAATCTGTTATAAAAATAATATCAAAGTTATTCAGAGAATAAATATAATAATATGTATAATATATAATACATATAGATATAAACATAAAAAATAATGATTTGTGTGACAATGAAAAATGTGAAATGAAAAATGTGAAAATGATATTCAACCTTAAAACATTTTGATCGGAAAATTGTACACATACAGATATTACAGAAATTACACACTAAGATATACTGAAATGTGAAATGAATGTTATATTTTTGGACACTCAATGCATGCCTATTCCACTGAAATGAAAACTTATTATAGTTAAAATGTATATTAAATGTAATTTGCTAAACTTTAGTGACTATTGTCATGCAGTGCAAGCATTTATGGTGAACTAAAATATAAATTAGTAATTTCTAGTATGTTGTATTTTTAAATACAGTTCTAATGATTAAACTTTTTGGTGTTTTTCAAAGCAAGTATAATATATAGTATATAATATATATTCCTTTTTCTATTATTGGGCAGGCCCAAGCGAATTGAGGTTGTGTTGATTTGCACATGAAACATATATTTCTTTGTGTGTGTGTGTGTTTATTTATTTTTTATAGCTTGGGCTGTGGGTTTTGAAAGGGTTACAGAACTGAAGCTTGGACAAGATTGGCGATCCAGAACTATCTGTCAGGTTTTATGAACGATAATGGACAGAGCTTGTTTACTCAGCTGAGGTTCCCATGACAAATGCAGTCTAAATCACTGTGCGCGGTCACGGACATGGTGCAGTATTTTCTTTTGCTTTCTGCTAGAACAAAACAAAGCATACATAAAAACAGTGCATACTTTCCCATTGTTCTTTGTATGTGTGTGCCATATGGAAACAATTGTCTGAAATATTGTGAAACGGTTTGTGTGTTTCTGCGTTTTTGCTGGTCCATGTTTATTAAAAATGCAACGCATATGCAAAAATCTTTATCTTGTATAGTTCAAAACAATGCCACGTTAACACAGAGCACGTCATTGTAAGTTTTTCATCGAAAAACCATAGAAACTTGGTAATCTTTAAAAAACAGGTGCTTTGGAGTAAAATGTAAATACCCTCATAAAAGAATATTTAATTGTTACGCGTGTTACATGTACTTACTATTATAATAACAATTAATTATACACAATAACATGCAAGTAAACCTAAATCCGAACCCTAATCCTGACCCTAACCATATAGTAAGTAGGCCTACATGTATTTAACTGATATTACTCAGTATTTAAATGTATGATTAAAGTACACTGTAAAAAGGACACCTTAAGTGTAACTAAATTAATGATGCACTAATGATTAACTATCTGGCATCAATAATGCATGACTGTATGCTTCTGAAAAAGTCATTTTTTGCAAGGAGAACGTGTTTTTTTTTTAAGTGTAGACTTCACAACAAGAATGTGAAGTATAAGAGTCAAATACAGTGTATATGGAAGTGTAATAGTGCCCTCTGTTGGGGAATTTATCCCCTCATTAAGAACTATATTAGCTGATAATGAGTATGCATAATATCAAATTTTTTGAATTTGATTAAATAAATAATCAGCTATTAAAAAGCTAAGCAAAATAAAAAAAGAACATACCTAATGGCATTTGGAAATGTATTATGATTTTTTATATATACATTTATTATTATTATTATTATTATTATTATTATTATTATTATTATTATTATTATTATTATTATTATTATTATTATTATTATGCTGGTATTAGTCTCTCAACAAGTTCTATATTCTGTTTTATTTAGAGATGAATAAGAGTATGAAATAGTCATTTAAATGGAAGATAATCATTCATACGGTTTCATGCACATGATGCATCTGATTCTCAGTTATTGTGTATTTTTAGATTTTAAAACTTTTAGAAATAAGACTGAAATAAACTATGACATTTACTTTTAACTGTGTTCAAATTACACTGACAGAAATAGCAACCTAAAACTATTAATATCTAAATGTAATAGTTATTATAATTCTTAATTATATGTAATAATAATTCAAATAATTTCATTATAAATTGAATATAACACTGTAACAATCATGCTATTTTTTACTTTTTGTTTGAGAAATGTGTTGTTTGCATGGAGGTCAGCTTCATTTATAGGCATATTTAACTCACGATAAAAAAAGAAAAAAAAAGTCCTTGTTGTTCAAAACTGTATGACTTTCTTTCTTGAGAGTAAGTACATAATGACAGAATTTCCATTTTTGTGTGGAATATCCATTTTAAAATGCATACTATTTGTTTCTGAAAGCCAGGAATGCATGGGATGTACACACACACAGTTTTATCAATGCCCTAGCTGCCATAAATTTGACGTTTCCAGCTAAGAGCAAAGTACTTTCAGCACTGTTTAAAGAATTTTCCCCTCAAAATCCAGAATGCAGTGCACAGATTCTGACCTGCTAAAACAGAAATTAACTGACTATTAGTGCAATGCAGTGCTAAAACCGAGGTTATGAAGCGAGTAAACTGACAATGGGCCGTCTATCTTGCTCCTCATCACTTTTCAACATGATACAGCACTTTCTCAGTCAGTAGGCCCCCGTCTTAAGTGCCTCCTGTGGACATTGTTTACCACTTTACACCCCCCCCCCCCAATGGCCACACCACTACTGAATAAAAACAGCCTTAGCTGTCAATCTCTGTCACTTCTCTTTTTGTTTAGCCGATCAAATGGTTCCCGAGTGTCCTGATGTCCCATCTAGACTTCAGATCTCCCTGCCCACAATGGTCTCTCAGCTCCTTCGAGAACATTAAGTGCCATCTCGCGTCTGTTGTCACTCTAGACCATCGATGTTTCTTACTTGTTTGATTGTCATCATGTTAATGATTTATTTATACCATGTGTTTATGTGAAAGGTTGCCCTTTTTATCTCCATCTGAATTCATCTTTAAAATCTCAGCATTTCACTGAAATAAACACATGGAGGCAGACATGGAGGCAGAATTGAGAAATGGACCCTGAATTGGAGATGACATCAGGAACCCGGTGGCCTAACCTCCGCTGATGTCTGCTGTCCATCACAAATATGAGCGTGATGGAATCAGGATGCCAAAGTGCTGACTGATTAACAGACTTTCAAGGATGGCTCCTTTCTGCCATTTTATATTTGGGCTATGAAGGATCAGTGTTTTCTGAATGCCTTGCGATGTTGTTTTTGACTGCAGTTGTTAGGCTTTGCGTCCTCTCATTGATGGGTGTACTGGAAATGTCCATTAAGTTTTGACAGAGACATTTGGTGAGCTTTGTCCCAGTTTCCACAGCCAGAAGTTGAAAGACAAAGCGACTTTGTACTGTTACTAGCTGCAACTTAAAACCCGTTATCAAGCACGGCTCCTGATTTTTGCACAATGTTTGCAATTCACAAATTATGTGATATAAAATCTATCTATGAATCTATTAAAGCAAATGAGGGCCCTTGAAAAGTATGGAATATATATTTTCGGGTGGGGCATTAGGACTGGGATTAGGGTCCGGGATCTTGTACAGCGCCCCTGCTTCCATGGTGTCTAAAATGGTGTTTTGAACATGTCTCATTGTAGACCCATGATATTCCTTAAATTACCAAAATGCAAATACCATGAACATTGTAATCCAAGGGTTAATTTGCCAGCAATATAATTGCAAACAGTAATGACATGCTATTGATTTAATTTAGTTCATTATAATTTAGAGCAATACATATTTATTTGGCAATCATAAAAGTACAATTAATAACCATATATTTCCGTCTAAGGTTTCCGATGAGTGTAGAAAACTCGACATAGCCTATTTGTGTCTTCTAATTGCTGTAATACTGTATATTTCTCTCTCTCTCTCTCTCTCTCTTTTCTTTTTCTTTTTTTAATGTACAAAACAGGATAAGCACTATAAATTGTAGCCCACTAATCTGGTTAGTGTGTTATGGTTCAGAGTAACATATATTCATTAGAAGAAATAAATAATTCGTCTGTTCTGCTTAAAACATTTACGAATTGTGTGCTTTGTACTTGGCTGGTTACGTATGTCGAGAAACTACAGTTCCCATGATGCCTGCACACGACGTCATGCACGCGTCCGTTCCCCCTTGACGCACAATACGCGTCACCGTAGTAACTGGCGATCCGCTGCTGTGTCGTTTAGCGCTGGAGCGGCGGAAGGGGCCGAGGGATTCTGTTATTATCGGTAACAGATATCCGAGTCCACCTGTGTATTAGTGCGGACTGGACGACACGATATTGAGGCGGAGAGCCCCTGCTAAGGCGCCGAGATGTTGAATATGTGGAAAGTCAGGGAGCTGGTGGATAAAGCGTGAGTACGCCCGGGCTTTTGCTTTCTAAAGAGCTTGTATGTCGATGCAGAGGCCCGTTACTTATAAAGGTGCGGATCCCGTGACGTCACACACCATCAGCTGAACACGAGCGCCACACGATTAAATATAACATTTTTTTTATTTTAGTATTTTCAACATATTTATGACCCCTTCCCGTTCATGTGTAATCTTCTATTAAATTTACACAATTCTACGCGTGTGTTTTTTTTTCTTGGTTGTGTATCAAACCCTGTGAGCTGTCTACCTAGGCAGCATCTTTGGGGACGGCAGGAGCGTGTAGCAATTTAAGGCATTATAGGCACTTTTCCCTTGCCTATATTGCTCTCAAAATGTTGACTAGGTAGACAGCTCACTAATTTTTCAGATATATTCTTCTTACGTATTCATTCATCTTGTCAATAGTGTTATCCCGCTAAAACATCTCACTATTAAGCAGCACATGAGCTTGAACGTTCTCTATTAGCATTTCTCCTTATCTTATGCACCGTCACATATGTTTTATTTGTGTGTATTATGTTAAAGATTGTGTTGTTTAAATGCAATACAGTTCACCGGTTACAGGCCCGTTATACATGCTAGCTAATTAGCCTATTAGCTAAAGTCAACATTATAAATTCGTATGGGGAATGGATAACGGTATCGCTCAAGGTTAACATCACAACACATCGATTATGTCAGATTTGACGATTAGCTGTCAACCCTAAAATTACGACGTTCAGATGACCTTAGTAGTACCTGTGGGCCTTGTTTTTCTCCATCACACTTGGAGCTCTTCACCTGTAAAATGAATTAATTTCAGATCAGTCCTTCTGATTTATTTAGTAAGTGATGGCAGAACCTTGTGGAGCAAATTGATGAGAAACTTCAATATTAATCTTGATTTTAAAACGTTTATTTATTTTTTATTGTGAGAGTAAATGTGTTTTACTTCTTTGGGTAGCCCAGTGATACACTGCATGTATTTTCTCAAAAAGTTAGTGCATGGCTATGTGCTCCATAATTGTTAAGAAATGTTTTCATACAATTTTAGTAGCAGGTTATAGTGGGAAGAGAAAAATGGTTAATGACAATTGATTGATTTTTTTTTTTTTCATTTGCTTTTTTTTGTACAGGCTACTTGTAAATCTATTCAGTTTTGTTATGCTGATCAATCCTTTTTCACAATACCTACACAGAAATAGTACATTTTCCAGTTTTTGGCAGTTTTTCAGTTTGCACCATTCAGTGGAGCATTTCTGTTTTATATCAAACTTTCACCAATACTGGAGGGATATTAACCTTTACTAAGGATGTCCAAGCATAAAAGGAAATATTTTTTTATGAATTTGAAGACTAGAGGTTTATGGTATAGCTATAAAATGCAAAAATGTTAATATTCAATGTATAACTTAATGTACTTGCTCCTAAAGGGTGTCTTTTTTAAAATAAATAATATAAAAATGATATATACAAATAATTTAGAATACTATTTTATTTTTATCGTTTTTTTTTTTTTTATGGTTTCTCATTTGTAAGTCACTTTGGATAAAACCGTCTGCTAAATAACTAAATGTAAATGTATGTTCATGCTTTCAGTAATAACTGCTCAAACAATTTTACTGGTCATAATTTTTCTGACTCCCTTTTTTTCTTGGTGTCTGCCTGGTGCACAAACAAGCCGTGCAGTCAAGTTACTGTAATGGAATGGCCACAGCAGAAGGCATCTTTTAAGCAAGCATATATTCAGCTGAAAGGAAATGGATATTGATATAGTTTGCCTTTTCATTGGCATTGATTTTGCATTGTTGGGTGAAGCTTTTTTGCTTGTCCTTGCAGTGATACCCACAATAATAAGTAATAAGTGTTATTACGCTTGTTAGCTTGGTGCAGGCAGCATTTGTTCCATTTTGTGAGATTGTTTGTGGTGTAACAGAATGTTGTGGTGCAGCATGGTGATGTCTTCTATTAATTTAGAGGCTGGATGAATGGAATGTACTGCTAGTTAACCTACTGGTTAACTTTTTAACTCTAATTTTTGTACTCCCCAGGACAGAAAATGTATTTTAAATGTGTGTTACAATTTACTCTACTTACTTTTGGTCATTGCACTCATATACTGCCCTGCAAAGCCAATATGCAGTAATTATTTTGTCAGAAATTCTTTCTTTATGCATCTCTTAGACTGTAGCTGTGCTACAGAGGGAAAGGAAGTGTGAAAATTGACTCAATTTATTTTGTGCATGTGGTTTGGTTTGGTCCTCACACTGCATATAGCGTGACCCATTTAGTATAACTGAATTAATAATAGTTATAATATTATTTCACTATGCACTTTACTGATTTAGTTTATATTTTAATAAAATATTAGTAAATAAACTAAATAATAGTGTGTGTTAATATTATAAAAAATAAAAGGCAGTCATAGTTTTTAATACAAATATATTTATTTTAAAGTAAACTCAAAGTTAAGATGCTTATATTTACCGCTACTTTCTTTGTTTGTCTCTTTAAGAAGAATCGCTTTATATATTGCATAATTTTAAGTCGCTTTGGATAAAAACATCTAAGAATAAATAAATAAAAGTGTTTTCCTCATATTCAAACTTGAAAGGAAGGCTTTTATTTTGGCAGGTTGCCAGCATGTAAGTATACACACTTCCGGATTTAGCGCGGCTGCTGATTAAAGAGCGTCAGTGGATGAATGTCACAGTTTTGCATTGTGCTTTGAAAATGGCATGGTATAAGCCTAGATTTATGCTTTCAGGTTGAAAATAAAACTTATATAATACAATTTGTGATCTAAAATGGTAATTGTGTATTAACAGCTATCAACCATGTCGGTACACAAATGCGCTGTCAGAACATATTTATATAACACATTTTTTATTTTGTTGCGCATGCAGACCTGCGGACCACTTATGTGCATATTATTGTATATATATATATATATATATATTGTTGTATGTATATATATATATATATATATATATATATATATATATATATATATATATATATAGAAATAAAAGCTAGTTGCCATTAGGGATATGCCGGTATCAATTTTCCTGTTGCGGTTAATTGATAATGCTTTTACCATGGTATACGGTATTATCACGGTAGTGAAATTTTGTTCTAAAAAAGTGGTCATAATACAGTATAACTGGTTAAATAGCTTTTTTTCTTATAACAAAAATAACTAAACATTTAAAACAATAAAGCAATACAGAAAATATATAGAAGTTAAATGTTTTACACATTAAAGTGCAAAAGAACTTTAAAAACCAATAGGTATCACTTTACAATAAGACCTCATTAGTTAACCTTAGACTAGTTAATGCATTAACATTCAATTCTAGGCAAGGCAAGTTCATTTATATAGCACATTTCGTACACAATGGTAATTCAAAAAGAAAGTAAAAAAAAAAAAGTTTTTTTTAAATAGTCTATTAAGTCTAAATATTTCAGTAATTGGCTCGGATATAAACACCATCGGGAAAAAAACAAATCTGAATGGTTATTTAAAATTATTTAAATATGGTTTAGAAAGTAACTGCTGCTTTATTTACTGTGTTTACAGGGTAAGGGCTGCATTTAGCGCCACCTGCTGTCAGAGAGTGAATGTGCTTTCATTCAGTGTCTCTCACGTGTTCCTCCATGTGCTTCTCATGTGTGCTTGTTTACATCAGACCGCATGCACTCTTTCAAGCAGCATACAGTGATGCTTTGCATTTTAAGCAGCTGATGCAAATACTTAGAGCTGAAACAACGAATCGATTTAATCGATTAAAATCGATTATTAAAATCGATTATTAAAATAGTTGTCAACTAATTTAGTAATCGATTCGTCGCTAAATAAATTTTATTTGCCATAAGCGGCTCATTTCGTGCATATTTCAAATCTGCGGTGACCAAAGTGTGGCAGTAATGAGCCACCGGAGGTTTTACTCAGCCAGTACAGCAGGTGAAGTAGCGAATAGCAATAGCTGACCTCGTTTTATGTCACATGCTTCCCGAACAGCGTCTCTGCAGCATTCAGCGGGAAGTGGGAGTACTTTACTTTGAGCCTTCAAAATGAAGAGTAACCTGTAAACTCTGCACTACTGAACTGTTTAAGGAGCCGTTCACATATGGTGCGATGCGCCTGTTTTTCCAGGCGCATCCACACCGCATCCATTTATCCTTTGCTGAAATTTCCGGGTCTTCATGGAGAGGGCACGTCATGGAGAGAGCACGTCATGGTTGCTTAGCAAAGGCAGACGCCTCAGGGGCGCTTCTGCCCGAGCGTTTTGATAAGAAGGAGAAAGCGGCGCGACTAGCGTTTTCCACGCGTTTTTAGGTGCGATATGTGAACGGCCCCTAAGAATTTTATTTGTGCAGATTCTCCAGTACAAGGTTGTTTGCAAATGTTTAGTCGTAAAAGCTGATAACACTGCTTTTTAACAGTTAACATTTAAAGCTTTACAAACATGTTATGTGATCAGTTTGTCGTTTACCAGTTCATAATTCAGACTTGCAGCCTAATTATGACTGAATGAGAGAGGTAAATGTTTGAGTATATTTAAAATGCACTTCTTTTCTAAGTATTCACTGCTCTTTTTCACACAGCAGGTTTTTTGTGTGTGTCCCAATTTTTTTTTTCTGGACAACCTTCTGATGGATTTTACTTTAAATTGTGAGTTCCATTCAGGTTTCATGCCATTGGCACTTTTTTTCGAAGGATTGTTTACAATTTCACAGCATAAGCTATAAAGCTTTTTCCCAGTAAATAATAAAATACAATGCACTGCAATTTTATTCTGTTTTATCCTTATACTTCGTGAAAATATGTTCTCAAAGATTCCTTAAGCTTTGTTTGGGATGTTAAACTACTTTAGGAGCTCTAAGAACTGCCATGGTGAAAACAATATTTGAAATCTCCTTGTGAATTTTGCTAGAGTATGGGTCAGTGTTTTGATTGCAGAAGAGTTCGACAAAGGATTACTAACATAATAAAACAACTCCAGGTATATTTTTGATGAGGATATGACAATGCAAAATGGTTAAAATCTCTTAAAAATCTATGCTGAATGATAAAGACCCTTTATTAATAATTTACTTGGGGAAAAAATGGAAAAAACTAAAATATAAGTACATAAACCGATTAATCGTAAAAATAATCGACAGATTAATCGATTATCAAAATAATCGTTAGTTGCAGCCCTACAAATACTCTTCTTAAAATGCATTCCAAATTCTGAATAATTTGTAATGTATATTTATTCACGGTATTTAGAAGTGCCCACGATAACAATATCATGCATTTTAATTAGAGCCCGACCGATATGGATTTTTGGGGGCCGATGCCGATGCCGATATTAACTTGAAAAGAGCCGATTTATAAGCCGATATTTTGATTTTGAAAATAAACTGGATATTAGACCCATTTGCTATAAGCTGCACTTACATAACATTCAATGGCAAAATATCTGCCTGTTCTATGTATGTGGGCTGTATAAACCATTTTCCAGAAGGGATTTATGTAAAAAAAAGCCTTAGATTATAGTCTCAATCACTAAACAATTGCACATCAAAAGTATATATTTTTTAACGATCAAAAAACAGTCTGATTTTAAACATTTAACACTTTTACTTTCTTCCAGTTGAAGCTGATTTTAACAGTCTGTGTGTGTACTGTAAATAAATTATAATACTAAAGTTAAAGTTAAAGTATTTGCAGAAGTAGTCCCACACTTTTGCTGCTACATCATTCACCCTTTTCAGCCATCTGTAGGGCAGAAAGAGAGACATAGAAAGAATAAGCATGTGTATTAATAATATCACCATGTATCATTACTCATGTCATCATTAGAATTATAATAATAATAAACAGGGATCTCCTACATAGGCAAAAATGAGAAATATATATATTTTTTTATTTGTCAAGCAATAGGTATTAACCTCCTTATATTTAACAATATTATTTCAACATTTTCCTGTTATGTCTGTAAAGCTGCTTTGAAACAATATGTAAGAAAAAAAAAGAAAAGAAAAAAGCGCTTGTTCAGCTCACATTTATTTACATGTCCCCTCTGATTTAATCATTTCTGACGCACCTACTGTAGTTACTGTAACTACACTATATTTGCTCTCACAGACACATTCACAACGGACCCGTATATCTCCTCTTCTCTTTGTGCAGTCTGAATCAAAATGGTTAACGTTAGTGCCATGAACACACCGCTGTCAATTTTGAGAAGAACCACCTTCAAACAAGTTAATAGCAAGCATTTAAGGGGCCTGCTAAAAAGGAAGCTATATTAGCGTTAGAGTAACGTAACCAGCCTGAATTCACCAAATTGTTCCCTGGGCCTGAGGGTAGCCTCTTCTTCCTTGCTTCTCTCTTAATTCTCATCAGCAGGACTAGCGCTATCGCTCGCTTCTTACAACGGGACAGATACATGTTTGCTGCTGACCGAAAAGAGGAACAACAGACTATGAAAGAGCTCCCGCTAAAAGTTTTTAAAACTCCGCCTACGCCATAGCGCAGAGCAGGGCAAATCGCGTTGTATCTGAAAGGCAACGCTAAACCCAGCGGCCAAGCGCTGTGCATACCGCGTCCTGTGTGAAAGGCCCATTACGCGGTCATTATGTGGGAAACACACCGCAATAGAATAAGCACTAAACGCTAACTTTATAGTTCGACCTCTTATTAACGTTCGCGCTCTTCCACTGATAAACATGGTATTAGCTTTGTGGCTAATCTAATATAGCAATGCATTAACGGCTGTAAGTGATGTTACAGAATATTTAGAAGTGATAATGATAGGACCGTTAACTAGAACTACCACACCGTTTTTATATACAGTGTATGAACTAAATCTACAATCATTTCACATGACGAACGACAGACTCACCTGGGTGGCTTGGCTGATCGCTTTCTTCTTTGTGGATTTCTGGCGCTGTTGCAACTCTGGAGCTGCAGACCGCCCTCTGGTGGGCAAACTATGCAACACTCATAACATGAGTGAAGAATATGAGACTGTTTCTCATGTTTCATCGGCCGTTATAAACGCCGATGCCGATTTAAATGCAATTAGCTCATATCGGCCGATAATATCGGCCGGCCGATATATCGGTCGGGCTCTAATTTTAATCACCGCAATATATCACATTACCGAATACCGGCACAAGTCTAGTTGCCTCAGTTTTTTTTAGTTGATATCTGTTAAAATGTTGTATGAATCAACCCTGTTACCCTATTATTTTTTTTTGTTACAATGACATTGATCGTTAAGCTAGTTTCAAACAGTGAATATTACAGATATTATTGTAACTAATATCTCCTGTTTTTATGTCAGAATAAAGCGGAAAAATACTGCACGCAAGTATGAAACATTATTTGGTGCTATTGACCCCATCTCATGTATATTTGTATAATAAAATCAGAATAAAAACTACAATTCCAAAAAAGCATCTACACCGCTCAACAGCTACGATCTGCACTGCGGCTGTTCTTCATGCCTTTAGTCAACAGAGCAAGTGTGAAACAGTCATGTGCTTACACTTTAGAAATATAGAACATTGATTTTATGAAATGAAATATTAAAGGATTCAAGTATTTTTATTATCATTTCAAAACATGGTACGTGGGCTGGAACAAAACTGAGTACTGAGGTGCAGTTAAAACCACCACACACCAACACACATGCAGATACCCAGTCATACACACACCAACACACATGCATAAAGGCACTAGAACCTAAAAATTAGTAGCATAGCGATATAAAGCAGTGTAGCTTAGGCAAATTTAGTAAAAGTATTATATCTATGAAATGCATCACTATAAAGTGCGTGCAACATTGCACAGAAAAAAGTTTATAAAATAGAAATTCAATAGATAGGAGCAAAAAAAGTCACCCGCATGTATGAATTATTATATTTATATTATAGGGCATCCAATGGCCGATATATGATGCACATTTTGTTTCGCTGATATCTTTGGCCATTTTTTTTTCCATTCATCTCATAATAGTGAGTTTATAATAGTAGTAGTGGTAATAGTTATAGTAGTAGTGGCCCTGTTTAGAGTAATAATACATGGCTCAAAACAATTCTAAAGCATGCTTTTTGTTTCTGTTTACTGACAGACACCAGTGTTTCCCACAGACTGCAAATTAATTTTCTGCCAGCAGGATATCGTTATATTCGATATTGGATATTGCACGATAAGTTAACATGCACATTATAATCAGCCCAGAAGTGTCGTCTGAATTGAACGTGTTTCTGCTTTCACATGCAAATGACTTGTTACACTTATGAATATGATAACTTTACAGCATCAATTCTAGTTGGGTGAAACGTAATGAAAGTGCTTTATTCAGAAATGTTTCAACTGTAAGGTAGAGTTGTCATATCTGTGATGCTTTTTCCACATTAATGTACGTTCGGTGCTATTTCTGCATTTTCTTTTACACAGTCCTTGCAAATTCTGTAATCTCACAACATTCATTAAAGAAAGAAGATTGGACATAACCCATTTAGTGGCTTTGGTGCTTTTTGGCAAGACTTACAACTGTTTTGGCATCTTTTGGCCCTAGCATTGATGACACAACCAGAAACAGAAGAAACAGACATACCCTTGTCTACAGACCTGCAAATACTCTGAGAAATCTAAGCTTAACCCTAACATATCCGAAAAATCGAATCCATTATCCTTTGAACTGTAATCAAATTGAATCGTAAAGGAAAGGTTGTCAGCAGGTACTGGAAGTATTCTGTCTTTAAAGATGCCCTTTTTGCATTTGTAGCAATGTCAGAAAAAAAAACAAGGAATTAAAAAAAAACAGTATTGAGAAATGCTAATAAAAAAAATTTAAACAAAAAAAGTTCAATCATATATTTAAAATGAAATATTTCATCCATATATATATATATATATATATATATATATGTGTGTGTGTGTGTGTGTGTGTGTGTGTGTGTGTGTGTGTGTGTGTGTGTGTTTGTTTGTGTCTTTGTTGTTGAGCGAAAAACCCAGTGCTAGCCCCAACTCTGAATCACCCTTCATAATTCACATCTCTTGGGACTTCTTTCCCTAGCAAACTTTCCCTTGTCCAGGTATCACTGCTTTCATCTCTTAGCTGGTGCTTTCGTTCTCTCTCCATCATACTTATTATAAACCACCACCATCCTCATCTCCATCGTAAAGTTTACTCCAGACCTTAGCTTTCCTCTGAAGCTGTAGGTAGTCTTTTTAGTCTTGAGGTGGCGGAGCAGGAAAGCCGAAACCACTCAGAGAGCTTTCATGTGAGACGTCTTGAGTTTGTTGTGGGTTTTTCGCAGGCCATAGCTCCACAGTGAATGTGTAAGTACACCCATTCATTCTAGCGAAAAAACAGCGAAGGAGACAATAAAAGAAGTGGAGAGTAAATCTCGGCAGGCCCATAGAACAAAGAGGTTGTGGATGCAAAGGATGGCAAGCCGCCCCTACGTCTGTCTGTGCCCCCTTCTCTTTGTGCAAAAGAAAGCCTGCCTCTTTTGCTTTTGTCTTTCCTGCATATTAAATATTCCAGTGGAATATGTGCAGCACAGTACACAGCGCACCATATGTGTGTCTGGAATGTATTTATTATGTGTGTGTGACTGCTTTACAGGCCGCTTGCTTGCATAAACCAACATCATTCATTATTCATTTGCCTGAGATTTTCCTTGTAATCTTAGCCCAACTTTGCAGCGCGCTTTCTACATTGAATAACATCGATTGCCAATCCCTCTATCATGAACTCTTGCTTGGCATTGAAACAGCCAAAGAATAGACACTGTGATACGTTGCATGTTTGTTTGTGGTCACGCCAGTAAATTTACAACTTTTGTACCTGATTGATGTGGTGGGCCGCCACAAATAGAAATTGAAAAAAGGCTTTGACTTGTTGAATAAACATGAGCAATGCACGTTTAAAAATCAAAAACCGGTGCGGGTGTTTTCATATCACTATTTCAGAAGGAAACCGACTGTTTTCAGAAATTTTCAATGTCATTTTTATTTCATCTTCCATGTACTACTTGATAAAGCAGCGTCTGTGAGCAGAGCGTTGCTTTGTTTTACAGCCGTTACTTGAGAAACCTCTATCTCTCCTGCTTTAAAAGTGCCTCCTGCTGGCTGAAAATTAATACAAATTAAATAAACAGTGATTTTAATTATTATTATTTTTTTTATAGGAAGGTCTAGTATTAGTTTTAGGAACACAAATCGAATAAAGTAATCAAATGTAAAACAGCATTGCATATTTGACTGTATTAATTAAATATTGTTCTTTATTAAAGTTACAAAAGCTTTTCAATCAAGAGCAGTGAATGATTTCTTTGTTCTTGTTCGATTAATATAAAGACTGACACTTTATGCACATAATGCACTAATACAACAGGCATACGTTCAGCCGGCTATGTCTGCTGTAGGATACTTACTAAGATGGGCATTTTGACATAACCTTTTTTTTTTGTAAATTTGTCCATTTAAACACAATACTTCAGAGAGAGCTTAATATGTGTGCGCGTTCTGAGGTGTGGGTTTGAGCGCTTCAGATGAGCGCATGCACAAATCTTCTCACTGAGCACACAAGCTCTTAAATGTTTAAACTGGCTAAGCTTAAATGAGTTTAGTTTAAACACAGATAGCAGATAGATGTTTGTTTTACATGTTATTTATAGCAAACCATATTACAGATGCTTAATAAGGTTTAAGTTGAACCGCAACATATGAGACAGACAAGAGTATTTTTTATGGTGGGTGAAATGCTATTTCATGCATACTGAGTTTTTTTACACTGTCAAAGAGTTGGATTCCCATGCTAAACATGGACAAAGTTTCAAAAATTGTACGTTTGAAGGAGTATTTTTGTTCCAAAAATACTCCTTCCGGTATGTCACAAGTTTTGGAAAGTTTTTTCGAGTATGGCTCTGTGTGACGTTAGATGGAGCGGAATTTCCTTATATGGGTCCTGAGGGCACGGCTGCCGGAAGAGCGTGCGCTCTCCTGTATAGCAGAGCACTGAGAGGCTGAGCACAGACAAACACTGATCAGAGCGAGAGCGTCGCGAAATGTCACAGCAGACAACCCTGCACAGATTACCAAAAAGAAAACAGCATTAAGGGACCAGTGGATGGAGTTTATTTTTACAGAGCATCAACGGAGTTGTGCAAGTGTTTTTGTTTGTTCCCTGCATTTCGAAGATGCTTGTTTTACAAACAAGGCCCAGTTTGACACCGGGTTTGCACATCGTTTATTTCTTAAGGATAATGCAGTCCCAACGAAAAAGGGTCACGATCGTGTGTTGGAACCGCATGCGGTGAGTAAAACTGCTTCAAATATCTCTGTGTTGTTAACTTAGCTATCGGCGCGTAAGCACATCAAGTAAACAACATGCGATGTTGTCATCAAACTGCACTTTCCACATGTAACTTACAGCTTAAAAAAAAAAAAATACGACATAAAGTGGAACTTAGTCATTTTCCAAAACCGCTAAGCAAATATATACAGTTTTAGTACATACCACATACAGACGCCTTTACTGATGTTGCTCTTGTTAAATTTCAGCCTCTGGATCTGTGTCACAGCTTCCAAACACTCTCAACGCAAAAGCCTACTCACGCTCGTGATTCTTTAGCTCCGCCCACACGTCACGCCTCCAGCCTGTCGTGTTTTTCCGGGAAAAATCGGTACAGACTATCTTTCTCTTATGAATATAATAAAACTAAAGACTTTTTGGAGTTATGAAGGGTGCAGTACTACTCTATAGGTACTCAAGATTAACAGGATATTGAGTGAAAACGAGCATTTCACCCCCCCTTTAATGATTACTCACATCATGTATGCATGAAAAAGGGTTATAATATAAAATTTTTCCTGATGGTTAAACCACATAACATTTTAAAGTTATTAACTGTACTTTTAATTTTAAGCTTTGGCATATGCATTTCAAACTAGATTTGTAGAAGTTTTTCTCTGTCTTGCATACTTTTACTATTTCATTGACCTTTAAACTATGAAGCAATTTATTGTTTTTGCATAAGTGTTTCCATAACTTGTGCAGAACTGATTTTACCGTAATTACAAATACTACTGTATTATTCCTTTTTTTGTCTTTCACATCATGACTGTTATCATGACTGTTACAGCTCTGATGTTTAAGGTTAAAGTGCAATGAATAATATCTTTAAATCACAAAAATGTATTACAGAATCTAGTTGACTGTTGATTCTCGTGCACAGCCAGCAGAAAATGTTTTGTGTCGCCTTGCATTGTAAAAACACCTTTAGAAGACCTTCATAATTTAATTTAATTTAATTTAATATATATAGATTAACAGGTCTTATTCATAAAATATGAGCAAAGTACATTGTGCATAACATTTGTGTTAGGGCTGAAACGATTAGATTTTTTTCCTCATTACTGTACAATGAAAACCACAGAATTGTTGACATTGTTGCAGATTTATTCAAAAAGAAAAACTTAAATATCACATGGTCCTAAGTTTTCAGACCCTTTGCTGTGGGAAAACCTTTTCCAGAGTGCTCAGGACCTCAGACTGGGTCGAAGGTTCACCTTCCAACAAGAAAATGACCCTAAGCACACTGCTAAAATAACAAAGGAGTGGCTTCACAACAACTCCGTGACTGTTCTTGAATGGCCCAGCCATAGCCCTTACTTAAACCCAATTGAGCATCTCTGAAAAGACCAGAAAATTGCTGTCCACCAACGTTTAGTATCCAACCTGATTGGAGGAATGGCAGAGGATCCCCACATCCAGGTGTGAAAAACTTGTTGAATCTTTTCCAAAAAGACTCATGGCTGTATTAGATCAAAAGGGTGCTTCGACTAAATACTGAGCACTTAAGACCATGTGATATTTCAGTTTTTCATTTTTAATAAATGTGCAAAAATGTCAACAATTCTGTGTTTTTTATGTCAATATGGGGTGCTGTGTGTACATTGAGGATAAAAATTAACTTAAATGGTTTTCAGCAAATGGCTGCAATATAACTAAGAGTGAAAAATTTTATGGGAGTCTGAATACTTTCCGTACCCACTGTATAACTCAATATTTTAACTAATTGCAAAAGCTGTATAATTAAAGTCTACTGATTTATCAGTGAAATAAACGACAGTCGATTAATCATACCAATAATCGTTAGATTAATCGATAATCAAAATAATTATGTTGCAGCCCTAATTTGTATTTAAATTAGGGATGTAATGATTTAGCCAACTTCAATTCTCTTACAATTTTTTCTAAGCAAAATAAGATTCAAGAAAATTATAAATGAAAAGGTATCCTTTTATTTTTGCTTGGATAAAATGCTGCACATTTCTTTGTGAAACAGAAATATGGCAAATAACAAAACTTAATTGAAATCTTAAAACAAGCCCTAAATCTAATGAAATAAGACAAAGTAAAAAAAAAAAAAAAAAACTTCATATAAATAAAGCCTTCTTGTGATCTTTTCATTTAAAATAAGAGGGACCCACTGCATTTGAATCATGATACAGAGATGCTGAATAGTCTGTATATTAAGTAAAAAAAAAATAAATAAAAAAATTAAGAAGTGTTTTTGAATTTGAAGTTTTTTTCTAAATTAAATTGCATTATTTGAAATTTTAAAACAAAAACAAGATGTTTTGTGAAACCGTACAACATAAAACCTCTGCAGAAACAAAGAGCAGAAGCTCTGAATGAGATGCAGATTCATGCTCTGACAGCAGGTGGCACTTAAGGAACAGCATCAATACAGCATTCCTTGGTTACCATTGTAAACAAAGCAGAGTAGCACTTACGAACATTGTAGTGATGTGTCGTTCTTGAACGATTCGTTCATTTTGAACGAATCTTTAATGTGACTCGGGAAGAACGAGTCGTCTCGGGGAGTGATTCGTTCAGTCGCGCATGCGCATTATTCTATGGGTTCTGTTCTAGTAGTAGTAATTCACCTGTCAGTCAATGCAGTCTTGAGCCGGAAAGAGAATTGATTAGTTCATAGTTCGAGTCTATCGGGTTTTTGACTCGTTCCTCAATCACGTGACAGCCCAATACGTTAAACCCAATGCAGCATGAGCCGGAAAGAGAATTGATTAGTTCATAGTTCGAGTCTATCGGGTTTTTGACTCGTTCCTCAATCACGTGACAGCTCAATACGTTAAACCCAATGCAATATGAGCCGGAAAGAGAATTGATTAGTTCATCTCATGAGTCTTCGGGTCGAGTCGTTCCTTAATCACGTGACAGACCCATACGCTAAAACCATAGACACTGACAGTAAAATAATGCAGATAATTGAATAGTTCATCTTTCGGTTCTTCGGGTTCTTCGTTCTTTTGTACTGTGATGTGACAACATTGGCTAGAGTAATTAGTTCATTTACAACTTTCCTTACAAAATGGGTGCATAGTACTTATTTATTATTAGTATTATTTACTCTTACAGTAACGTGATGCATTTCTGGTTTCAAATTGTTGTTTTTAATTTCTGTCATGGTGGTACTTTTCCATAACACTGAATGTGGAAATAAAGAGTTGGTTATGCTTAAAATGTTGATCTTTTTTTCTGTCTGTTTGTTTGTTTTTGTTTAGTTGTGCAGTTATTAAATCAGATTGTCTGTGTAAACCATACTTTTGTAACATATGACACTTTATAAACATTAAAAACACTGTACATACTTTTGAATAGTTGTTTATTGTTTATTACAGAAAAGCTTTGTAACAAAGAGGACAACTATTCCAAAATAAATTAAAATAATAAAAATGTAAATAATTAAAAATGAAATTAAAATTAAAAGATAATAAAGCCACAGGGTCTAATAACCTTAACAAATGAACTTTAAAAGTACAATATAAAAAAAAGAAAAACTAAATATTGCACAAAAAGCTATTCCCAAAATAATTTTAAACCATTTGAATAAAAAATAAATGAAAATTAAGAGATACTAAAGCTACGGAGCCTTATAACCATAACAAATTACCTTTTAAAATCACAACAACAAAAATATTGCACAACAAGCTAGTCTTTTTCTAAATAAACAAAAATAAATAAGCTTTAAAATAAATAACACACTGTGGCTATATTTTTAGGACTTGCTTTAAGGCATGTTTACATTATAAAAAAAAAAAAACAAGCTCCCTGACCTTGGATGGGCTGAGTCTGTGAGTTCTTCTATCTGAGATAATCTGCCCAGTTTTAGAAAAAAAAAATCAGATGGCACGGATGTGGCCACAATGCAAAGTCTTGTCTTTGTGACTTCAGAAAGGCTTGTGTATACTGGTGAACATCTCCTCCACCAGGCCAGAGGGTCTGATGTGCGGGGTAAGAGTGGCTCTGCAAGGTTGGCCATCATAGCATCTGAGGTCTTAGAAGAGGTAGCAGAAGGCCTCAAACTTGCTACCCTCTCGTCAAAGTCTTCCCAAAACATGGCCCCTGCACTGGCAGTGAACCAGGATCTGAAACTCCTCACTCTGAGCTGGGTTAAAACTGTTAAAGCTGAAGTTATCGTAACCTTAATGTCTTTAACATTTGTCTTTAACATTAATAATTCAAATTCAAAATGTTATTTGCTTTTAATGTATGTCATTATGTCCTTTTTTGAGCAATCTTCTTATACATATATAACACCAATATGTCAAGTCTGCCTAGGAAAAGCAATTATTATACCAGCAAACTCAAAATTGGAGTAAAAATGAACAATCTAGTCTATAAATACTTTTAATTGTAAGCTTGGATTATTATATTATTAAATAGCCTAGTGTTTATTTACCGATAGACAGTCAAGAAGACAAATTAATCAAAATTTTATTTATAACAGGGTTTTGTATATTTATAAAATAATAACAAACCACAGATCCTCAACAAACAGTAACAAAAACACAGTGACAGAAATGTCAGAAATAGCGCATGGGGCTGTCACGTGATTAAGGAACGAGTCAAACTCGACACGAAAGACTCATGAGATGAACTAATCAATTCTCTTTCCGGCTCAAGACCGCGTTAGTTTTGCGTATGGGGCTGTCACGTGATTAAGGAACGAGTCAAACTCGACCCGAAAGACTCATGAGAAGAACTAATCAATTCTCTTTCCGGCTCGAGACCGCGTTAGTTTTGCGTATGGGGCTGTCACGTGATTAAGGAACGAGTCAAACTCGACCCGAAAGACTCATGAGATGAACTAATCAATTCTCTTTCCGGCTCGAGACCGCATTGGTTTCGCGTATGGGGCTGTCACGTGATTAAGGAACGAGTCAAACTCGACCCGATAGACTCATGAGATGAACTAATCAATTCTCTTTCCGGCTCAAGACCGCGTTAGTTTTGCGTATGGGGCTGTCACGTGATTAAGGAACGAGTCAAACTCGACCCGAAAGACTCATGAGATGAACTAATCAATTCTCTTTCCGGCTCGAGACCGCATTGGTTTCGCGTATGGGGCTGTCACGTGATTAAGGAACGAGTCAAACTCGACCCGAAAGACTCATGAGATGAACTAATCAATTCTCTTTCCGGCTCAAGACCGCGTTAGTTTTGCGTATGGGGCTGTCACGTGATTAAGGAATGACTTAAACCCGAAGACTTCTTGTCAGATAAGAGGTGAGATGAGCTAATCACAGACTGAAGACCCAGGTAAAGAATGAATATTTTTTTCTTTATCTCATAGCATTTTAGTTTTGTATTGTTTGTAGTGTGATCGACGTTTGCGTAAGTACTAGATGTGTTGGGGAGGTAGCACTTAATATTTTAATAACATTTTGCTAAAATGAACGAAATGGACGAAATGACTCGAAAAAAGATTTGTTCATTTTGCTGAACGAGACTCAAAAGTCTGAGTCGGTAAAATGATCCGAACTTCCCATCACTAGAACATTGCTGTAATATTATATCGAGATGAGATTAAAAGAAAATATCATCTAAACTTTTTTTTAGATAGTTCCACTTAGAGATGCATTCATATATTTGTATCGATTTTCAACCGGCTCACGGTTAATCGTTATATGCCTAATCTAAATTGTATGATTTGAATGTGACCGTTTACATGTTAATGATTTTTCTAATCGATTGACACTTGGGATGCACAATAAATATCGCCCAATATTTAATACACATCTTGTCAGTAATCAGTGGTAAATCTCTACACATGCATGATTTCACATGGAGCAGCATTTACTACACCGAACCGTTGTTCACTGACAAGCTGCGCCAAACCACAATCCTTTTTTGCGCATGTTTTGCAGTGCTTGTCACGTGTAGAGATTTACAGCTGATTACAGAACTCGCTTTACTGACAAAATGCACATTAAATATCGTCCGATATTTATCGTGCATCCCAAATTTACACATTCATTCTGCTTGCGCTCTGTAAATAAGGACCAAAGGTTGATTTTTGTACAGCCCTGCTCAACATACATGGTCAACATGGTGTAATGAAGCTGTTAGATGAATGTCAGTGTGGCTTTTTATGGAATAGTGCTGGTTAAATACCTTGACATCCTTCCTTGCCAGATGCCAAACAATTAGATCCATCTTTCAGTCATCAAGACCATATGTGCAGCATTGGTCTCTATCTGAACTGCCTGATTTACTTCAGGAATTTTGAGGTTTTGTTTTTGAAAGTGTTTACAGATTGAATTTGCTCTTCCATTAAGTAAAACTGATCCATTGGAAAGACCACACCACCTGAATGAAGCCTGAAAGTGACGCAGATGAGCGGGATCAATTTCTTTGTTGCCAATTTTTGCTGAAGTCATTGATTTGGCTCAGACCTGATTTTGGCTCTCTGATTCTTCAAATGATTGCAAATCAGCTGCATTGTCTTTTCCGGACCACCTATTTCCATGTCCCAGTGAGATGCATATTGCCCACCTGCCAGCATTCCTGTTTTTACTGCACATCATCCAGCACAACTAGACTGTCTGTAATAACTTTCAGAAGTTCACTTTCACCCTCCCACCCTGTTTGCCCTTTGGATTGTGAGAGTAAGGCGGAAAAAGACACATTTTCACATTAGTAATGATTATGGAAAGTGTTTGCAGCTGTTTTGAGAGTAAGCATGATAAACATCCGTCAAGGACCACCTCTGCAGTCTTGTGCGTGTGGTTCTGGATTTTAAGTATGCCATTTTTGATCTATTATTTACAGGCTTCATCCATGCTGGTTGTCTATTAGTAGGATGCACGGTTTAGTCTTTGCTTAAAGGGATAGTTCACCCAAAAATTAAAATTCTCTTTGCCAAAGCTCTTTGACTCTAACATACACAGCAAGAGTACTACCACAGCAAGAGTACTACCATAGTACTGTCCAGAAACATAGTAAGGACATCAGTAAAATAGTTCATGTGACATCAGTAGTTCAACTGTAATTTTACGAAGCTACAAGAATACTTTTTGTGTGCACAGAAATAAAAAATAACGACTTTGTTCAACAATTCTTCTCCTCCTCATCCAAATCTTATCCGATCCATACAAGGACGAGCGAGCGCGGGTTTGACTAGATGTATTTGGAGGTTATTGCTCAGGTCTCGTTCTGCGCAAATTCAAATATTTCCATACTCGCAATGTATCTGAATGTTAAACTATAATATATATATATATATATATATATATATATATATATATATATATATATATATATATATATATATATATAATGTAAACCATATGGAAAAGATCATCCTCTTCACATTAGCAAAAACTTGCATAACAGCAGAGTTGACCGGTATACTACGGTCTATTTAAACTGACCAGTGTAACCTTTTATATGTTTGGTTGACTGTACTTTATCTTAATAATGAACAGACTGCGAAGTTTGAAATTAGAATGCACTTTAGATGTTCTGTGTCATTTATAGCAAACACAAATGTTGCTAGTGTGTTTGCAGCACTACTGTTATTTTTTTATATATATATTAAATTTTGTATATTTTTCAGTTTAATTGATTTTTATTTCTTAAATTGTATTTATTTAAATGCATATATAAGTTTACATTTATGTTCCAACAAACTTGAGAAATTCTACTTGATAAATGCTCTAAAACTTTTATGTAAATTATTGACTGAATTATTGATATATATATATATATATATATATATATATATATATATATATATATATATATATATATATATATATATATTATTATATATATTACCTGTTTTAAATATTTAATACTTGGTCAGTTTATTGATTTGTTTGGTTAACTTTGGATACATTTTTTATTTTAATACCGTGCAGTGCACAAAATTAAGATTTGAGAGATGGTTCAAGTCAGTGCTCAATAAATGATGATAAGTTTAGAAATGTTGTGCATCCACTTATTATTAGTGTGACATTTTAGCATGCAAATGAAGGGGAAAACTTCAAGATATCGGCCCTAAAAATCGGCAGCACATATCGGCCATTGGCTGACCCAGACCTCTAAACATCGGCATCGGCTATAGAAAAACCCATATCGGTCGATCTCTAATATTTGCTTTAACTTTGCTAACTTTATAAAACTGAACGAAACTTTTTCAGAAACCATCAAAAATATGCCATTACAAAAAAAAAGAAGAAATATACAATGAAAATCAAAAGAATAACAGGCTCTTCAAATATGCTTCATTCTTTGTTAATGTTTTTCAAAGATTAGTTTTCGCTAATCGTGAATTCTGGATTCTGGATGCATTGCTACAGATTTCGCTTACGCTTCGCAGTTTTTTCGTTTTGTGTTTTGACACAAACTTCTCTTGGGGGCGGGCTTAACAATTATCTACTCTGATTGGATAGTGAGCTTTTGATGGACAGGTGCTCTCTGACCTGGAAGTACAGACATCACTCAGTGGCACGCATCATGGAAAGCTCTCACGGTGATTTGTATGCAATACTTTGTGCTTTGTATTACTGAATATGTAAATAATATTTGACCTTGATCATCTCAGTCTGTAAAGATGAGCTCTTAGGAGAGACACGAAGCGGCGTCATCTTCCTCCTCCGCTTGTCCTTCAAGGCAGCTTGAAGTAAGCTTGTGTTACTGATGTAACCAATAACATCGATACAAGTTTTATTCATGTTACAGTGTGCAACAGCTCGTTGCGGGTTATTATTGTCATTCACAAGGAGGAAGATGATGCCGCTCCGTGTCTCTCCTGAGAGCTCATCTTTCCAATATGCGCTCCACTGAGTGACGTCTGTACTTCCAGGTCAGAGAGCAGCTGTCCATCAATCAGAGTAAATCACTGTTGAGCCCGCCCCCACGAGAGTACAAATAAAGTAAAGACAAAGTAATAACAAGGCGGCAGAGCGAACTTATCATCCATAGTGGTTCTCACGTAGTCCTTCTCTTAAAGACTGATCACTTAACTTATAACACCGCACTATGATGTAATGCAAAATACATAGTTTTGGCCGTTACAAAGTCTCTATCCACAAACAGACGTACATTGTCTGTAGATATAAGGTATTTTGTTGCACTTTGTTGAACAAGTAATCTGAACGGCCCTCAGTAACTGAGTTTAATGCCAGTTATGCTAGAATGCATCTCATTCTTGTTTCTGTGGCGGTGCGTCGAGCTCGTCATGAGGCGTGCAGTCCGGAGCGCTGTATGATGACTAATGCATCAGTTCAATTAACTTTACTCCAAATATATCAACTTACCTGTTTTGAATATTTTATATTTAATGTCCAATATAAGTGTTAAAATGTTGGACTTTAAAATAAATCTACTATTGATTTTCACCATTGACTGATTTTGCAGAACATTTAGACTGATAACTTCTGTGCGCAGATGCGGCAAATTTATCACAGGATGCGTGATATGACAGTTGCGTCCGACTAAATGTATGAACTTGCTGCTTTAAATACAGTATTTTTATATTTTATAATATACGTTAGTTTATCAGTATGTTTGAAAGTATATTTTTCCGATTATTGGATTCCATCAGCTCTCTCTCACACACCTGCGTGGTTTAAAACACCAAATATTTAAATTATGACAAGGACAAAGAGTCTCTCTCTCGCTCCACCCATGCACGATTATATCCTGTATCATCGATCTCACAGGCTGATGATATGACGATTTGAAAAATGATCATATCGCCCAACACTAGTCCACTTGAACTTTATCTCCACAGCTGTTCTGATAATCACTTCACAAGCTTTTCACAAATCTACTGTCAAATACACACTAAAACTCAACAATCTTCACGACAAACTGCCAAAATAAAAGTCTGTTTTAACTAGTGCTGTCAAAATTAGCGCGTTAACGCATTCGATTAATTTGAAATATTTAACGCGTTAAAAAAAAATAACGCAATTAACGCGGTTGCAGTTTTTTTTTATTTCCAGTTGTGGCCTATGTGTGTTCAACGTGCAAAGAAATATGGATAAGACCAAGGAAGGACTTTTAGATGGAAAGTTTCACTCTGCCGGATTACTCTTCAGTCTGCCACAAGAAACATTACTCTTCATTTAATCTGCCACAAGAAATAGCAACATTAAAATCATGAACTCAAATGTCATTGTTTAAAAAAAACAAAAAAAACAATGACTGTAACAGTGCGTAAATCAGACCTAGCTAACGTTAATAAGCTTAAACAAAAATAACGAAATAATTGTGTAGCGGAGTATTTTTTGTACACAGTGCCGCGAACTGTCAATCACGCGTGCATCACTGTCCTCCTCGCAGCTGCAGCAACTTGCGCTCTCTCTCTTCATCAAGCTTTAAAACAAAAAGGGGACAAAAAGATCATATTGTCTTTGTGCATAGGCTATAGATTAATTAGATAAATGAATATCTAAATTTGTGCCTTGCCGTCTACGGTATTTTTTTAGAACTTAGAAAAAAGATGCTGCAGCCAATGAACAGCCAGCGGGGGCTGCAGGACGACTCAACCTCCGCAGACAGTTTTTAATGTTTATCAGACAATAAATACTCAAGATTTTGCTTTAGTATAACTCACAACGAGTTTCACACACCTTCTCCGGCCACGTTGAGTTGTTGACACTTAACAGTGGGAAAAGCGACACATGCGCTATTAACTTGTATAACTTAAGGGTGAATGGGTAATGTAGTTTCTGCTCTGGGTGGGATGAATTAGGAAGCTTGCATTGTGAAGGGCGCTCTGAAAATCGACAGTGCAGGTAAAAGATTAAAACTTCTATTAAAACAGATGTCCAAATGAGCGTACCGGTACGCTACAAGCACGTTCTGGGCGCACGGAGAGGTGGCGGTACACTCAAGAGCTATATTTGGAAGTGGCGGTACTGAGTACCGGTGCATACTGGCCCACTTAAAGCACTGGCAATGACTATACTTTGGAATTTTTTTGCAGTCCACTTAGAATTCAACATGGAAATCATTTTTGTTTTTTATTGGCATTGATTGTTTTGAAATTCAAATGGTACTTACATGCCTGTGTTTTTATTTCTGTAATAAATATGGCTTTCAAGCCAACAGTTAATTTGGAGGATATTGATGGTTTATTGCAGGTATGTTGTTTACATGAGAAAATCTGTGTTACAAGTTAAACAAAAATTCCAATAAACAATCATATTTTGAATTTAAATAGTTTCTTTGTCTTGAGTTTACATTCATTATTTACATTTTACATTTACATATCCAAAAAGTTTCAGTCTTTTAATTGCGATTAATCGCGATTAATCGCGATTAATTTTAAAAAATTGTGCGATTAATTAGTTAATTTTTTTTAATCGATTGACAGCACTAGTTTTAACTTTAACTTAAGATATTATGATAGTGAAAAAAAGCAATGCATTTTTTATCATGTACTTTGCGTACTTTGTTTTCATATTATTAGTATTCATAATAATATTATTATTTTTAAGGAATATCATACATCGTCTAACACAAAATGCAATATTTTACTAATTGTTTATAATTTTTGTTAATAGTTTATAATATTTGTTTATTAATTGTTACATTTTCACTTGATTACATTTTAAAAGATTAAATTGTTAAAGTTTTATGAATTATTTTTATTACACACATTTTTTTTATGATAAATTTGTATTTAATTATAAAACACACACACATAGACAAAGAAAAACATTTAAAAACATACAATTTTATATAAAATATATATATATATATATTAGTGCTGTCAAAATTAGCGCGTTAACGCATTCGATTAATTTGAAATATTTAACGCGTAAAAAAAAAATAACGCAATTAACGCGGTTGCAGTTTTTTTTATTTCCAGTTGTGGCCTATGTGTGTTCAACGTGCAAAGAAATATGGATAAGACCAAGGAAGGACTTTTAGACGGAAAGTTTCAGTATAAAACTCTGCCGGATTACTCTTCAGTCTGCCACAAGAAACATTACTCTTCATTCAGTCTGCCACAAGAAACAGCAACATTAAAATCATGAACTCAAATGTCATTGTTTAAAAAACAAAAAAAACAATGACTGTAACAGTGCGTAAATCAGACCTTTCTGTAACGCTAACGTTAATAAGCTTAAACGAAAATAATGAAATAATTGTGTAGCGGAGTATTTTTTGTACACAGTGCCGCGAACTGTCAATCACTCCTGTACGCATGCATCACTGTCCTCCTCAGCTGCAGCAACTTGCGCTCTCTCTCTTCATCAAGCTTTAAAACAAAAAGGGGACAAAAAGATCATATTGTCTTTGTGCATAGGCTATAGATTAATTAGATAATTGAATATCTAAATTTGTGCCTTGCCGTCTACGGTATTTTTTTAGAATTTAGAAAAAAGATGCTGCAGCCAATGAGCAGCCAGCGGGGGCTGCAGGACGACTCAACCTCCGCAGACAGTTTTTAATGTTTATCAGACAATGAATACTCAAGATTTTGCTTTAGTATAACTCACAACGAGTTTCACACACCTTATCCGGCCACGTTGAGTTGTTGACACTTAACAGTGGGAAAAGCAACACATGCGCTATTCACTTGTGTAACTTAAGGGTGAATGGGTAATGTAGTTTCTGCTCTGGGTGGGATGAATTAGGAAGCTTGCATTGTGAAGGGCGCTCTGAAAATCGGCAGTGCATGTAAAAGATTAAAACCTCTATTAAAACAGATGTCCAAATGAGCGTACCGGTACGCTACAAGCATGTTCTGGGCGCACGGAGAGGTGGCGGTACGCTCAAGAGCTATATTTGGAAGTGGTGGTACTGAGTACCGGTGCGTGCTGGCCCACTTAAAGCACTGGCAATGACTATACTTTGGAATTTTTTTGCAGTCCACTTAGAATTCAACATGGAAATCATTTTTGTTTTTTATTGGCATTGATTGTTTTGAAATTCAAATTGTACTTATATGCCTGTGTTTTTATTTCTGTAATAAATATGGTTTTTAAGCCAACAGTTAATTTGGAGGATATTGATGGCAGGTATGTTGTTTACATGAGAAAATCTGTGTTACAAGTTAAACAAAAATTCCAATAAACAATCATATTTTGAATTTAAATAGTTTCTTTGTCTTGAGTTTACATTAATTATTTACATTTTACATTTACATATCCAAAAAGTTTCAGTCTTTTAATTGCGATTAATCGCGATTAATCGCGATTAATTTTAAAAAATTGTGCGATTAATTAGTTAATTTTTTTTAATCGATTGACAGCACTAATATATATATATATATATATTTTTTTTTTTTTTTTGATGTGGCGATAAATATCGGTATTGTATGACCTGGAAAAATATTGTGATTTTTGGCCATTTTGCACAGTCTTTTGTTGAATGGAAAGGGCAGCCAGGCCATTCTGTTAAACATCTCCTATGGTTCATATGGTTCCCAATGACAGTTTGGTTTAAGGGTCATTTAAGGTTGTGGAAACTTTGTTTGAAAGTTAAGAAATGTTTTTGTTTGCATTTATCCCTCTTCCAACCCTGTGAAACAGCAAGTTGTATGTTTTTGTTTAACTGTCATCCTTTGAAGTGAATTGTGAGTCTGCCCTTTGACCATTGATCGACTTGAGTTAAAAACTTAGCTATAAAAGGTTTATTTATTTATTTATTTCTCACTTTCTCCATTTAACTTAGACTGTCTGTTAATTAGAATTACGGAACAACAGGTCTTCAGATTTATTCCCAAATAAAAGCACATCATTTCATTGTCATGTCCTCCTACGCTCCCTAACATCTGAGGTTTTGTGGAAAACAAAGAAGTTTGACGAGCATTAACTCTTAAGGATGGTGCCTACTCCAAGTTACTCTTTTCTGTTGTCTACCTTTCTTAAAAACTGTAAAGATTGGTTTACAAGTTGGGCCATCACTTGAATCTATTTGGCTAAGAACAATGTCCATGGGGCCCTCTTTGTTAGGCCACACACGTGTGGCTAGCTTATCTGTATTTAAAACTTTGCCATGCAGATTTTATAAAATATGTTAAATCTTACATTTCATTTGTAGAGAAACTTTTTTGTGCTTCATAACGCCACCATTCAGTATTGTAGCTCTTTCCTACAAAATTTTTCCATAGACTGACAGGTTAATCTACGACCATGTTGACAAAGTGGTTTAGTCACATGAATGCTCGGTAGATTTAACACTAAACAGAGCTGTCTGTTCAGTTTTTCACACCAGGATTCATCTGAACACATTTAAACCTTTGGCAGCACGTTCTTTCCTATCAGTCCAAAATACACAACAGTCAACCAAAACTGACCAGCTCAAGAGAGTTTTATTTTTATTTCAACACCCCCATTTGCAACAGTATGGACTTGGTGTGTCTGTGTGTGGTTGCTTGGTGTTTATTTGTGGTTCTTTGTTTTTCCCTGTTTCCCAGCACGAATGTTGTGATGAACTACTCAGAGATAGAGTCCAAGGTTCGAGAAGCCACCAATGATGACCCCTGGGGCCCATCGGGCCAGCTTATGGGAGAGATTGCCAAGTAAGTGCTCAGCCTGCTGGGTGGTGGAAGGACTATGTGTTCCCTTCAGTCTTCAGGCATTCACTCACTCTATTCTCAATTACCGCAAGACATTTGTGTAGGGCAATTATTGAAGTATTATCGCATTGATAGCTGATGATTTCAGTTAAGTATTGCGTCATTCTGTAGACTTGAGAGAGTCTGAAAGTTGTTTAATTACCCCTTCATGTAGTGTCTTATGTTAAATTGTGAAAAATCAGACTACATTAAAATCAGAAACTGGATGGATGGTTTGGCAGTATTTTAACTTGTCAAACCACTGTGTTAGTAATATCAACACATTTTAAATAGGAAACACAAAATAACAGATAATATCATAAAAAAAAAAAAAAAAAAAATCTTTTTAGTTTGTCAGTGGTATAATTCCTGTATTTGTACAATAAAATGTACTATTATACAACTTTTAATAAACCAAGCAGAATTGCTACTGCATATGAACTTGGCCATTTCAGAATCACTATATATCATTCAGTTGTTCCACTGGTAGAGAGAATTTTTATTAAATTATTTTTTTAACTGAATGAGAGGACTGTCTATTTCGGATAGTTGTAGCCCAATTTATCCCCTGGTTACAATATCTTAAATTTAACCAATTTGGCATGGAATAATTTCCTTATTTTAATCTCCTACTGGAAGTAGTTAGTATAAATTCTTTGTACATAATGTGACTAACCCACCTTATTGCAGATCCACATTTATGTACGAGCAGTTCCCGGAAATTATGAACATGCTTTGGACTAGAATGCTTAAAGACAACAAGAAGAACTGGAGGAGAGTTTACAAGGTACAGGTGCACTGCTCATCTTGTATCATATTTTCAAATGAAATCCAATTACTGAAATTAAATTTAGACTTCGTTTAGACCTATTTAGCCAAAGCCCAGATATTTGCCAACTCATTGACCCTGCCTATGTGTTAGCCTATTGCTAATTTTCATTCATTTCCACACACAAAGTTTTTATAAAACACCCTTGCTTCATTGAACTTATTGACGTGATGTATGTGTGCTGCATCTGTAGCATGTTGTTGGGTCAAAACGATAATTTTGACTTGTTCCCTTCAGTGTGCAAAAAAGTAAATTCACTCATTTACCCCAAATCATGCATTTAACTCTTTTGGCCGCTTGATTTGGAAATATCCAGAATAATGCCTTCTTCCATGTGTCCAGGCCTTATTACTATTAGCGTACCTCATCAGAAACGGGTCAGAGCGGGTGGTCACCAGCACCAGAGAACATATCTACGACCTGCGCTCTTTGGAAAATTATCATTTTGTAGGTGAGTTTAAATAGATGAAAACGTTAAAGGAACTTCTTTGAGAAAATCTTTATTCGAGTAGTGTGCAAATGGGGAAATATAAGCAAACAAGTATTTTGATACTGTTGCAGAGTGGGATATGATGAAATCAAATTTTAGCTCTTTGGCCTAAAAACATTATTATAAGCTAAATATACAGTGTCAAGTACACTGAACGTAGCCTCATGCTCTTGGGTTGAATTATGCTCTTGGCTTATTTGTACACAAGAAATGTTTATATTTAATTTTGGAGAAAGAAGAAATTTTGTTTGTTTAAATTTGGAGATGTTACAAATTTTTTTAAATAAAAGTGTTAAATTCTTTATGAAGGCACTTTATCTTTAAGCTACATTTGTCTGATAAGTGAATGACGAAACAGGTCTTCATAGTGTTAGAGTCTGTTTCCTTTTTGTAGCTATTTAAAGTTCTGTGCCTTATTCTAAATATGTTTCAAAGATTCTGGCTTTTCAAAAGCGATTCTGTTTAATTTTTCATCATTTTACACTTAGTTTCAGTCATCTACCACCATTCACACACAAACAGTTCCATATGATTTGATGAGCTCATTTTTATTTTGTTAGATGAAAATGGGAAGGACCAGGGCATAAACGTACGGCAGAAGGTGAAAGAAATGGTAGAGTTTGTCCAAGATGATGACCGGTTGCGTGAAGAGAGGAAGAAAGCCAAGAAGAATAAAGACAAATACATTGGAGTATCTTCTGACAGCATGGGAGGCTTCAAACAAAGTAACTGTAAGTTTAGCAAATTTGAGAGTTTTTAAATTTGAAAGTACATGATTTCTACAACCACCACCAGTGGTGCAACCATTTATTGAAAGTTTTCCAAACAGGTTTCACGGATGTTTTGCTATCTGCTGTTGGATGGAAAAACAGATTGCTTTTCCCCAAATGCTTTCAAACCTAAACAATGTGCTAAATATTATTTGAGGCATTCCATGAATATGGGAAAAAGATATGTCTGCCAAACTGGTCATGCCTACATCATTCATGACTTAACTGTCTGACAACTTCTTACACCAGTATACTTACATAATGCATGCCAAATTGAAATTTGAAAAAAAAAGAGAGAGATGAGGAGATGCTCTCAGGAGGTCTCTCCGGTGCTCTCCGGTGCTTTTTATTAGTAGTATTTCCTAAATGAATTGTGATTTTGTGATGATTGTTCCAGTGTTTTATTGGTAATCAGATAAACCAATAAATTCCCTTTGGTTACAGGTCATTTTGAGGCATTATTTTCTTCTCTTGAGTTTGACTACAAAAGTGAGCTCCTTTGTCTGTGCACTGTAGACATACCACAGGGACTTGTTCTAGGCCCTCTGAAGTTTTCTTACACTGTGAGGAAAATTCCCCCTGGATTTCTTTCTTCCCATGACTGATCTTTTGATTAGAGCTGTTCTGATTTCAGGGCTATCACTTTTTCAGCTTTGCTCACTGCATCATTTGGTGATGTTTATGATCAGGTTAGAGGAAATAATCAGATCTCTGCTTTTTGTATTACATGTTTTTTTTTTCTTAGAGCTGTCTAATCAATTCAAGATGCCACGTCCCTTGTCGTGTCATTAGTGATGTTACTTGTGTGCAAAGTCAAAAGATTGTGCTTTGTTTCTGTTTTGGTTTGTTGCTTAGATTTCTCCCATTATTAGCTGTACTACAGTTTCAAATTGCCAATTAATGATGGCATGCCAGTGATGGATTTGTTTTGGTAGAGAAAGATAAAAATACTGCAGGGTCAGAGGGGGCAGACAGCTTGATATTATATTATACTTGAACTTTGTTGAGTTTAGTCAGGTGTATTTTCCATGCTTTTCAAAGTTTGAAGTGCATTTGTGGGCAAGTCCATCAAGGGGGACTTATTTTAAATAAGTAATTTTTAAGTAAATTGCTTGTTTTATTTTTGTGATTACTTTTCTTCATGATTATTTTACTTTCTTTTATGTAAAGCACTTTGAATTACCATTGTGTCCGAAATGTGCTATATAAATAAATGTGCTTTGCTTTTCCTTGCCTGAAATTCTCTTAAATTTACTTTTATCAAATTTGAGGTAATACAAAGTCTTAAATATACTTAAATATCATAGATATCTTATTATGTGCTGAAGTTAATGCTTTGTTTTTAGTGTATTTTAAAAACAGGGAATAAATAGGTTCCAATGGCCCATTTACTCCAAGAACGATAAGTGTAAAGATATATTGCCTACACCAAGGCACCTATTCTCACACATCAACTGGAAAAAAAAATGTTCTGAAAGTGCCATTGTCATTTTAGCTGGACCTTGCTCTTTTCATGGAATTAGATTAAAAGATAGTTCTCATCATAGTCATCTTCCCTGATGTTAACAGGCCCTTCAATCTGAAGCATTAAATATCTGAAACGAATTCAGCACCTAACTGATTTTGTATCCACTTTTTCAGCGGGAGAACAGCTGGACCCCGAATCTAAAAGCAAATGGGAGGAGGACTGGGAAAAAAACAAGAGCAGCTTCCCATTCAGTGAAAAACTTGGGGAGATAAGTGACAAAATTGGAAGCACCATTGATGACACCATCAACAAATTCCGCAAGAAGGAGAGGGATGACTCACCAGACCATATCAGGTACATAACAATGAGTTTTCAGTCCATATAATTACTAAAGCCATAGAATGAAACATCCATCAGTTGTTGATTGAAAGGTGGTAGATCGGCTAAATCTGAGCCAATTGTAAGAAAGGGGCTTGGATTAAGCAAACTAAATGATTAGGTAGGTCTGGCATATTTCCCCAGAAGATCAAGTTACAACATTTGATTAAGAATTCCGAGTTGGACAGTAAGATCAATAGCTTACATTTAGAAAATAGATGGGGTGGATTTTAATTTCATGCCAACTTTAGTGCTTTGAAATCCACTTTGATGAATGAACACCTGTAGGTATATGACCTAGCACAGTTCTGCACTATATTATAAACTTTTTTTAGTATCTAGCTACTATATTTGTTTTTTATTATGTTGCCTGTTCCTGCAGTGACAATGAGGATGAGAGAGTTTCACAGAATGGTCGTCCTGCAAAGTCAGAGTTTAAGGATGATGACGAGACTGTAACAACCAAGAGCATCCAGATCACACAGACCACAGATACAATCACCTCCACCACCACTACCACCACCTCTACACGCAAACGCGGCGGAGTCCCATCCAAAACTGTTGACCTGGGCGCAGCTGCTCATTACACTGGTGACAAAAGCAGTCCAAATGCTGACCACAACAAGGTACAAAAGAGCCTGAAAAAGAAAAAGAACCTGCAAAGCCTAAACAGAAACAACTGAATGAACCTATACAGTCCTCTCTGTGAAGTTATTAGAGGTGCAAAAGGAATCCTGTGCTGCCTTCATGTGGTAGAAGTGAAATGTGACATTAATCATTCTCTTTTCAGACATCAGTGAGTCAGTTATCCAGCACGGGGCTTGCAGATCTGTTGATGGTGGAATCTGGTTCTGGTCAACCAGTGTCTTCAGGTAAGACCCCATCAGCTGCATTAATAACATATAACATTTACTTCTTGGTCATTGTTCATTTTTAAGCCCAAATTCCATCATGGAGGGACACAGACATAAACTTTTTCCTGAGTGTTGTTGTAGCTTTTAAGCCATACTTATGAAAGTTCTTCAGGGATGCAGTCAGAGACGTCTAAGTGCCCCAGCCCAGATGGGTGTGAGTTGTGTGTGAGAGAGAGAAAGAATGAATAGGAGATGGGTGCACAGATGTTGTTGTCCATCCGTATCCTGTCACCAGCCCAACAGCTGTGCTGTGTCCTCTAGCATCAGTCAGGAGGTCAAGAGCTGTTGCAATCAGGTTATGACAACCTTATTGTGTGTTTGTGGATGGACACTGTGCATCTGAATTTTAGTCATGCATCCAGATCATTTTGTCCTATTGTGCATTGCCACTATAGAAAAATAAATATATATATATATATATATATTATTTTGATTTAAATTAGATTTTTTTTTTCAGTAAGGATGCATTAATCAATCTAAAGTTACAGTAAAGATATTTATAATGTTAAAAATGTTATTGAAATAAATGCTGTTCTTTTGAACTTTATATTCATCAAAATATTAAAAAAATATTAGGCAGCGCAACTGTTTTCAACACGGCTAATGAGAAAAAAAATGTATATGCTAATATGCTGCTCAATTATGAACAGCAGTTATCATATTTATTAATGTTGAAAAGGTTTTTACTGCTTAATGTTTTGTAGAAACCATGATAAAAATGTTTTCCAGGATTCTTTGATGAATAGAAAATTCAATGAACACCATTTATTTGAAAGTAGTAGTATTTCATTTAGGTAAGTATTAAATAAATCACATGTATTAATAAAAACATGTCTGCTAAACTGTAATATTTCACCATATTGCTGTTTTTACTGAAATAGTTTTCAAATAAATGCTTGAAATCTTTAGTGAGCCTGAGAGACTTATTTTAGAAACATTTAAGGGAAGCCTCCCTTAAAAAACAAAAATATTTTGCATAATACGTTTATATATATGGGAAACAATATACTGCAATATATATATTGACCCTTTATGGCTATATATTTATACCTGTGAAAAAATGTAGAAATGAAGACAAATTTAGCATTACATGTAATATTCATAAGGTTTTATCCTTTAATGTACATATATATTGCACATACATGTTCACATATAAAAGTGAATATATATATATATATATATATATATATATACACACACACACACACACACATATATACAAACATTCACATGAGTTTTAGCAGATGTCTAGTTCCCAGCATTATTTGCTTTCTTGTTAATTTTAAAGTTAAGAGTTATTTCATTTGTTTTTGCAAAATATTAATATAGGGGGAGATCTGTTAGTGTTTAATGTTCTATTATTTTGGAATTTAAAAGGCTTTGTGGTATGTTTTGGGGGTTAGCGTGTGCTGAAGAGTAGAGCCTGTGGTTAGGTTGACGTCTGGCCTAACACCATTAAGAATATATATTACTTTATTTAAAAAGTAAGGGCTGTGCACTCTTCATCACGCTGATAGTCTCTTTGTTTCTGTTAACTAGCGATATATGAAAATATGAAACATGTAAATAATTATAAAATATAATACATTTACATCTATATATGCATGTAAATACAGTATGTGCAATATATTACTGAATATAAAATTACTTTTATATAATTAAATGTCACATATTTTCAATATATGAAAGTGGCAGTTCCTTATGTACTATACCAATATATTATAATATATTGTATTATTTGGTATTTGGTAAATACCGTCCAATCATGTAATACATTGATAATGCATAGATCAGGAAATTGATTTTCTTTGTGTAAGGGTTTACCTACTGCAAATATTTGAACTTCTATTCTAAATTTTGTTGCTTTCTAAAGACATGTTATATTAATGTTTTACAGGTGGAAGCTCAGATCTCATTGGTGACTTTGCTGACTTTTCCTCACCCGCTGCCTCTGGCGGTCTCCCATCAGCTTCTGGTAAGTGTGACCCAACTTACATGCACAAGGGCCAAAACTGTGTTTTTACCTCATCGGACAATATTTTGCAATCTGTAAATGTGTCATTGTGCATTTTTTTATGTAAAAGCTTAACCTCAAGTAAGTGTTTAGGAGATTTGTATTTATATTTAAATAAAAAGTCTGTATGTTCTGTGTGTGAATTAATGGTGCAGTTTTGTCTACTACTACACACTTCGCAAGCACGTATGAATGTACCTCTCAGGTAGCACGGCTATAATGCTTCTCCAATGAGCCGCTTCTTCTTCGGCTTTTGCTGTGGTGCTGCAGGTTACACCAGCAACATGCCGTTGACGCTGCTGACTAGTGGTTTGCACGTGTACTGCATGTCGACACAGACAACGACGCAGAAGTATAAATGAAAACTGACGCATAGCCTACAGCCTACCGATTTCACAGGGCCCTACAATTTTCAGAAGTGCTGCAGTTATTGGGGTTTTCTTCAGCAGATGTTTACCTCCAACTGATCTGAATATTATTTATTCAACAAAGGTGTGGAGAATGATTACTTTAGATGTAGCATATGCAGATTTTGTCCTAATTGATCATTTAGAAAGTTATTACAGCTTTTTGACACGTGTTTAACTTTACAGAGAGAATGGGTGTGCTTGGCTTGACTTTTCCCAGCATCCTCTTCCCTCCCTGGGCCTCGGCTCAATGGAGAGCAAATGGCACTTTGCTGGTGGGCTGGAGGATGACAATTCTGTTGGCTTGTCTAAATATGATTGGAGTAGCAACACACGACACAGTGAAATATTGATGAGTGACTGAGGGGTCCAGATGGAGCTGCTACCTGCTGAGTGTTATGAGCACAGACACACGTCAGCTCCCATCACCCATGCCCCATCTACCCTGACAGAGACTCACTCCTTAAGAGCAGTGTGTGTGTGTGTGTGTGTGTGATGATCTGGCTAGAAGCCCTCAAGAACAGCCAGTGAACAGTGAACCAATAACCTTGTCAGTAGGAGAATTAACACAAATCGATAATAAACATTTAGGTATTTAGTTCAGGTTGTTAAATGTCAAATGGTCACTTGTATGCTCACCAAGGCTGCATTCAGTATTTTTTTTCATATTATCATTTATAAGAACTGTTTTCTATATGAATATACAGAATGTCAGAAATGGCAGATAAAATCTCGCAGTTCAGATTTTTTTTCTCGCAATTGCAGATTTATATCTCGTAGTTCTGACTTTTTTTTATTGCAATTCTGGTGACTTTTCTCAAATTGATTTCACTTAATTCTGACCTTATTACTCAGAATACGATTTTATATAATGCCATTCTGATATTAAAAAAAAAGTGCATGAAAAAAAAGTCAGGATTGTGTTTTTTTATTGTTATTATTCGGTGACAGAAACATGCTTCCACAGAGAAAAGCATTTATTTAAAAAAATAATAATAATAAATAATCTTTTTTTTTGTAACATTGTTATAGTCTTGTCACTTTTAATCAATTTAATGCATCTTTGCTGAATAAAATTCTTAATTTATTTGCGGGAAAAAAAATCCTACTGACCTCAAATGTTTGAACGGTAGGAAGTATATGTGTGATTAATTCAATGGTTCTTGATCTCCTCAGGTTCGCTGTCTACTGGTAATGGTGAGTTTGGTGACTGGAACACCTTCTCCTCCACCAGTCCTCCTGCTGTCACTGCTCCGTCTGCCATCCCAGACCTGTTCAGTGACGTACCCACTCCAGCCGGTCCAGCCGCCCCAGTGCCCACATCCACCCAACCACCTTCCGCTGACCTCTTTGACTTGATGGCCCCCAACAACAGCAGCCTCAGCGCATCTCAAAGCCTGACCTTCAACATGTGCCCACAGAATGCAACCATACCTCTGTCCAGATCACAGGTAAACACCAGTTCAGTTCAGAAAAGCTTCTCAGATCCCCAGATTTGCCCACCTGTATGCATTTTGCATAGCAGGGTATACATTTTGATTTTCGATCTGCTCTTGAAGTGTTGCCATGTTCACTTATTATAAGTGATGCTTTTAAAGCATTTTTGGGCTTGTTGTTTGTACTTGACTCATAAAACGATACAGAGTTAATAAAGAAGGTAGGAGCAAGTCGCTGTATTTTGGCATGTGGCAAATTTTCAAGATATAGCCTTTTATTGTCTTGTTCTTATTTGCTTTTTTATATCAAGATCTGTTTTTTTTTTTTTTTTTTTGGTTACAACATTTTTTAAACTATGGCTCCATTTCTTTTAACTCTTCTAAAAAAAAGTATTGTCTACCTTTTTTTTAAATGCATGTAAATTGAGTTTAATAGGGTATATTCTGTTGCAATTCTAAGATATAATTTCAGATATAGTAATTCACATTTTGCTCTTTCTTTGTCAGACAATAGGGGGTCCGTTGTTTCCCCAGCAGATGGGATTACAGAAGTCAGGCGGGAACGTATCAATGCCTGCCACCTGGTCAGACCCAAGCGTGAACATCAGCCTGGATTTCCTGTCGGCAGGCCTGAACCCTCCCAAACCCTCACAGCCCACACTCAACACCATGATGCAGCAAGGTTAGAAATCCTAAACAAACGGTCACCATTGTAGTTCTTCTTTCTATCTCCATGATTCTTGCCTTGAGTTCAGGAAATGTTGTTCTTTGAGGTAATCAACAGTAATCCAGCTACTTAGAATACTGTTACAGTCATGTATTATTCATTCATATTTTAACTGTAATATATTTTTTATGTAGGTGTCCAGCCACCGTTGAACATGGTCATCCAGAATTTCGCAGGAATCACACTGAATGCCCAGCCCTCGGCGGCCGCTCCCAGACCAGGAGTACAACCCATGTTGGCAGGGGGCACCATGGGAATGCCTCCTACTATGGCGACGGGCACCATGGGATTGGGCTCTGTGGGTACCGGAGGATTGCCTGTCAATCAAGGACTCGTGGGCATGAACATGATGCCTGCTGGAATAGGCCTGCAAGGTGCCCTCGGCATGCCCAGCATGGGGATTGGCCAGGGCATGAACCCCGCCATGGTGCAACCTAAACAAGATGCCTTCGCAAACTTCGGCAACTTTGGGAAATGAAGGGTGATCCACTCCAAGAGAATTAATGGTCCAAATACACCTTCTCAAAGAAGGAGCTGCATCCAGTAAAATGGACAAAACTGACAAACCTAGCTCTTCAATCATTTGTCCTTATTCATTAACAAATACAAACACACAAGAATCTGTTTTTCTTTCATGTGGGGTTGATAATCGAAGCCTGGCTTTTTTTTGTTTTTTTTTTGTAAATGATGCGAAGCATTAACTTTTGAAGGAAAAAAAGATGACGTGTGCTGTTTGGTACATTTTTCCATTGTCTGTTTCATAACTGACCTTTTTCCACCACGGCCCTGTTCACTTTTCAAATACGACTGATTTCAAAAATTACCTCATAATTTGCATTTTTCATGCTGTGATTTAAAGGCTGCAGGGGGTTGATATGTAAATATCTTGGTGTGCAAAAATAAATTATTTTACTCGCTTCTCAGATGGTATAAGATGGAACGATGTACCACAGGTCCTTAATATTTGCTCATGTTTTGGTTTTTTGGTTTGACGTTACAGATACACAGTCACTCCCTATATTCCGTTTGCACTCCAGCACCTGTTTCTGTAGATAAATAGGGTCAACTTTTTTTTAACAGGCTATATCTGTAGATATAGTTTGAGTACTTTTGTGTAGCGAGCTGCCTGACCGTAATTTGAAGTGTGCCTGCCTGTGAAAAGGCCACGTTTAACACACGTGTGTGTGAAGGTTATTAACCGTACTTGATGAATCCAAAACTGTCTTAGAGGGGATGTTACATGAAAAGAGAAATCCATTACATTCTACAGATGTTCATCTAATGTAAAGATTTCTGGGGGCCTATTTCCCCAAATTTGTCATCTGAAGCTGCACAGATCAGTGCTTGGGCGGTAGCAGGAGTAGTGTTACACTTTTCTAGTTACTACTTGAATTGGGATTTATAACGCCTCATAACAGCAGCCATATCCATTATATCCTTGCATGTGTGTCGATTTTATAGTTTCAAGCATTGTTGCTGGTCAGTGTTAACTTTATGAAATGTCTGTCATAGGATTATATGATGGCTATGGAATTGATGAAGGCATTGTGAACCCCAAATGAAGTTTACCGGTTGTTTTTTTTATTTTACATTTGGTTTTGTCCATTTTCTCATTTGCTGCTTAACACTGGGCCCTCCATCAGGCACTGAGGCATTATCTTCAAAATGACCAAATCTTTATTTTATTACTATTTAGATTTATTCCATAGTGGTTTAGTTTCTTATTTTAATACTTAACATTATACAGAGAGATCCTGTGCATATATACATTGTCCTAGACATGGGTGAATCAAGTAAACACTTCTTAGTTTTTATGCAAATGTGAAGCGAAACATGAAATCGAGCACCTCTTTCATTATGGTTTCTTTTCAGATTTCCGTTTTTGATTTTACTGTACTGAGGAACTTTGTTTAACATTAAACGATTTCATCAAAAGCTGTCTTTGTGACTTGTATCTATACTTTCAACATTTTAATTAGTGGCTAGTAAAATTAATAGGATATTCATAAAAGTGCTTGATGGTTCACTGTCTTTAAACTTAAAATTAAGATGTACTTGCGGGAAATACATTTTAGTTTTATGAATTTGTGATATTTAAAAGGGCATCTATTGAAGCCATGTTTATCAAAAATCTTATCAAATCTAATAAAAATAATGTAGATGATGATGAGCTCTGATCTGAAAGTAGAGAAACTGTATAAGTAGACAACTTATCTTAAATATCTTGGCATCTTAAGTACCACTTGATCCACTTTTCAAGAGAAGATGTGCTAATGGAGTTGGGATGCATTCAGCGATGTCTTGTCCTGTGGCTCCCTCCAGTGTCTACACCACGGAGAGTCACTGAAACCTATAAACCTACTGTATCATGTTTGATATTTATGACCTCTAAATTATACACATTAACAAAAGGGGTAGAAAAAAATACGTTAATAAAATCTTCTACATGTCATTTGATTGATAGTTTATGCTTAAAAGCCCTTTTAGTGTAATTCTTAAAATGTCCATCTTCTGGTTGTGGTTCCATGTGATTCTTCTGTGAAATCTTTACTGATTTTTATAAAGTAAGTGTAATAATAATATTTCAAGATTGGGGATTTCAAGAGTATCATTTCAAGATTCAACACTTAATTTCTTTAAGATTCTTTACTTAATGAAGCAACTTGTTAAAGTGTTGTAAAAAATCAGACTTTTGAGGAACATTTATTTGTACATCTCTGTCATCACTGTATTTCATTCCATTATGTTTTGTGTCACTCGATTAAATGTCATCTTATGACAGTTATTGAGAGATATAGAGTGACAACTGATATGTATATGTATTTTATGTAAATCATCTGTAAATGTAAATACAGTCTAATACAAAAAATCTAACTAATTTACATTAAAAGCTGACTCAAGAAGACTCAACAACATAATAATAAATAAAATAAAAATATATAAATAAATAAATCTACACCTTGGCAAAAAGTAGTCTTTGACCATGTATAAATATGTATCCAAACGCAAAACCTAATAAAAACATATAATTATGCCTGACAACACTTTTATCAGCAACTATGCGTATGTTACAGTTTTTCTTGATTGCTAAAACACTATAACCAGGCTTTTGAACTAAAATGTCAAAACCATAATGCCATTTTTTTTTTAAATCACACCCATTTTCCTGTTCTATAAACACTATTCCCCTGTCAATGGACCGTTGAATCCAGCAGTGTCCCCATAATATCAAAGTAGTGCACATCATTGATCAATGTTCTCACTAAAATATTTTCGCAAAGCATGACATCTGCATTCTAGCTGAAAGATGAATCTATAGCACTCTTCGCTGTCATTAACAGCGTGCAACAGGAAAAGTAATCAAGCGCATCCACTAAATATGTCTAAAGAATATCATTTTTGTTAATTTCTGCGTAATGACTTTATGCATTCTCAGTGCTTATCTCCTTTAATGATAGTGGAATATATAGTGTAAATGTGTATATTAAAATCGTTCCTTACTTCATTACTTTTCTCACGCAGGAAAAATAGTGCGTACGCATGGTCTAGAATGTCCGTAAAGTGCGTACATATTTACGCCAAGTTTATTTATTTTTTAAAAATCCCAAAATGTGCGTACAAAATTGCGTACGCAATTTCTATTCCTATTTTGTGCGTACGCAACGTTTATAAATAAGACCCCAGGTGTGTGTGCACCGTTTCGTGTTTTACGAGTTTTCGAGCATGATTAGGCCCTCAAAAACATGATTAATTTAATGAAAGAATGAATGAATAAACAGAGCAATTCCAAAAGCACCGCATGGCCAACATTGCTCAAACACTAAAATGTCAAAGTCTAGCTGAGTAATTATTAATTTAAACGTGTTGCAGTAGAGTTTTGATTCAATAATGATATAAAAGCATGACTTGGTAATGAAAGATTTTAATGTTCAGTAAACCCAGTCAATGACGTTTAAAGAAGCACGAGGAAGCCCAACAGGAAGTTTAGCTGTACGTACGTACGTACGTTAGTGTGTTTAGTTTCTAGAGCGATGATGGCGGAGAACACAGACGGAGAGAGTGCTGGACTCGGGGAGAACAGGTCAGATAACGCTGAAAGGACTCAGTATCACACCACTAGATGTATATTCATGCAGAAATCAGTGCTTGTCTTTATCTTCGCTATGTAGCGAGGCAGTTATAGTGTGAGTCGGAGGGGGGACTCCGCTGGCGCTGTTTAGCGCAGTTAGCATGTTTGCTAGCTTCATAAACGTTCTTTCTATGTTTATTTATCTGCTTAAATAGTTCACACGTGACCAGAAACGCATGGGAAGCAAAACTATATGCTTCGCAATAACATGCTAATCAACAAAATGTTTCTTGTTAGCAACTAAATTAATGGCTTGTTAGCTGACGTGTTAGCTGTGTCTGGGTTCGCTAGCTATCTTTAGCCCACCGTCGTGTTTGCGACAATTAATCTTTTTATGGATAAGGGATGATTTTGCAGGCCATTGTGTGTGTGTGTGTGTGTGTGTGTGTGTTTTTTATTGCGTAACGTTAGTTATCGTTTAAATCAGCACTGAATAAAAAAAGAAAACCGTAGAGATTCAGTTTAATGTTCACATCACTCGAAAACTAATTGTGGGATGTCTAATATACGTACAATTTAAGCGATTATTGAAAACTGAGTATACATTGAATTTTATTTAATCTACAAGTCAAGCTCAGAAAGCGAATTGCTTTTTTTTTTTTTTGGCACAAAAAAGGTTGTATTGATGACAACTATGGTCTACAGCCTTTGCAACCCCCCCCCCCCATCCCACCCCTCCCAAACCTAGGATGTCCAGAAAGGGTTAAAATGGGTTTAATCTAAATTCAAGGCTTGGAATAAATGAAAACTCAACTTCTGTTTAAAAGTGGTCAAAATTATAAAGGAGTGTGTGTGTTTTGTGTACACAAGAAACAAATATGTGTTTAGGAAAAGGTATTACAAATGTTTAATTATATTTGCAGTACTCCTAACACACTATAGTTTCACATTTGGTGCAGCCAGTGTCTAAACAAACACACACATTTGTTTTTGTGAAAAGTGGGGACATCCCATAGGCGTAATGTGTTTTATACTGTACAAACTGTATATTATGTCGCCCTAAACCAACCCTCACAGGAAACTTTGTACTTTTTTTCACTTTCTCCAAAAAAAAAAGTAAATCATACCCATGTCATTTATAGGGGTGTCACGATTCTCCAAATCCTCGATTCGATTGCATTTTCGATTCTAAGGTCACGGTTCGATTCGATTCTCGTTTTTTACATTTATTCTTTTTAAAGCACAGATTGTCATTTTTCAAACTAGACTTTTATGTAATATAATATCTGACTTTTGTTTGCAATGTACCACATTACACTGTCAAATTTAAAACTTTTATTAACAACATAATGTAACAATAACTTATATCTTTAGTCAATTGAAAACTTAAAATAAATTGCCATCCAGTTTCTCTTTTGTAAGTGCAGTCTTCTTCACAAAAGATGACATTCAAGTTCATAAAACAAACAAAAACAATAAAAAATGACTAAAATAACCTTCAAATATTACGATGTATCGATTTAAAAGATTAAAGATAAAACACTTGTTAAACACTTCACTGTCATTCATTTAGATTCATATATGTGGGGATGTGGGGAATGAGCATGCGCGCGCGAGGGCTTTTATTGCGCGCAGAGTACATGTCACGCGTGCGCGAGAGTTTGAAATGAGCTCGCGGGCTCCCGTTTCTTCGCATCCGATTCAGTTTTCCTCTCGCGGAAGCGATTTAGCGCGCGCGCCAGCATCAGTTGAATGCTCGGTTATTTTTGTCATTGATTTGCCGTCATACAACATGGGGGCGTGGCAGCATCGACGATTCCATTTTTTAATTCGAAGTTTGAGACTGTGACTTAATTTCGATCGATTTCGATTTAAAATCGAAATCGTGACACCCTTAGTCATTTATACAGAGTTGTGTCCTGATATGTACACACACAAACTTAAAAGAGTCATTCACCTCAATAATTTCTAAAAAGTTAATAATACTGTATTGTTATCAATAAAATGTACACATTTCCTTTGCTCAGTTAACAAAACCAGATGCCCGTGCTCAGATCATAGACTGTATAAGGCTCAGATACACGCTGCCTTACAACGTGTCTCCTCTCGCTCAACCTGTGTCCTGTGCACTCACAACTCTCTTTGTGCTCATGCGCAAGATATTAAATCTTTTCGCACCTTTCTATTTATAACCTTTTCTGTTCTGTTCTTTTTACTGCGTGCAGTGTGAACGTTCTGATCCATTAACATGGGCTCGAAAAAAAAGGCTACGCATCACAGACAGAGTGTGTGAACCTAGAGTTAGGCATATGCCCAGTCTGCTCTGTTCTCGCGCTCCACTTAGGTGCGCTGCATCCTGATTGGTTCAGATAGCATACTGCGGGACGTTGGGGCTGCGGAAAATTGTGCTATAAAGCAATTTAGAAATCGTGCACACTCAAATCGTGATTTTATTTCAATTTCGATTAATCGCACAGCCCTAGTCTGAAAGAGGAACAGAGTGGTGTGACAGACACAGTGATGAAGCTTGTATGTGTTTGCAGACAGTACACCAGCCACGGACGGTTCAGACAGCTGACTCCACTGTGTGACCATCTCTCTCTCTCTCTCTCTCTCTCTCTCTCTCATGCACGCATGTGACGTGCAACTCCACATTTGAACATTCAATAGCAAATACTTAAACTAATAACAAAACATACTTACAGTAGCTGATTCAGAAGCGCTAGATTGTCGTAGCAAAGTCAGAATTACCTCCTCTCCTAGGTTCACAAAACGGTCGTCTTCCATAAAATGCATTGCTGTTCTGTTGTAGGTAATCTTAAAGATTCCTAAATACATCTACTTTTGGAAGAACAAATAAAGTGCTTTTGCTTTCGTCTAGAAACACACAGCATCTCCCTGACATGGGTGCTTCAAAACTAACTGCTGTTACTGAAACCATGCTGCCTTTTTTTTTTTTTTTGTGAACATTTGGTCGGCATTAGGCAAATATTTCCACATAGTGATGTAGAGATGTGGGGGCGTGTTTGATTGAGCCATTTTAGGGGGTGTGGCAGAGTCTTAACTTTTAGAAAGAATATCTCTTTGGATTTGAGACTTAAGTCTTTGAAACTTTACAGATCTTCTTTATGCACCAAGAATTTGTAATAATCCAAAGAGAAAGGACAATTTTAAATTGCATCACATGACTCCTTTATGGTTTCTTCATATCTTGACTAATTCTGTAGTGTACTTTTGTCATTTAACTTTTAGTGTACAGTGAATATCAAGTTGAGGTTTTGCATATTGGTAATTACTGATTTTTGTAATTTATTTTACCTTAGGATGGTGTTACAGCAGGCTTTACATTTTCATAGCCCTGCTCCACCACCTACCACAGTTTTGCGAGGACCTCCACCATTACTACGACCCCCGCCTCCACCCTTTGGCATGATGAGAGGACCCCCACCACCCCCTAGACCCCCTTTTGGCAGACCACCGTTTGACACCAATATGCCACCTATACCCCCACCTGGAGCTTTGCCCCCACCCATTGGACCCCCACACCTGCAGGTAGGTGCTATTACAGAAATATACAAAGGTAGGTGCATATGTTTTGATTGAAAGTCATTTTGAGATATTTAAATCTCAAAAATCCTGTTGTGTTTTTCGCAGAGGCCACCGTTCATGCCCCCACCAATGGGTAACATGCCCCCTCCTCCTGGCATGATCTTTCCACCTGGAATGCCTCCATCGCCAGGAACTGGATCTGTTTCAAGCATGACTAGTGAGGAAATCTGGGTAGAGAACACCACACCAGAAGGAAAGGTAGCAAGCTGACTTTTAAATTAAAATAAATATAACTTAATAATACGCTTCTTATTAAAAAAAATTGTGATCTCGTTTCAAACACCCACTCAAACTTTTTCTTAAATGAGTTTTGCCTTATGTCTCTTAAACCTTTGATAAGTACAACCACAGCCAACATTCAAGAGAGCAGTTTTCATGTATAAATATGAGACCGCCACACAGAATTGTTATTTCTGTGTTATAAACATTGAAAGGATCACAGACGAACTGGGTTAAAAGTTTATAGTTTCGATATAAAAACTGATCTCTATGATAGCAATAAAACTTGAGTAAGTCCTGGGTACTTCTGGGTAGTGGGTGGACAACTAGTCAACCACCCTGACGCAATCCTAGTATTAGCATCCTAGGACTTTTGAAATATTCCCACAACTCTTTCAGGTATATTACTACAATGCTCGGACACGTGAGTCAGCCTGGACCAAACCAGAGGGAGTAAAGATCATCCAGCAGTCGGAGCTCAATCCTCTAAAGGCAGCTCAGTCCGGAGGAGCTGCAGCAGCACCTAACACCGCTGCCTCTACTCCAGCAAGCAGTGCAACTACAGCTGTGTCCGAGCCGGTCTCCATTCAGAGCCTGTCCCCCACCTACACCCTCAGCACCAGCCCTGACCCCAGCACCAGTCCAGCCCCCACTGCCTCTCAATCCTCCACCAGTGAGTGTTACACCCAGAGAGAAGGAATTATGAGTCATGTAGCGGCCTGTTGAGTAGAAATTGGATAATTTATAAAATTGAGTACGCATGGCCAATATAATACGTTTTTAATTTTTGTTTTAATATTATCTTTAATCACACATTCATTCTTTCTCTTTGCTTTATTTGTCCTGTAGCGTCTGTTGTTTCTGAGATGCCTCCAGTGGCCTCCACACCTCCTGCAAGTGTAGGTGTGACCTCTGTTGCCGTGGTCAGTGTTCCTACAGTAACTGCTACAGTCACTGCAGTGCAGACAATGCCGCTTATGCATCAAAGTCTCCCTCCTGGCCTGCCCATGGCCCAGCCGGCTCCTGCAATCCCAGCATTTCCCCCGGTCATGGTACCTCCATTCAGAGTGCCTCTACCTGGCATGCACATCCCACTGCCTGGTATGTAGAAAAAAAAAATGTAATTCTAAAAGTAAGCTGAGTTGCCTAGTTAGTTTAGCTAAACACCAGCAAATGTAGAGTTCCTACATTAAATGTATAATTTATTAACTCAACCAGTAGATGGCGCCCTCCTCTTAAAAAGTGATGTGAACAAGGTGCCTACACTTATATTCAGTATTGCTTAGTATCAGATTTAAGTTTTCTGAGGGTAATGTAGAGATAATCATGAACAAAAAATTAATGTTACTACTAAAATTTGTCTGTCATATATATATATATTAAATAATATTGTTATTATTTTATTTGCTGAATGCAATTATTTTTAAAGGTATGCTCCCAGGGATGGCCCCTCCTCTTGTACCCATGATGCATCCCCAGCTAGCTATCACTGCATCTCCTGCATCTCTTATGGGGGCTCTACCACTTCCGGAATGGTCTGAGTACAAAACAGCTGATGGGAAGATGTATTATTATAACAATCGCACTCTTGAATCCACCTGGGAAAAACCTGCTGAGCTAAAAGAGAGAGGTAAGTGAGGTCTTTTTTGAATGATGTTTACTGCACCGACCATTGACATCGGCAGTTCAGGTTAGGCACAGTCCGTGTTGTATTCAGAAACATTTTATTTTTCTGAGCAGATAAGGACCGTGACAAGGCTAAAGATGGCCATAACAATGATTCAGTTTTAAAGAATATAGACATGGAAGCCAAAGCGGACAACTTTGGCATTTCTAAAGAGGTAAGTGTAAAGTTTGCAGGTTATTTAAATTGTTTAAAGCAAATTTTTAAGTACATAAACGATATATATTGTTAATATTTTGTTTTTGTAGTTGCCCAGGGAAGAAGAAATGACAGAGGAAGAAAAAGCAGCACTAAAGGCAAAACCTGTCGCCACAAACCCAATTCCTGGTACTCCCTGGTGAGCCTTTTTCTTCTTCCGTCCCTCAGTGATTAAAGTATGCAAGTTTGTTCAAAGGTTTCAAAACATTTTTTAACATGTATGTGTTTTTAGGTGTGTAGTCTGGACTGGAGATGACCGTGTGTTTTACTACAATCCCACCACACGACTGTCCATGTGGGACCGACCTGAGGAGCTAGTGGGTCGTGCTGATGTGGACAAATACATTCAAGAACCCTCCCACAAAAGGGGGGTAGATGACAACAAGAAAATAGGTTAAACCTTCTGTGACACTAATTTGCACTGCATAAAGTTTCATATAGTTTGTGAACGAATGCTGTGTCCGAAACCGCTCCCTATCCACTATATAATGCACTATATCGTGTGTCAGCCATTTTGTAATGCTGTCTGAATTCTGAGTGAACGACTTCATTCCCTACATTCGTCCACTACTTTTTACCCACAATGCATTCTGATTTCCATTTTCTGGAGCACTATTTCCCACAATCCCAAAGCGGAGTTGTGTCGAGCTGGAAGCGAGAGCAGGAGCAGCGCGTGAGTTAGAAGGAGAGATGACATTTACATCTTTATTATTTTTGCTTTAAAGTTTATTTCATACATTATATTAAAATGTTATGTAGGCAATAACTCAGTTTAATATTTTACTAATTTACTGAGGTGGCATCATTGTTAACTTAAAAAAATTATGATAATTTGGTTGAAAATTTAAAAATGTTCATTAATCACATTCTGATGTAAAATTTACGGTTGCCTGAGGTCTCTCTACAACCATCTGAACTGAAAACGCTGCTTGAGCGAGTGTCAAGATACTAAAAATAATAAATACTTACATTAACACGTTCATAATTTTGTTTATTTTTGTTCTCAGTATTTTAATAGTATTTAATGATTTTGAATATAAAAACATTACAAAAAAATTTTATTATATACCATCAACGAAACCACAAAGCTGACACGTTGGTATGTATAATTGCAATATAGAGTCATTTAGAGTATTATTGCTATTAATATTTTCTAAAATTAGGTACATGTTGTAATGTTTTTGCAACAGCTCCAAGTCTCACGTGCAATGTATATGTCACCATCTGAATCTGTTCACTTATTTATTCACTCCTTCCTGATATAGTGAACTCAACTGCCATACATTATATAGGGATCAGTGAACGAGTGTGCGATTTCAGACACAGCACATGATTCTTTGTTGAAAGTAACATAGCAAAAACAAGCATAAACCTTTTTTTCTTATTGCAGGTTTCAACAAAGAGGATATCGACACAGCCATAGAAGACACCCTGGATGATGAGCCTTCTAAGGCTAAGAAGAGAAAGTAAGTACCAATGGGCCACAACAGGAACCATAGGGGGCCGAACACCCGGCCCTGCAGAACACCTAGTTTTAGTATAATATGGAAGAAACTACAAGACATGAAAACTTTATTCCTTGTCATATGAAGGAAATGGGGCTGCTTCCGTTCAAGCGCTGAGTTAAGACATGTTGACTGGCCCATTTTATGTCACAATTAAAGACATTTTCGGCGGCAGTTATTTTTTTTTTCTTCTTTTTTTTTTGTGCACCCAATGCTGACTTTGTAATCTTTAGTTTGGGTCTGTGAAAAGTGGTGACTCCATAACATTTACCAAATCAAATCAGTCACTGTTTCCCATCAGTGCCCTTCACGCCTGCCTCCCCCTGACCCCAAACAGTGGTCCTGTTGCACTGGGGACTATTTTTCAGGGAACGCTTCTAAGCTCTGGCGATGCCAACGTGGGCCTCCAAGGTAACCCACCTCGTTTGACCTCTCTTTAGCCTCCATTAGGCAAATCCCAGTGAGCCAATCAAAACATCAGTTCTTCAGTGATGTGTTTTGATGTAAAAAAACGTTTTGGGATTTATAAAAAAAAAAAAAAAAAAACTGAAAGCAAAAATACGATTATATTTGTATTTGACATCTGTTCTAACTTACAAAACGCAAATAACCCGTTGATGCGCAGATTGCAAGGATAATGCAGTGCTTACACTTTGAACACCCTTTCTCAAATTGAAATAAATTAGTGTAGTATGGCTTTCAAAATGTAAAATGTTGAAACATTCTATAAATGAAAAATGGTTTAATTATTATATGCCGATAATTAATTATTAAATTTGACAAGTCACAATATTTATCTGTTTGAACAGTTTCTAGAAGTCTAAGTCCTTAAAAGGAAATGGATTGATTGTAACCATTTTTTTTATATATATAAATATATATTTAAATCATTTGATAGATCTAATAAATAAGTTTCAGTCCGATACAGATGTCAATTCATTCAACAATATAAGGATAAAATCATAAATTTTCAGAGATCCTCTCCGATTTTTATTTTTTTACAAGCATAGACGCCAAAAAAAAAAAAAAGGGTTCTAAAACGAAGACGTTCTTCCTTATACTAGTCCTCTTCTCCCTGACAGGACGGACGGTATGAAGGAGGCTGACGCAGAGAAAGACGTGGCCATGGAGGCCGAACTGAAGGCTGCTCGCGATCGGGCCCTGGTGCCCCTGGAGGTCCGCATGAACCAGTTCAGGGACATGCTGCTGGAGAGAGGGGTAAAACACTTCAATCCAACGCAATACTCTAACCAGCTCTGTAATATTAGACACATAAATCTGAATGGAAGCCCACCAAGGTACAATCTTAAGTTCATTCTTGTTATTATCATTTTTAAATATTATGTAATATAGAGTCTTAAATTTCTATCTGGTCTTTCTGTCACTCCATTTATTTACCTGTCTTTTCTGAATTCTGAGTGAGGTCATGTTAGATGATTTGTGCTTGACTATAGGGATGGGCGGTATGACCAAAATCTTATATCAGCTTATATATCATGGTAACTGCATATATCACAAGTTATTTATCACAAGATCTTTATGCTGGAAATTCTGGGAAGAATATTTGCATATGTAATGAGCTTTGATATATCTGAAATCACTTCATATATGTCTATTAATGGTTTCCCGTTTAGTCCACTAATTTAGACCAGTGTAAGTAGTTAATGGAAACTGAATATGCTGGAAAGGCTGAAACTTTTGCGTAGTTTTTGCTTTGTCAGCTTTGTCTTTGTCTTCCCACATAGGTAAATAATTGGAAACTAAATATTCTTTTGAGTTATAGAGCAATGTTTTACTAAACCTTTATTAAACTCAAAGCTTCCACAAAGAAAATGAAAATTTAAGTGGTAATGTAGTCATACCACTTACTATACAGTTCTTCACCAAATAAATAACTTTGTTTGGCATAGAATATTGATATCAGTTGAATTTATATTGTCCTGGCAACAAGATGAACACTTCAACAATTTTACAGTATTATAAATACAATAATGTGTAGTAAACAGTCACACCGCCCAGTCCTACTTGACAGTAGTGTTTGGTGCCCTCTCTTGTCAATGTTCATACGAGAATCTCTATCTGTCAACTTTGAATAAAACTCTTTGGTCCTAACTTATTGCATGAAATAACAAATAATTACCAAAGAAGAATGTACTATTGCATTGTGTAATAGTCAAGTATTTTGTATTGCTTAATTCTGTTTGATCACATTAAAACATTTAAGGAAGATATACATATTTTTTTTTACTTCTTTGTCTACGGGTATTACACAGTAGTAGTAATTGTAGGTGATTGTAATTTGACTGATAGAGATTTCAATTGTGTATCATTAAATGTTGTAAGTTCAATACAAGTTAAGCTCTTTAAGTCACTCCTATATGATGTTTATTGATTTACTTGAATGAAGTGTTGTTTTTTGGGTAGTCTGTTCAGTGGTAAGCCAATTTTTGTCCACTTCATACCTGCAGGTTTCAGCCTTTTCCACTTGGGACAAAGAGCTGCACAAGATTGTGTTTGACCCTCGATATTTGCTGCTCAACCCCAGAGAGAGGAAACAGGTAAGAAGAGCGTTGGACATTTAGTGGTTTGCTGAAAGAGCAGAAGTAGGCAGCTTTGTCATTTGTATCTCCATCACTGTGCAGGTGTTCGATCAGTACGTGAAGACTCGTGCTGAAGAGGAGAGGAAGGAGAAGAAGAATAAACTCATGCAGGCTAAAGATGACTTCAGGAAGATGATGGAAGATGCCAAACTTCACATGAGGTGTGTTGTTTGTTTCAGTTAGGCCTTCTCTATGTATTTGCACTCAATAAAGCTCTTGCCTGACCTTCTGAAGTTGCCACTTATTTTCCTTTCACCTGTTAGGACCACATTCAGTGAGTTTGCAGCAAAACACTCTAAGGATCCTCGCTTCAAGGCCATTGAGAAGATGAAGGACAGAGAGGCCATATTCACAGAGTTCATGACAGCCTTGAGAAAGAAGGACAAAGAAGACTCCAAAAACAAAGTAGAAAAGGTCTGTCACCGGCCTCCCTCAACCACCCAGAAATGTCCACTTGAATCAACAGGAAATTACAAAGTTCTGTTGATAGAATTGAGGTTGAATTCCACTATATATTCGGTCAAGCCCTGACAAATTAAGTCAAGTTGTGTGTTTCTGGCTGCAGGTGAAGCAGGACTTCTTCGATTTACTGTCAGACCACCATGTGGACGTCTCTCAGCGCTGGGGCAAAGTGAAGGACAAGGTGGAGACGGACCCACGCTACAAAGCCGTGGAGAGCTCAGCTGCTAGAGAGGAACTGTACAAACAGTATGTGGAGAAACAGGCGAAGGTTAGAACCGTGTTCCTGGTCTTATTGATTCATCTGGAGGAAACTCCCAAGACCAGAAAGACGGGTTTAATATAAGTGTCTGTGTTGTGTAGAATGTGGACGCAGAGAAGGAGAAAGAGCTGGAACGGCAGGCTCGTATCGAGGCCAGTCTGAGGGAGAGAGAGCGGGAGGTGCAGAGAGCTCGATCTGAACAAACCAAAGAGATTGACCGAGAGCGAGAGCAGCATAAACGAGAGGAAGCTGTCCAGCACTTTAGAGCACTCATGTCAGATATGGTCAGTGCTGGCACACTCTTAACAATGATTACATCTCATTGTACATTGCTTTAATTATATATACATTTTGTCATTTTTCATTATTATTCACGCATAGGTTAGGTCAACGGATGCTTCCTGGTCAGAAACGAGGCGCAATCTGCGTAAAGACCACCGCTGGGAGTCTGCTGCTCTGCTGGAGCGACATGAGAAGGAGAAATTGTTTGAAGAACATGTGGAGGCTCTTACCAAGAAGAAGAAGGAACATTTCAGGCAACTGTTGGATGAGACCTCCATGGTGAGACGGGTTCAAAATCACACAATCACATAACGACAACAATAATAATGATAATACATATTACATAGTTTCTTTTTTTATTCTAATGCATTTTATAACAATAATTATAATAGGAATTATGATTTTTCTTATCATTACATAGAAATTAAGTATATAGTCTATTAACAACAATTATTGTATAATGTTGTTGTTGTTGTTATATACTCGGTCCTCATTAGAATATATATTAAACATAATTATTATCAGGGATGCACCAATGCCATTTTTTTCAGAATGAGTCTAATACCGATACTTTAATTTTTGGTAAATGTAGATACCGATACCTGTTTTTTCACAGCATTTTATTTATTTATTTATATAGTGGGTACAGAAACAAAGAGGTGAAGATTAATGTAAACCTGCGTTGTGGCGCTCACACGTATCCCTTGAACACAACAGCTATGAAATGTAGGCAATCTAGGTGTGAGACGGGCACCAATGGTCAGAAAAATTTTTAGACAAAAGAATAATGATTAGCAGTAGTTCATAGTCAAGTATCATGTTTGCAATACAAAAGAAACATAATATTCTCATAATCAGTCCTTCATAGGAAGTGAATATCTCACAGTCTGCAAACTTTAGCTTGATATGGAAAAAAAATATTAGTTGGTTTGTTACTTTATTTCATTAGTGTTCATTTATTATATTAAACTGGATAAATTGTTACACCATTTTATGTGGTGTCATGATTTACTTTTGATAAAAACAAAGGTTTATTATTGTATGCTTCTTTTGGCATTTCATTTATTGTATACCCTTTAAATTTGCTTATTGAAAGAACAACAACAACAGCAGCAGCAGCAACATTATGGTGCAACATTTATTTGAAACATTTATTTGGTACTTGCTACCTTTTACTCTTTGCTTTCATTCTTTTCATGGAAACATTACGATGTTTCTCTACGTCGCTTTTTGCACAACTCTGGGATGGCAACATCAAGCTTCGTTGCAACTTCTTTCTAGGAATTAATGCTTTCTCTGAGTTTTTAAAGTCTCTCCACGAGTGATCGTACAGGTGCAGATATATCAGCTTTTCGACACTCCAGTGTATTCATGTTGCTATTGACTAGGCCAGAGATATTGTTCTCTTTTGCCTGAACTCCATTGAATGATGAACGAACTGGGGGGGGGGTTTGCATATCAAAGAAGGTGGAGTTTCAGAACACACCCACCGATTGCGTAATCGCCACAGACCAGTAGAAACTCGAAGGTGTTTACGAGCCGAAACGATGTTTGCTTTGGTCCGCTGTATCGAACTACCGAAACAAACTCAAAACGAACTTCATTTCAGCCTGATTTTGTTGGAAATGACGTCATATCAGTTCGGTCTTCGATTTAGTTTGTAGTATATCATTTACGTTTACGTGGACCCTTACTTATTAGTAAAAACCAAAATATACTTTGGTCTTTACAGCAAGCTAAACATGCAAAGCACGCACAGGTTTGTATTGGTGCAGAACAAGGCCTTGCGCATCTCACACAGTGTGCCAGTTTCACCTTTGCTTTAAATAAAGTCATATATGCTTGACATTTAAAATGTTGTTTATAGTGAAAGCCCTTATAATTTTTGTTTGTTCTGTAGTTATGATTTAGTTTTAATCCAAATGCGTGCGCTAATGGAGCAAACAGAAATCAAGATCATGCAACAGAAATGCGCACTCGGACTCCCTCTCTCCTTACCATAAAGTAACTTTAGTAACTTGAGCATTTTACTTGCTTTTGCAATAAATGAATAAATGTAAATTAATGTACCTTACTATAAGTTCTGAAAACTTTCCAATAAGACAGTTCAGTCAGACCTTTTCTCTTTAGTAGATGTACAAAGAAAAATATTTTTTGTATTTTTAATGGATTTTTGAGCTTTTATAAAGTACCAGTACAAAAAAAAAAAAAAATCCATAGTCAAATTTAAATTAAATGAGATTTTAATAATTTTTTTTTAACTATGTATTTTTTGATTATTTGATCATTTCATTATTTGGTCCTCATGGTATGTATCTTTAAGTTATCCATGTGTTCATGCTGCTTATATTATGTAACTATTTCATCATAGATCACCCTAACAACCACGTGGAAGGAAGTGAAGAAGATCATCAAAGATGACCCACGCTGCATCAAGTTCTCCAGCAGTGATCGAGTGAGTTGAGTTGTTTAGATGACATGCTGCAATTTTGGCCTTATCAACATCAATGATTTCTGTCTCTCTCATCTCTTCTAGAAGAAACAACGGGAATTTGAAGATTACATAAAGGACAAATACATCACAGCCAAAGCTGACTTCAGAACTCTCCTGAAAGAAACCAAATTCATCACGTATAGGTATGCACCTTCCTTTAATTTTCAAAACTTCTTGTCTCTTGAACCCTGTATGACTGAAGAATGTACAAGGGAGAGCAAATGATTTTATTTTAAAGTTAAAATGTAATTAGCCCTATTAGGAACATGATTATCATCTAGTTTTTTAGCTTCCATTTTCTAAAGCTGTTGCTGTTGAACTCTTGTGTAATTTTTTTTCTGCAGATCACGGAAGTTGATCCAAGATTCAGACCAGCACTTAAAAGATATTGAGAAAGTCCTTCAAAATGATAAACGTTTCCTGGTCCTAGACTGCGTCCCAGAAGAACGCCACAAACTCATCATGTTCTACATTGAGGACTTGGACCGCCGGGGACCCCCACCTCCCCCAACTGCCTCAGAACCCAGCCGCCGCTCCACAAAGTGAAGCCCTAGTGGACCTTAGAGGACTGAGCATGAGCCAGCCATGCACTCATCATAGCACAGTGTTAATGACTTTTACTTATGAAACGTCTGTGTTATATACTCAAACTGTGCAAGATGATGCCCACTAGTTGTAGGCTAGCACAAGGCAAATTGTTAATGTCAATCTATGAACTTCAGTCGCCAGGCAGGGAATGCATTTGTACATGTTACTTGCACTTGGTACTGCAGCCTCTTGTGAGAGTCTTGTGGATTATCAGTTGTGACAGGCTGTTAATCCAACAGGCAGAACATGTGCAGTACATGTGAAATGTTTCTTAAAGTGGTTTAATTTGGACTTGTTGCTATATTTCTGTATGTTCAATGGAAATAAATGCAAACTTTTTGTTTTTTAGCAATTGTTGTGATCTTGTATTTTTCACAGGCCATGAAATCAAAGAATACAAAATGTGTACCTCTTGATTTTTATTAAATTTTCCCCACTGTTTTCTTTGTAAAATTAGAAGAAAAAAAAAGCAGAACATTAGTACATTTGCTACATTACTTCCGTTTAACACCATTACTGTTTGTTGCATCAATCAACCAATAAGCTGGATTTTGATGCATGCACCTTCATAAAGTAAAATGAAAAATACAATTTTGGAAGCCGAAAAGTTGGATACCTCACGGCCCAGCAGCCACAACAACATGTTAAGTTCTCAAAGCCATCTCAATTCTCTGTCCTGCCAGGAAGCAAGAAATCAGATGTAGGCTGAATACCGACTCAGTTGAAACATTCTTCTAACCAGTTTAAGGCCCTTTCACATGACTTTTCAATGCATTGCAAAACGATAGCATGAAGTATCAAAAATGTTGTATCCAAATACTGTAGCAATGAATGTCAAATTTGAATTGACTTTTCAGTTGATCTTTCACTACACATCCAATGATTAACAAGTTTGTATGACATTATGTGAGAAATGCCAGCACAAAAATCAAAGCAAGATGGAAGAGGCTGTGCCTCTATTCAACTTCAAAGGCATATTGTGACATTCAAAGAAACACATTTTATGTCTTTCAAAGCAATCAGCAGGACTCTTTCTGCTCTAAGTATATTTTTGTTCTCTTCATTTTCACTCGGTACATTTCCCATTTTCTTGTTACCTAGCAATGATGCTTCTCATGGAGGTCAAATGGTGCTGGAGAATTGCCCTGATGTGAATCGTGTGAAAGGGTCTTTAGTGATATTAAAGATTAAAGGTTCCACTTTGTATTGCTGTGCATTACCAATAAATCTATAGATAGGGAAAGTTTAAGTCATTAAAAAAAAGCAGTCCAATAGCCAGTGTAGTTGTCCTTGGTTTGTAGTGCACCTTCAATGTTTTTTTTTTTTTTTTTTAAGATTCAGTACAGTAAAAAATCTGCTGTAGAAGGCCAAGCTCATCTAGATGTTCCTCAAGTTCACTGCTAGTGAGTCCAACCTTTTTAACTCCCAGTTCATCTAGAGAAATAATGCCCCTTGTAGTTGTGATGAATGGAGACATCAGAGCTACATGCTAGTTGACCTTGTCCTGAAATATATAGAGGTTGTTGGTGGCGGCCACAGCGATGATGTTCTCGTTGGGGTGCCATGCAGTGTGTAAGATCTTCTTACTGAAGTCCAGACTGTCTACACTGATTTCATCTTTACGACGCTTGCCACCAATGCAAACTTTGCGTGGCTTGAGAATGGCTCTGGGTTTGCTGTTTTCCCGCGAGGCCTCCAGAGTCACATCGCGCTTAGTGTTCCGATCGAACATACGGAAGAAATTGTTGTAGGAGCCTGTCATTAGGACACTAATGGGAAAGGAATAAGACAATTAGTTCTTATTAACTGATACCAGCACCATACAGTCGAAAATCAATGTGAAAAACTGTGTGTGTGATTGATTGCTTTTGACCAGTGGAGTCCAATCCTTATCTTGGAGGTCCATCTTCTTGTAGAGCAGGGATGGGCAACTTATGTCCTGGAGGGCCACTGTCCCGCAGAGGTCAACTTCCGCCCCTTATTAAACATATCTAGCCTGTAATTTTCAGGCAATCCTGGAGACTTAGGTTAGTTTCTTCAGGCATGTTTGACTGAGATGGAGCTAAACTCTGCAGAACAGTGGCTCTCTAGGACCAGAGTTGGCCATCTTTGGTGTAAAGTTTGGCTTCAAGCTAATCAAGGGTTTCAGAATTACTAAAAAATTTCCAGAACAGAGCTAAATGCTGGAAGGTGGACATCCAGGAAAAGGACCAGATACCCCAGCTTTTGACAGACCTGTCAGTTCCATTCCAGACACATTCAAACTTGTCAAAGATGCAGTCATTCTCGTACAGTGAGCACAGCTTACTCCTAAGGTAGTCATGGACCTGTCAAAGGTAGAAACGAAAAAAAAAAGATGATCAATACCTAGTGAAATATTTGACAGACAATTACAATAAAACAAATTTTTGATTGTCATTATCAACCAATCATTATAAATGCAATCAAAGGTCAATGTCCAGTCTGCATAGCCAATACCTGGTAAGTTTCCAAAGGCTTGCTCTCCATGTTGATGTCCCACACCTTCACTGTGAGGTAGTCACGAGTCATCAAGTAGCGCCCACTGTGACTGAATTTCACATCTGAGATGGAAGAGATGATCTCGGAGAAGAAGGAGCGATTACTGGGGTCTTCTGGTTCCTCAAATACTAATAAAGATAAACAAGAATACATAAATATATAAGTAATATTTCAGAAGCAGAATTGGGGTCATGATCTTGTGGCCTTGGTCTTGTCTTCTCCCCTTTCATGGCCTTGGTCTGGATCTTGGTGTCAGTTTATACTATTAAACGACTTTCAAATTCAAAACCAGTTTGGTTCTAACCACAAAAGTGTTTTTTTTATTAAATGCTACAACAATAACTTCAGTATTTTTTCTATATCAGTTAAATAAAGTTGACCCCTAGTTGTTGGACCAAACAGGTCTTGGGAGTAACTCTGTGTTTTGGAATTGGGATTTATTTCTGGTCTTGGGTCTTAAGGGCTCTAGTCTTGGACCAGTTCTCATATTGATCATAGAAGGTCTGATTGTGAACCCAACCGAAATTTCAAAAAGACTTTAACCTTTTTGGTTTAAACCAAGATCTTGAGGAAAAATCTCTAATGGCTACAATGACTTGGCAGGCAAAATTAATGGCACATTTCAATCAGAGATCCAACAAGGAAATCAAAAAAGGACTAAAGTGAACTCACATTTAGAGTGGTTGTCACAAAGTGCAGATGTTCTCATGTCACACAATCTTATGGAGCCCTTGCTGCTACTGTAGACGAACGTGTTGCACTGGTTAGGGTGAAACTCAGCCGCTGTGATCACCTCGGTCAATTCTTCCATGTTGGCTGGCTTTATGTCTACAATATCTGAGTAGGCAGAGTGAAGGATCCACAATCCTACATTTCATACAGTCGAAGCACATGGAATTCCCCATGAATCATTTAAACCTTTTCAATAAATGTCCTGCTTGATTAATGTGTCTGGCCCTACATTATATATAGATGGTGGAATACTTCAGATCTACATTTCCAAATGTTTGGATGAAATCAGCTTACAAAATAGTACATCCGCAACTGAGAAAATCTCTAATGCTAAATTTTTTCCAAGAGAATCTACGCTTTCAATCTTTGAACTGATTTATATTAAAATTAGGGCCGGGACTTTAACGCGTTAATTGAGATTAATTAATTACACAAAAAATAACGCGTTAACTAAGATTAATTAATTACAGAAAAAAAATTCCCGCATTTTTAATAACGTATTTTTGCACCGCGGAACGTTTCTCACTGGATGAGTTTCGGCGGACCGATTATACTGGAGCACCAACTATCGTTCGCATATCACGCAGCAGCACATCGAGCCTCAAGTATCACCTCAACGCAAAACATATAGCAGCTAGCGTGGACTTTACACTTTATGATGAACTATGTATTATTTTGTTGGTGCAACAGTTTATGTTGAACTCTTTATTGTTTTGGCCAAGGTTATTGAGAGTTGGACTTAGTATGTTATGGCCTCTGAAGCAACAGAGAGATGTTTTCTAATAGTCAGTGTTTCCAATGTTCTGAATGTACTTGACAGTATTGTGTATTACTTAAAAAACACTTTACAGAAGGTTCCAGCACCTATAAGCTTCCTGAATTTCTGAAATGTACTATTTCTAAATTGTTTCTAAATATGCTATTGCTACACTTCATGGCAAAAATTGCACTGGTCTGCTAGACTTGGTTGAACAAAAATAAACAATATTTTGTTGCTTAAGCTTATGTATTCAGTCATTATTCAATGGTATACTATAAATCCATGTGAAAAAAAATTACTTCTCACTGTTCTCAGGTCAAATATTTATATGCGATTAAAATGCGATTAATTTCTATTAATTAATTACAAAGCCTCTAATTAATTAGATTAATTTTTTTTAATCGAGTCCCGGCCCTAATTAAAATATTGGATAAAAAAAGGCATAAATATAGCATCACATGCATCTGTTGGTGTTGGGTAGTGAGAGGTTATCCATCACAACATGTTGTGCAGAACATACATTTACAGTCTGACCTTATGCTAGATTCAGGCTTTATCTTCTTATCCCTTGAGTGACTCCACAGAACCCATAGCCACCCGTACAGACTGTCCACAGGCTTTTCGTCTCAGGTCTGCAGCAATCAATAGTGATCGATGGGGATGCGTGCCTGAGTAAGCTGGACACTATTTATCTTTGGGACAGCGAAGAAGAGGTCAGGATTAGTGGTGGACACTTGATAAAGGGTAATGGGTGTAATGTACATCACAGAGGTGTCATCTGTCAGAATTAAGTGACAGCAGAGACAGTCTGCATGTGGTTTATTGGGTTTGTTTGATTGCTGGTTTAGCTGATTCCTTTTGTCTTTAGTTTAGTAACAAAAGCCTTTCAGTATTTACTGTGTCTGGTTACAAAGTGTAAGTGACAACTGGGAAAATAAACCAATAAGCCACAGGAAGTAGGGCATTACTGTGATTTTACAATAGTTAAAGGATGCTGTGACGAATGATACAAAAAAAAGTTTTATCAAATATTAATGTTAAAATGTATAAGCACAACAATAAATTATTCCATCATGTAACAGGACTTTAGCCAAATGGTAGGAGATATCATAGATGTGTTGACTAAGGTATTCTTGAAACAGGCCCTGTGATGGGCTGGCCGTCTGTCCATGGTGTTTATTTTCCTTTGGCCTGAGACACTGGGATATAGTCCATCATCCCTGTGATCTTAATTAGGATGAGCAGTTTATATATATAGTTCTTTTAATACAAAACACAGAGACCCAATATTTTTCTGGCATGCAACCATCTCAGATTGTCAGCAACCATCTGGTTATAAAAGGATACTAAAGCTTCGGTTTGTGATCTCCAAGTTCCATAGGTTGATCCTCAGGTCATCCGTGGACATGTATGTCTCATAGTCACTGTTGACCGAGATGGAGTTAATGTGATAGGTGTGAGCATTAGAGAAAATGCGACGTGGTGTTGCCTTTACCATCAAGTCCATGGGCCTCAAGACGGGCACCTGAGAGGAGAAGGAAGACACATGGTTGAGATAAGAGACAACAAAGGGAATGTCAATATTTACAATAAGTACTGAGATAATGGAATTCTTAAAAATTAAATATTTGCTTAAAAATATCGCCTGTAGCATGGTGGCTCAGGTCCCAGTTCCCAACTGAACTCTGGTTTCCACCACAACCCAACGAGATACAGGATCCGTGAATTTAAGATTAAATTGTGTGAGTTCATGTATGTGTTACACCTGTAAATCACTGGCCATCAGCTATGGGTGATAACCTGTATTTGGAGGAAGAGCCTGGGATAGGCTTAAGTATACCACGGGGTATGGAAAATTGATGGATATCCTTCCCATTATTGAATGACTTTATGAGCCAGCCTAAATTTAGCCTAATCAATTTCTTGAATCTTGATTAAATATTGATAAAAGATAAGTCATTTAATTTCTGCAATTGTGTGTATTTCTCATTTGTTATATTTTAAGGGGTCATATGACATTGCTAAAAAATAACATTATTTTGTGTATTTGGTGTAATGAAATGTGTTTATGTGGTTTAAGGTGCAAAAAAACACATTCATTTCCACATACTGTACATTATTGTTTCTCCTCCATGCCCCGCCTTTCTGAAACGTGTACATTTTTACAAAGCTCATGGTTCTGAAAAGCAAGGTGTGCTCTGATTGGCCAGCTATCCAGTGCTTTGTGATTGGCAGAATACATCAAGCATGTGACAGAAATGTTACGCCCCTTACCATACTATGATGTGTGTCCCGGTGCAATGAGACAAAACCTATACAACTCATCACAAACGAGGCATTTGTTGCATGCAGTGGGGACATAATTATAATGACAGATTATACTGTCTTTTTACGCGTTGCATTGTATCATACTGTGTAAACATAAAACCAAGTCTGCATTTGTGATCAGAGAAACAGCAAACAACAAGCTCTACTCTTCACTGCTTAAAACCTGCGTTTGAATCATCAGTGGCAAATTCTTTAAATATGAAAACGTACTGTGAGCCTGTGAGTCAGCATTATTTGTCAGAAACCGGCAATGTAGGCTAATCTCCCAGGACATAGTCCTGGTCCTCCATAAAATGCATTGTACACATCTGAATATTTGGTTTGAACTTTTCTAGAACAGTGTTTTAAATACAACTTAACCACTGATTTCACTCTTTTGGAAGGACAAACAAAGTAGTTTCACATGAAACACACAGCGGCTTCATGACATTGTGGCGGCAGCAGCAACGCCTTCTTTCTTTATGTGAACACTTGGGCGGTGTTATGCAATTCTTCCAACTCAGTGACGTAGACTTGGGGGCATGTTTAAATGAGGCACTTTAGGAGGTTGTGGACGAATCTTTACTTTTATAAAGAATATCTCTTTGGGTTTGAGACTTTATTCTTTGCAACTTTACCAAACTTATCAATTCACGAACTGCTTGTAACACTCCAAAGAGAAAGGAAAACATAATCATGTGAATCATATGACCCCTTTAAGTAATATGATGCAAGAGACATCTATAATATTATATATCATTATTATATATATATATATATATATATAATATATTATATATATAATTATATATAATTAAAATAATATCTAACATTGTAAGAGATATTAGTCGGTCTTCATGGGTTCTCCAGGTTCAGCAGGAACAGATGCTTTACGTCAAACCTTTTATTACATTTTGTATTCTAATTCTGCTGGAACACTGTATTGACTAATCTGCATTCAGGACTGAAATTGGAATTATATGGATCTACACTGGAATTGTTTGGATCATCAGTCACCCTATCCTCCAAATCCATCAGCATCATACCATAATTTTCTGTTGTAGTTTTTTCCTATGAAAACAAAATGAGATACCATACAGTACATGGAGTTGAAAAAAAATGAGGTGGTCTTTTGTTCTCAAATTACTTGGCCACACCTAGTCCCAAACTCAAAAGCCATACTCTCAAGATCTGAAGATGTGTGGAGTCGAACTCCCACAATGCAACATGCCAATAGTGAGCAAATGAGAATCATCTCTTTAATGATGACTAATCTAAGGGTCAAGCTTCCAACATGTGCTTCACAAGTGAGGTATTGCATTGCAGTCAGTGTCTGACTCCCCTAGAGTTATTTTATTTTTATGTATGGGCACAGCCCTCCACTAATGACAGAAGTAGCATGGAAGACATGTTCTACTGACTACAGAGATGAGGAACACTCATCACCGAGCAGTGGGAGGTGGAGGAGGGGCACACACTGCTGAGGCAGGTCATCATCACCTAACACATGGGAACTCCATCTTTTGATTTCCATTATAGGATGGGTGGGGAGAGGGATGCCCTATTGTTGATGTATGTGTTTAAAGTACATTTTCTCCCGCCTTCACCACCCTGATAAATCATTTTATAAAAGTATGCAACAGCAGGCCTCAAATATTTCTTAGAAACCTAACATTCTGCTTAAAAATGTGATGTTAATCAAACAAGTGTAATGTTCAGGTCATTTTTCAATTGAAACAGAAAACATTAAATTATACTTTCATTAAGAAAATAAAGAATGTTTTAGGAGAATTCAGATCTTGATCCTCTACTACCTTACATGTGCTTTCAATAATAAAATGAGCTCATTGAGGATAGCTTCATAAATTCAGTTGACAGGGGCAATCAAGACTGATTGAAGCTATTATCTTTCAATCAAGCATTAATTAAGTTAAGACTGCAGGGACATTCAGTCACTAATGATAAGAGGGGGTTTGTATACATAATTCATATCTTTATTAATGCAGATTTTATGTTTGTATGGAAATCATAAATCAGTATGGATTCTGAGAATGCGGAGGTTTAATCCCTATTTTATACATATAAGCAGTCTCAGCAGGTAGTAAAAAGTGAAGAGTGAATCTTTTCTTAAAAACTTCAAAAATCACGTAGAATAGAATGAAACAGTATTAATGTCAAAACTGATCGATTGTTAACTGCAGCTTTATCATGACAGCTCTCTGAAAATTTAGCATGATAATATACATGGCAATGTTAATGTGTTAATGTGGGTCTTGGTAGAATAGATCTGCCACGGTTCTGTTACTGCAGCAGAGCAAATACAGAGATTGCTACTGCCAATACATCCGACAGACATGCTGCTGTGAGCATGCAAGAAATAATGCTGCTGCACATATAAGTTACATGAAATTACCCCCATTTATATCTTGAAAATGAAACATGAAATTCCTCTGTAGCAGATCTATACAGGTGGAACTGGGGGAGGTGGAGGGTTTTTGAAGCCCGATGCAACTGCTACAGCAAGTACTAGCTGAGTATTTGTATGCTGGGCAGCAAGCTCATTGGCTGTTGATGTGAAAGAAACCAATCATGATGTGATTTTATCAGATTGTGTTAGAACCTATGACAGAACTTTGTATTAAATGTAATGAATGTCTTTAAATGTTTAATTAATTCAATTAAATTATTGAGTCTAAAAGGATACTACCAAATGCTATTATTTTGGTAGCCTGATCTCACTCATTAACACAGGCTGCATTCAAAATCACATACTCTCCCAGCAGTGATGTACTGGACACCCCTGCAGCCCCTGTAGTGCGTGGGGGCCCCGCCCCTTAAGTGGCCCCCGTCACAGAACATTTGAAAAGGCATTCATAAATCTTACAAACCCAAAACGGGCAATATAAAAAATAAATAAATAAATAAAACAAACTATGCAGAAGAGCCCAGATTATGAATGCAATGAGCAAAGTTTTACATTAAACATTCTAAAAGTGGTAACATGCCATTTTTATATTAAAGAGCTCTTTCTACCTGTTCCTACCCTTAAATTTAGTTTTGTTGGCATAAACTAATATATATATATATATATATATATATATTGTTAAATAACATTTTTAAATTTTTTTAATTAATTAAGATGTTACCACATGAAGCACATTTTAGATTATCATTATGCTTAATGTCTCTGACAATGACCTGTTTTAAGTGGAAAACGCCAGAACGAGATTGTAAAATGAACTCATAAATACAGTTACATATCGCCACCTACTGGTGCGACAATATAACCCGCAGAAAGAGACACTAAAAAATCCCCACCACTAATGCACAGACCGACAATCTGAAATGACAAAATGAAAGTAAGTGGAGAGAAACAAACGGAAAAAGCTGAGGATTAGAATGAGATCAACAGACAGTTGAATCTTTCTCATACTGGCACTGGGCCACTGCACCACCCTTTTGGTCCCTGGAAAGTATCTTTTTTCCACTAGGCTGCAATTTAAAACCTAACAAAACCAAAAGCAAACATCCCTTTAGCTGACATGTTCTTTTGTCACAAAGTATGTATGCCTTCCTAGATTTCTCCTATTCACTGCTTTATTGACAGCGACAATCCCCTCCCCCCAGCAAAACAATTTTTGTTGGGTGAATCCCCTCGTGTTTGGAGTAGGCGCAGATGAAGGCAGTAAACACTCAGTAGCCGGGTGTTAGTCTGGCAGTAGGGGCAGATGTACCCTGTGGACTCCCTGCGAGTGATCCACACTTACCTCCCCCTTTATCTCATTCCCCTCTCTTCTCAGTCTGTGCAAAGTGATAAATGCCCTGCTTTTGTGCACACACACACACACACACACACACACACGGTATAGGATTTCATATCTTCTAGTTCTGGTCTCCAGTGGGCTGCAGTGTTAGTTAAGGAGGAGGTGATGGAACTGCTGCCCTGGACACATTACAGTCGTCTCAAGAACAATCTCCTAAATATATCCACGATCCAGCGTCACCAGTATACTGTATTCTCAATAGAAAGAGAGACATAATGTGATGTTAAAATAATAGGATGCAGATACCTGGATCTGTCCCTGACTTGTTAACCCATAATATTTACATGTACACTTAATCATGTACTTTACTTAGATTTCTACTTGAAATCAACATGAAATCAGAATTGACACTATTTACTTCTTAAACCCATCTGTGCAACCAATAAAATAAAAAAACAGTTTCTATAAGCTTCGGACATTTTATTGTGTTTCAGTTAGATCTAAGAATTGCATCTCCTTCTCCCATAATGCAATTTTACACTAACCCATTTAGTCACCCATTATGTGAGGGTCATCCAAGCCCAGTAAAGAAAATAAGAGTGGATGACTGCTGGATAATTCAATAACATAATTACAGGACAAAATAGTACAGCTAAGAAAAAGTATATTATACAATATTTACCTGGGTCGGTTTGATTAACTGCAATTAATTCATGTTTATCAATCAAATAATTTTAAATCATTAATAATGACTGATTCAAACTTGGATTATTTAAATGAGTGCCACAGATCATTATTTAGGAGCACAACTGTCAGGTCATGGAACCAACAATCAAAGCAAAGTGCAATTTACAGAGTTCAGTTACACTTTCCTCAAATGCCCCATGCCAGGAATAAACTTCTTTGCATTTCCAACCTTTGAATCAGCTGCCAGAAAACAACAGGGCTAAGACACGCTTTTTGAGATTTTCACAAAAGTTAAGGAGGGGTCCATGCAATTTTTTTTTTTTTGCTGTCTTCTCTCAAACATTGTAAAATTGTAGAAAAATGCGAGGACAGGGAAAATGTAATTAATCAATGTATCTTGGGCAGCTGCCAAAAATTGCCCTGTATACTCTGAAAGAAGAAGAAATGACAAAAAAGATCCTGCCTGGGATCAATCTAATGATTCCCAGGAGAGAAGACCACAGTATCAACACAACATTAACATATGACATTTATCAGCAGCCCCTCCCCCCGCTGTAGCAGCAGGTCACCTCTAGACACGTTCCACTTCCACATTAAGCCCTTTCACACATACAGACTTATCCGGAAAATTACCACTAAATTGCCGTAAAGAGATTATGTGTGAACAGGATCTTTTCAAAAATACCGGTAAATTCGTTCCGGCAATTTACCGGTAAGAGAAGTTGTAACATTACCAGTAAATTTCCGGAATTCTGCTGTGTGTGAACGCAGAAGGAAGATTACCGGTATGAGCCCGTACGAGTTCAGAACGCAGTGACGTAAGACGTCTACTCCGGGCCAATCATAACAATGTGATGCATTCACGCACTGTTTAATAAAATAAAATAAATGTCATCCACTGAAGCGACAGTGAAATTAAAGCGCTTCTCCTTATCCGGATGGATGAAGAAATTTGTCGTCATCTGAGAGGAACGGTTAGTGATGCAATAACTTCTACTTGCAATGCATTCACAGGACAAAGTCAGGTCATCAATAAACTGAAAACATTCGCATCTTACAGACTGCAATATACAATCGCAACTTCATTGTGCTGTTACTCCTTTCAAGATGAATTTCACTAAATTGGTCTGCTCCCGACAGCATCAGGTGTTTTATTAATGGTGAGTATAATTAATTAAACCAGTCCTCTATTACGATGTCTCCATAACAAAAGCAGTTGCATGAATACTAAAGTTTGAAACAAAAATGAAACCACAAACAGAAATACTGACCACATATTACCCTCCATGTTTAAAAATACAAGCACAGCTGTTTAGAGGTTAATGACGTCACAGAATTTACCCGTATTTTGGAATGGATGTGTGAATGGTGCTTTTCCGGAAAAAAGACGGAATGTCATTGACTGTGTGAACAACGCATTTTTGAATTTACCGGTAAAGTCGTTCCGGTAATTTTACGGCAATTTACTGGTAATACTGTGTGAAATCAGGTATATTCCTGTGGGTCCAAACTGACAGATGCACAGGTTTCCTTCACTCTCACACCATCGACAACAGCACCATCAAACATTCGATTAGACCAAGCCTCCGAAATCCTACCTAAACCCCCTACCTTGTCAACTGTAATTGGCAAGATATTAAACTCCAACACATAATTCCTCCTTTTGGGCCAGGAGTGCCCACTTTCATATGGCTGCCAAATTACAACAGAGCTTGACATACTACAGCCAAAGAATTTTCCTTCACATACTAGAGTCAACAGATTAAGGGCTTGGGGAGACAGCATGGGGAGAAGGGGACACGAATGGGAGGAATTGCTTCACTCAATGCCTTTCGCAGATTTTGGACATTCCTCATTCAAGTAAATATTCCTGCTCCTGGAGTGCAGCTGTCCAGTAGAGTTTAGCTCCAACCCTAATTAAGCACACCTGAAGCATTGAATCAAGGTCTTGAGGTTCACTAGCAGCATCCTGTCTAATATAGGGGTGTCCAGTTGAATGAAATCCGGACATACTACATCTGTCATGCTGTCACTGTCCCACAGTTCCTGCAGTAGTAGGTCATCCAGGTCTTTTTATACTATTTTCCAGTCATACTGCTTTTTTGGCATGCTTTTTTTCGTCACATATTATATAGTATGGAAGTAGGCATATTTGGATGCAGTGACTAGAAACCTCTAAGCAGATGTGTTGGAGCTAAACTGTGTAGGAAAGTGGCCTTCCGGGAACAGGACTGGACACCCTTGACTTAAGTGTCCAAGCTGACCAAGGGGCTTCGCAAAAAGGTCTTTCTTTGAACTGATTCTGCTTACCCTCAGAGTTGTGATGGTGGTTGGGTCCCGTATCCTGCCTTCTTCATCCTTCAGATTGTAGCCCTCTGGTCGTTTGTCTCGCTCGCTGATTTTCCATAGCTTCACAGTTTTATCTGGGAAAATAGATATGCGTGACAATGTGTAAGGTGGAAGCAGTGTTTGCAGTGTCTGGAGCAGAGAAAAACTCAACAGATCAAACTTAACTGGCACAACAAAACAGACAGGAGTTGAATCAGCTAGGATCAATTCCATCCATTTAACCTGACTGGACATTGCTGTTGCCTATATGCCAAACTGCTCCGGGGTGTGTGTTTCCCAAAAGCATTGTTAGCTAACCATGCTAGTTAGTTCCGCTGAAATCTATTGGTAACGATGAAACTTGTGACCGTAGTTGTGTCCTAAAACAGGACCACAGCTTCATGACAGCCATCCTTCTCTAGAAAACTGATGAATGGGAGTTTGCGTCTGAAGAACCGGCTACTTTTAACTGGCTGCAGTTACTCTAAAATGAAAAGACAAATTTTAAATAAATATATAGACACTCACTACTCATTGATAAATATTATAAATCTGCTGAATGTGTGTTACTGAAATTTGAGGTTTGAAGTAGGCCAAGCTGGTTTATGCTGATTATTGCTCTTGATATGAAGAGATCACATTGGGTTTGCTCACCATTGGTGGACAGGAGGAAATATGCAGCATTCTGTTGTGGCAGCCAGCGGATTTTGTTGATCTTCTCCTCAATCTCCAGGCTTTTCAAGTAGTCAAACTCGGGCTCGTGGCTCTGAAAGGTGCTGTAAACATTGTACTCCCCCCGACGGTGAGGCTGGTTCTTACTCTGCAATGATGTAAGACTTGTAATTATGTAAAATAATCATTTGGTTCTTCGTATTTATTTAGTGCATTGCTTTGTTTCATGTATATCATGAATGATAAATGCATCCCACATGAGCAGAGGATCGCATTAACAATTCAAACAGCACTCAAACCAAATTACACATATAGCACATAATTAGAAGGAGCAAACAAATGATAATTGGATATTTCAGCATAAACATTGGCTTATATTAAGTCCGTCTGTGTTAAAGTCACATATGGAATGTCTGTTAATTTTTTTTTTTTTTTTTTGCTGAAATCCGTGAAATATAAGTGAGGCAGGTCAGGATCTCAATGCACAAAGGTGGTCCGGGTTAGAGGAATACCGATCGAAGCGTGGAAACCTTCAGGGTCACTTCTCACCTTGAGAAGCGTCTAAATCAATAAGCAGAACTCAGACAGACCGAGAGAGGACGAGGGTATTAATGGAAACAGATTTCCCCTCGGCGGGAGGGAGGGGGTTAAAGGGGGTCTGAAGCAGAGTGGGGCATGAATCATGGCGCGAGGATTAACAGACACCATGAAATCTCTTTAAAGATGATGCGGGTGCGAGATGAGGAGGGGCGGATGGCGGGGTATTCGCACAGTTGTGCAGCTAGACAAAACAGTGAAGCGTTATTAGATTTGAACAGGTTCATGAACCAACTCACAAAAACACAAATTTAGTCAATAGAGTATAAACTGACAATTTAAAATGTGTACTACCAAATTACAACTGTATTCACAGTCCTACTATGGCAATGATATATTGTTTTTTTTTCTTCATAATAAACAGACATAAATGGTCATTTTGTTACCTCTGATTTGAATGCTCCATTGGAAGGGGCGTGTCTGGTGAGACTTCAATGTAAACGCCCACTGCTATAATTGGCTAAAATCTTTGCATATGAAATGAGCATTACATGTGAACTCACTTGAAAATGTTTACTGTGTGTTTACTATAACAGCCACCAAGAATAACTAACAGTAAAAAGTGTTGATCATAGCATTATTTTAAGATCTAACAGCGTTGCACTGTTGGCTGAACACCGTCCACTGACCACACAATGCAATGATTAAAAATACTTTCAACACAACTAACACACTGAAAATATGATGTAAATAAGGATTCATTGAGCAGTGTAAACTGTCACCGATCATATGAGCCCATTTTTTTTTTTTTGCACCCAAAAATGGCATTCTTTATGAAACAGCAGTAACGCTCAAACGTGAGTTGTTCAGAGACATACATCGATGGCGCATAGGGCGTGAGGTTGTGATGTCACAATTCTCCAGATTTCAAATCTGTGACTTTCAGAATAATCATTTACATTTTAAACTGAGGAGTTTTGAGTTTTGAAAGAGGCAGTTTTTGTTTTAGATGTATGTTAATATCAAGAACGTTGATTCTCCATTTCATGACCCCATTAACATTCATATTCTGAGAGTGTTGGTGAGTTTATGGGAAGCCTCATAGTAGTAATACTCTTCAGATTTTGTTTAAAACAGAAGATTACCTCCTGTTCCCTTTGGAAGACCACTACTCGTCCACCTTTGTCCCCAGTGGCCAGGAGTTCTCCTGTCGGGTTGAACTCAACCGTGGATATGATGTCAGCTGCAAGAGAAGCAAAGACGACGATATATTAGAGCTTTCCATTTAATGATCTACATTGAGACGATATGTTATTTTATTTTATACATATTTTGATGTATTTATGATATCTCTGAATCTCTGAAGCATGTTTTAATCTTTAAACAGTAAACCTCTGTATAAAAATAAAATAACTGTTTCGATTCATTTGATTACCGCCATTTTTGATCATTTGTATTAAATCATAAAACAGAATGCGGAAAAATGAAAACCGACAACAAAATTCCCAAAATAATAAAATAAACAAATATATACATTTTATAAAGCATTATAATAGTTACATTTTGTTGTGAATTCAATTGATTAGACATCCTTTTTGACAATTAAATTAAACCATTCAATAGAATCCATACAAAAATAAAACAAAAATCACAGAATTTGGGAAAAGATGAAACCAGTTTCAACTAGTTCTGACAATCTCATGTCAAATGTGATGAAGCACTTACACACTCTTGATATGCTCTCCCTGTCTATCATGCTTCCACTGATATGTAAATCCCACCAAATATCATCTTCAAAAGCCAGAAAGATCTGGAGACCTTTGAAAGGAAGGACGTGTGAAGCATACACTAAGAAATTCTATCCTGACAAAGAGATCGTACTGGAGAAGCAGATATCATCATGGTCGAACGTAACACTCTCCCTGGGAAGAATGCATGACATCAGATACCAGGAGATTTCAGGCCATGAACATCAACATTAATTCAAGATAAACTCGTATGAAAAGAAAAATCCCCTCTGCATGTTTATGAAGGACATCATCAAAGAGTAGGCACACAAAGGCATAAACTCTCACTCTAGTCTGCATACAAAAAAACACAGATAAGAAGACATGTAGTGAACTGACTGCTTTAAGACAGACTATACTGCATTTGGATCCGAATGAGTAAGAACCACCCGACACAGTAAAGACACATACATGTGCTTTCAGATTGTATTTATTTTCAGAAAGTGTTTATATAATATGAATACATTCACATCTTGAAAATGTTTATTTTCTATTAAGTAGACGTAAGTGTACTACTATTAGAGAAATGAATATATATATATATATATAACCTGGGTAAACTGGGTAATAAAACCATTGTGTAAAACATGTTTTATTAATATCTTATCACATTAAAGTGATAGTTAATCCACAAATGAAAATGTAAAAGTTATTCCAAACCTGTATGAGTTTTTTTCTTCTGCTGAACACAAAAGAAGATTTTATGAAGAAATTTCATTTTGTGGGTAAAATATCCCTTTAACTATGAGGATTCTACTATATATAATTTTTTGCATAATTGTACTTGCTTAAATCATTGCACTTTGACAAGTCTTCGGCAAACAAGAGCTCAAATACTTGTGGAAGCAAGCTAAAATGGCATGGTTGCATCAGCAAATGATTTTTTCTCAGCTTTTGCTTTTGGTTACTATTGTTTGGGTTTAAGGTAGAGTTAAGTGAAGGTGGTACATTATTTTCAGATTTGAAAGATTAATCATTAGAGCATTTACTTTTAAGCGCCACTCACTGGACACTTCATTTCTGAACTCCTGCGACACATACAACAACCAATGTAATAAACTGTAATCAAATGTGGATCAAACTGATCACACTTGACAAAACACAAGAAGGAACATAATATTTGGCACTTTTTTACAATGTTGGTAATAGTACATCTCTCTTCAACCAGTCATAATTTGAGGTGCTATAGCACAAATTTTGCAGGATGATTTGACCACTGCAGTTTTTACTAAGTGGTTTGGGTTACACTTTATTTCGATAGTCCACTTTAGACATTCTGCTGACTATAAGTAACTTTGCAACTACATGTCAACTACATATCAACTAAATCTCAGAAATTTGCAACTACATGTCTACTAACTCTTAGAGTAGACTGTTAGGGTAAGTTTAGGGTTAGTGTTAGGGGTAGGTTTAGACTTAGTATAAGTTGACAATAAGTTGACAGAGAAAGTGTTAGAAGATATTAAGCAGACAGACTACTAATACTCTACTAACTGCTAGTTGACATGTAGTTGCAAAGTTACTTACTGCTAGTAGAATGTCTAAAGTGGACTATCAAAATGAAGTGTTATCGTGGTTTGTCTTAAGCATCCATCTCAAACACCTTTAATGAGCAAATATCAAATGAAACCATCTACTTAATTATGTGTATATATTTAAAGCAGTTCATAGCAGCCTTACTAACCTTACTTTCTCTTCCTTACCCAACATGTTCTGACCTGAAAGTGACCCAGATCCAAACCTACAAAGATTCTTGACACTTCAAAAAGCTGCATAGCTTGATGGCTTCCATTGTGGGATGACACTGTGTCTAATCGCCAGCCCACCGCCAAAAGAAAGTGAGCCAGGGTGGGACGCTTAATTAAAGCAGTGCTACTAACAACAGACAACTCAAAGTAGCCGCAAATCCGGTTCCTTTCAGTTTATCTGCTTTATCTAGACATTTAGGCTCTTCATTTGACATGTCTGTGCTGTCTTATAAATGTTTTTTTCTGTGCAAGCAGAGGACTTCTATGTTAAACATTATTAAAATCAAAGCTTCACAGAAAACAAAAACAGTTTGGCTTCGTCTACATGCTGTTTTTGCTGCAGTCGGTGTTTACTGTTTACCTCCAGCTATTTAGGTTTTCTGGACATTTCTAGGTACTCGCATCTTACCCAGAGCCAAGATTCCAAAATAACCTGCAAATTCCAGCTCTTTCTGACCTAGCTAGTGCACAACAACAGTTTTGAGATCGTTACAGTTCAAAGTTCATTAGCAAACGCTGTTCCGACTCCCTCTGTTGTGTACGTCCCGATCGATTCTTACCTTTGACACATCTTCCTTGGTCTTCCTCAAGGAGATGCATCTGTTCAATCCTTACTGCGAAAAGAAAGGGATGTTTCTGCTGCGATAAGCGCAGTTTTCCTTCTCTCTCTCCCTCTCTCTCTCTATCATGCAGGTAAATCTATTTCATGGAACGTATCATCTCACAATTCGCCAGCTCGCCCCACACAACCTCAAAACGAGTCCAGCACTCCCGAAATACTCATTTGCATAAATCCCAAACAAACATATGAAATGACTTCTAAATAATAGCTTTTATCCATTTCAAAGAGTAAATGACGGAGAGAGATGCTAGACACCGAGAGATGAAGAAAGAGAGAGAGAAACTAAGAAAAGAAACGGGGACTGAAAAGGCTTGTTGTTTTTTCACCCTGATACACCTCTCTGGGCTTTTATATTGTCTGCACGGTGAATTTAAGGGCAGCGTTTCCATGACAACTGTTCTTCGGACTAAAACAAGCACTGTGTGTGATTCTTGCAAAGACTTTGTTCATGTGGTGTGAACTGGTATCACTCTGACAGAATTTAGAGCAGTCGAGAGGGTGGGTCATATTTCATTAAAAAAATAATTAAAAAAACAACATTTCAAAATTAGATTTTAGAAAAGTAGTAGAAAATCTGGAAACTGTTTTTAATAAGAATTTGGTTGGAAAACATTTCATAAAAGTTTTTTTTTTTTTTTTATGAAAAAATGTACTGGTGATGTATTGATTTTTCTATTAATTTTAAAATAAATAGAAGTTTGAAGCATTCTATTCTACCCTTCTGAAATGCCCAGCTTTGAAATTCGTCATCTTAACAAGCGTCATAGTCTTGTGTATTCAAGGAGATTTGAGTTTTATTGACAGAAAGTGATAATGAGAATGTAAATTATCATTATCTTACCTAGAGAAAAAGGAATATAAATATCTGAAACTGTAATGATACATTTTTAAAAGCTTGAATTGCCTATTGAAGTTGAAATTAATAGGATAATTAAGAAAAGCTCTGTCATGCATTAAAGAGCAGTCACACTTTTGTGAGTTGCATTTTAAACAGCACAACTTGCATAAAAAGGGGAGTTTATGCTGCTGCGCTAACAGTTAGTAGTACTCTCGAGTCTTGGCTGATCACAATCTAGGCCTTATGGCCAATATATTTTATGGAAGGCACATCTAAAGAAAGTGCAACACAACAGTTTTTCTGTAGAAGCACACCAAACAATACATCATTAGTGAACCTCTTGGACAGACGTGCCACAGAGCTCTCATTAGAACACACATCATATCAAACACACACACACACACACACACACACACACACACACACACACACACACACACACACACACACACACACACACACATAGAACAATCACACTTACCCACACTGATAAAACAATAGTCTATGTGAAACATATCAGGCAGAGCACACAAAGCATCATGGGGTAAAACGCTAAGGGGATGGTGGGGTTGGGGAATAGAATAATTACATCTAAATCATATTCCAATTCCTTGCAGAAGCAGAATTTTAAATGAGTTCTCAAAGTCGCAAAACATTCTGACCTAATTAGTCCTCTGGAGTACCCAATTTTTTGACTACTTATCTCTGCATACTTTTTGCTTATTATCAGCAGGAAATGTGGTATGGATGCAGAGCACAACTAAACATTTAGACTAAAAATGCAAATGCAATATGGAATCATATTGAGAAAATAGAAAGCAAATTTGGCATACTGTCCAAAGGGAGGGCTCAAAGCTCGGAATATAGGTGTGTGTGTGTGTGTGTATATATATATATATATATATATATATATATATATATATATATATATATATATATATATATATATGATCTCCATGATTTTGGCAAGACATGTTTCTGGATCAAACATCTTCTGATGATCCTGGATCAACATCATTGTCCAAAATTTAGGCTTAACCCAATCCTTACCCCTAAACCTACCCATAATTTATTCCTAAAATCAGTGACAAATGATAGCTGATTAACAAGGGTGTAGAAGCACCTAACCCTGATTGTAAACCTAAACAGATATTTCCTGAAAAGTCTTAATTCTGATTGGTTGATCGAAATGTTGTACTTGGTGAAATCACACTCGCCATATATATATATATATATACACACACACACACACACACACACACACACACACACACACACACACACACACACACACACACACTATTGGGCTAATTGGTAACTGTTAATTTAAGAATCTTAGTATGAGACTCTCTTTATCAAACATTACAGAGACTTCATGTAGTTATTAACTTGTGATGCTCCAAAAGGATTCAGTCGTGCAATATTGTACCAGTATCAACTTGGGAACCATTTTACCATTTGTATTACTACCCTGGCAACAATTTTTTCATCAAATTATGGTGGCTGAGCAAATCCAGTTTAAACTTAGAAATACTATTGTATTGGAATGCATTTTTAAGAGTTTTTAGGCAAGAATGTAGTTGTTTAGACCTCAAATAAGTGGATTCTTTATATGTAGCACCTATTTGAAAATTTGCTTCAATGTTTTCAGAGATGTGAGCTAAAGGGGCATCATTGGCCAATAAGTGTTCAAGGACCTGCTTAGAACTAGGGCTGCATGATAAATCACATACTTAGAACAACCTCACCTCAGCAAAGACTTTTATACTGAAAGGGACTGAAACAAGGTTGTACACAAAGACATTATTTTTACTTTCAACAACAGCTTGTAAGACGCAACCAAAAATTGCATTGACCAGCACTGTCATTGGAAATCCCATTAACCATTGAAAGGATAATATGACAAAGATATCGCTTGGGCTCGAGCCGTTGCTTGGGCTCAACTGTTAAAGTGTCAACTTGAGATTTGAATCTGTGGCAGAAAGAAGTAGTTCAGCACAAATAAGTTTTTTAAGACTCTTCATTCTTGTTTCTTATTTATTTACACACTTGTGCTGTCAAACTGCTCTAAACAAGACAATATCACACACATAGCCATGCGGCTGTAGTTACCTTCACCATTCAGCCTATGCCTATAGAGCCGTATTACACTCTTATGACTGTGATATTGCTCATTTAAATGGTGGCTGTCATAAAAGCTTATTCTCATGATAATTTTTTTAAACATACATTATGTGACATTAAACAATGAATACATCATTGACAGGTTAAGTAAATTTATATATGTTATACAGCACAGATATATTTAACAAATGCACCTCTAGAGTTACTTTCTAGCTAACATGTTTATGTTAAAATGTGTTTCCTTGGTTACCGCTGTAAACAAAGCAGTTACATCCCTATTGTCAACCCAACACTAGCTTCCACATTCCATGTTGATTTGTTGTAGCATCTCCACATTGTGTGCAGAAATATAATCATTAGTGAAGCGCTAATGTAACGTCACTGTTTCGGTCAAAAACTTTCGGTCAATAATTTTATGATATATTTAAATGTGTGTTTTTGGAGGAATGACGTGAGAGATAAAGTGATTGCTATAATAATGGAGGAAATTTGGGAAGGGCTGAACGGACAGAATCACAGAGCACTGCCGTGTATTTGAGTGTAGCGGCTTGGCAGCCAAAGTGTTATTAGAAGCTGGATCCAACCATTATTAACACATTAGGAATGTGAGGAACTGAATAGGAGCTAATTAATGGAGCTCAGATGAGTGCATTTTCTGAAGACTTTGTGCATGTGACTATGCCAGTGCACTGTAAATGAGTGTTGTCAATTCATCAGGAAAGATGCTGTGCAGAGGAATTCTGATGACTTTTTACTTATTTTTTTGTAAATAAAACTGGAGACTTACTACTGCAATACTTGTGGATTATAAAATTTCCCATTTTTGAAAGGATAGTTAACCCAAAAATATAAATTCCATCATCAATTACCCCTCATGCCATTCTAAACCCATAAAACTTACATTTATATTTATAAAACACAAATAAATGTTTAATGAAGCCAGAGAGATTTCTGTCCCTTCACTGAAATTCTAATCTTCACAAGGGCCATGAAGGCATCATACAAGTAATCCAGTGTTTCAATCCCAATTTTTTAAAGTGATTTTAATGCTTTGTGTGTTAAAAAACAAAACAAAACAAAAATATTTATTCACAAAAAATATTATAAAATAAAATTAACTTCCACGTGCATTTAAAATAATGCATCATGTTTTGTTAATGCAAGCGTGGACTTTTTAATTTTTGCTGCCTTTTAAGCTATCTTCTGTTGGCTAAATCACATAGAGAAGACCATCCTACAAACCACTGAACCAATCTCAAAAACCATCTAGGATGGTTCCAACTGAAATCAGTTGTGTTTGTGAACTTCCAAAGCACTTCATGTGACTGACTAGCATTATTTGAGTTTCTTGTCATGGAAGTAATACAAATCGATCACATTTGTCAAGGTGAAGCCTTAGGAGGCGGCTTAGAAGGCAACAGATAGCAATAAAGTTGACTACGCTTTGGAACAAAGCCTCTGTATGTTACTACTCTCTCAAGGCTTGGTCTTCTTTGAGATCGGTTTACAAGCATTTGAGCATCTACCCCAACAATGTATTATTTATGCTAAATGTTACACTGAGATTAAATGTTGTTTTTGTTATTGAAGTATGTATCAATTGATTACACACCAACTCTATCTTGCCTGGTGGATCAGAGTGAGAAAATAAATCAAAAAGACAGCGAAGCCTTCAAATGCAGCTGGGTCAGAGGTCACCATGATGCGCAGAAGGAGACCGTCCTCAAATGAAACACTTTTTTCAAATAACTCCAGGGCTGCTACAAAACAAGTAAACCCATACAGCAGACACTGTCATCTCTTATATGATTAAACATGAACACAGTAGATTGTCTTTCTGCCCCTTTTTGACTCCCTGATCGAGGCGAGATTGGATCCCTTGATGTCTACTATGCTCTGAAAATGAAAGGCTAAAATTAGCATAGAGAGAATGCAGACCATGATTGTAAAAATCAAATACAGAAGGTGACCAGAAATGGGAGGTTTCATTGCGAAAAAGTTGAAGAAGTGAATTCCTTTCAACCCGCTTTCAAGTGTTAGAAAATCATTTTCAAAAAAGACACATACGTTAAGCTTGCATGCCCCCAATTCCCCAGCCTAAATTTGTCAGCATGCATATAGTTTTGTAGGGAAGTTTATGAGGAAAAGCAATCCAGTAAAGAACAAACATTAGCAGAAATGCCTCAGATTTGATCATGCAATGAATGTAATAAATGTATAATGAATGTGCTGTGACTTACATTTGAAAAGAGCTAAAGAGCTAAAACAGAAGAAAAAATTAGGGCTGCACAATATGAATACGGTTACCATGTTGATTATAGCATTCAATTTTTAACTAATTCAGTTGGTTTCCATTTACAAAATTGTTTTTTGGAGTGATTGAGCATTTTAAACAACCATCTAGTGCTGGGCGGTAAACCGGTTCATACCGAAAACCGGTTTATATTTTCGTTACGATATAAATTTGTAATATACCGCCATACGGATGTATTTAAATACTCAACGTTTGGAACGAATGTTATGCTGCGCCGTGGCCGTGCGACGCTGATTCAGACGAACCCTTTACAATGTTGCACTTCTAAGCAGCGACTGCGAGGCATGATGAGGGGAAACACAGCAGTGCTCTGGTGTTACGTTATAACACCTGTTTCACACGTACTCTGTCTGCAGTGCGTATGCATTGCATTTTTTTTTTTATGCACCCATGTTAACGGATTCCAGCATTCATACTGCACGAGGTTGCAGTCCGTCAGTGCGTTCAAGGAGTGTTGCGTCTGCAGCAGTGCAGTGATCATTTGCGTACCGACTCTATTTTTGCTGTGCTGCAGGCGCTGAATTAAAGTGAAAGCGCATTGTTCGTGCGAAAAATGAACATGGATTGACACGGAAATGCAGTCATTTCACAATAAATGTATACTAATTAAAGCCTACTGTGTTTCACATGCAACACATGGGTTTTTGGCTAGGTCTAATACAAGAAAAAGTGCACTTTTAGATAAACAAGGAAAACAATATATATATATTCACTTTTATGGAGGCAGAAAAACTAAGTTCATTAAAGGGGGGGTGAAATGCTCGTTTTCACTCAATATCCTGTTAATCTTGAGTACCTATAGAGTAGTACTGCATCCTTCATAACTCCAAAAAGTCTTTATTTTTATTATATTTATAAGAGAAAGATAGTCTGTACCGATTTTTCCCGGAAAAACACGAGCGCCTAGAGGCATGACGTGTGGGCGGAGCTAAAGAATCACGAGCGCCAGTAGGCTTTTGTGTTGAGAGCATGTGGAAGCTGTGACACAGATCCAGAGGCTGAAATTTAACAAGAGCAGCATCAGCAAAGGCGGTATGCTATGTGGTATGTACTGAAACTGTATATATTTGCTTAGCGGTTTTGGAAAAGTTCCACTTTATGTCGTTTTTTTTTTTTTAAGCTGTACATGTGGAAAGTGCAGTTTGATGACAACATCGCATGTTGTTTACTTGATGTGCTTATGCGCTGATAGCTAAGTTAACAACACGGAGATATTTGAAGCAGTTTTACTCACCGCATGTGGTTCCAACACACAATCGTGACCCTTTTCCGTTGGGACTGCATTATCCTTAAGAAATAAACCATGTGCAATCCGAAATGCAGGGAACAAACAAAAACACTTGCACAACTCCGTTGATGCTCTGTAAAAATAAACTCCATCCACTGGTCCCTTAATGCTGTTTCTCTTTTGGTAATCTGTGCAGGGTTGTCTTGCCCTGGCAACCAAAAACACACTTCTTTTGTGACTTTTTGCGACGCTCTCGCTCTGATCAGTGAGTCTGTGCTCAGCCTCTCTCTGCTCTGCTATACGGGAGCGCGCGCTCTTCCGGCAGAAGTGCCCTTAGGACCCATATAAGGAAATTCCGCTCCATCTAACGTCACACAGAGCCATACTCGAAAAAAACTTTCCGAAACTTGTGACAAACCGGAAGAGGTTTTTTTGGAACAAAAATACTCCTTCAAACGTACAACTTAATTTTTGAAACTTTGTCCATGTTTAGCATGGGAATCCAACTCTTTAACAGTGTAAAAAACTCAGTATGCATGAAATAGCATTTCACCCCCCCTTTAAGACCTGTGGGATTGCTTGTGATAAAGATTTAAATGCAAAAGGCACAAGACTGCTTCTGTCTGTGGTGTTTTAATTTTAAATATTTTAACAAGAAAAGTAGGCTAATTATTGTGTTTAAATGTTTTGCCGCTTGTTTGAGTAGCTTATTATACAAACCTAGAAGTAAAATGCATGAATAATGTGTTGTTTATATTTATTGAGTTTAAACTAATGTCTATAACTATGAAAGCTTGTTTCTGTTCTGTGAGTTTGTGGACTAAACAGACACGGATCAGTAGCCGACTGCAAACGTGTCCTGTGTGAAAGCACAATGAGTCCGTGCTGTGGAATGCATATGCACTGCAGACGGAGTATGTGTGAAACAGCTGTTACAGAGAAGATGGATGCTGCAGAACTAGTAGAACATGACACAGAAGAACTTGTGCCAAAAAGAGGGTCCTGGTCTGTTGTTTGGAGGGTTTTTGGTTTTCAAAAATCTGTCGTCGACCAAACCACCATTTTATGCAAGTGCTGTCAGGCTAAAAGCACGTCTTGGAATATCGACCAGTAGGAAATGCATTGTACACCTGATTATGCATAAAAATAAAAAAAAAACTCCATAAACCGGGAAACCGACATAATTTAGAAAAAAATGCGATTAATTTTTGTTCAAAATGCCCAGCACTACAACCATCCACTGAGTGGCCAATCATACAAAACGAACTCTCCAATTATATTCAACAAAGCACATATACAATATATTCTTACAAAAAATATTCTTACATTTTGAAAATCTTTCTGCAGTATAGACAATTTCATTGATTATTACAAATGTGGTTGCTAGAGACCAGAACTTGAGCTAAACAACAGGACTCCAACAGTTGCGTTAGCAAATACCCTAACATATCACATGTAAATGGATTTTTTCATGTGCTGGTACTATAACATAAATGAGTGGCAACTCAGTAACATGCTTTGGATAAGACCATCTACCAAAAGCATTCATGTAAATATACAGTAAGCTGATTACTTGGTTTCAAGGTACAACAGTAAAGGAGAGCGAGACATAGGGAAGACAGCTTGTAGAGTTTAATGCAATGCTAAACAACTGCACGGGAAAGAGATTAGTGCTGTGAGGTAACTAAATTATGTGCGTCAGAGGGATTGACTCTGGGATAATCGTACCATGTGCGCCCTGACCCTGTTTCAAAGACAACAGTGAAAGGCTATGAACTCTATAAATATATGCTAACAGACTAATTAACTCATTTAAACCCACCGAGTTCACAGATAGTTTGCATGACTAAATGGCCATCGCAGACGTTACCCTTGTTTCCTGTTGTATTTATCTCTTGCACTAAGTGGTTTAGACAGAAGTTTCTAATCTTACATTCTGTGAGCAACAAACAGCCATCCATTTATTCTGGAGTTATAAATAACTGACCCGTACTAGCCTGCGGCCATATCACAGACCACTGTAGGCATGTATCCATCTGGACAACGAGGTACTGCAGAAGCGTGGATAGATCGCCCAGCTCCTGTGGCAGATCCATCTCACTAGTCCACTCTGTCCAACACAGGGACAGGTAACGTCCAGCCTCTGGGTCATATTTGAAAATGACAGCATTTGAGAATGCTAAATGTGAGTAAAAGCTATTTAAAATAAAACATTAATAAATTCTTTTTTTTATTATACATTTAATTAAATTATACATCAAACTATTTTAAAATCCAGTGTGTCATCATTACTTCTTGAAACATGGAAAGCACTCTGAATAAAAATCATTGCCCTTTGATTAACTTTGAACGCAAGATATTTTGTATTTCTGTTGTTGTATTACTATAGATATGGACACAATAGCAGACTTTTTGTCGTTGGAAGCCATGCATTGTACTACCAGACGTCAGGATGTGTTTGAAAACTTATTTCAGCCATGGACAACCAGAGCTCCAATGAGAAAGATTGAATACAGCATTAAAGGGTCCCAGTTAGCTTCTCAACTTGCTGGTATCAAGCATTAAATCACTTGAGGCCAAAATGAAATTATGGCAACTGTAACTCCCTCTGAATGGCCGTTTACAGAAAATAGGTCCCCTACCCTGTGTGGCAAGTCTAATACGTTTTTCACATAAGTGTCAATTATGCTTTAGCAAAGTGTACAAAATGAATATGTAAGTATGTTGTATATGTATTACATCTGCAATTGTGGTTTGGATCTGGGTCTGGCTGTCTACATCTATTGATCCAGAGAGATTACATGAGAACTGTGAAAGAGCAGCAGACTGCTGGAGTTTGCTTTCTCTTTACCCACAATGCACTTCTCTGTTAGAGAGGTCAAAGATCTAAGAGAACAATCATTTAGCATTCAGGGCAAAGAAATAGATATTCAAGATCTGGGTTGTGGCTTTCAAAAGAGGAATACAAGAGAAAACATTACTCACATTGCTTTGCCATTTTTTATTTATTTATCACATCATCTGTAAAAAATAATAATGTAAGATATTTATAATTGCAATGTAATAATATGGAAGCTCATTTCCACCAAAAATCATACTTTGGTAAATCATAATTGTTTTTTAACTTTTCTTTATAATCATATCATTTTGACTTTTATTTGACTTTACTTATCTCTGAATTGTTTTGTAAATATTAGCTTTGATAACAGGTGTCATCAAACTGTTTGGCAGTTACAGGATTAGTTGCTCATTTTGAAGAGCTTGAATGATTTGGGATATGCACTTTTTTACACCCTACACTGTAAAAAATTTCTTGTTGTTTTTACAAAAACTTTTTGGCAGCTGTGGTTGCCAGAATAATTTTGTAAAAATACAGAAAACTGTAAACACATTTACGTCAAAAACTGTTAATTTTACAATATAAAGCTGTAATTTACAAACAAGAAAATGTGAATATAAACCAGTAAATTCAACAACACACAAAATTAAATCTGTTTTGTACCTTGAAAATACTGACAACCACCATAATAATAAAGATGGTACTGTATAAGAGAAAGCCACATGAACTATCAAAGCTCATCACAAGTAGCTTCACCACAAGCAGAAGTATATATTAACATATAGAAGGTGCACATTTATGGAAACACAAAACACCATCATGGTAACACACGTGATACTTAAATAATGCAAAAAACTTTCATTAAGCAACAGAAGATGTAACATAAAGCTCAAATGTACATAACTGATAACAAGAACTATTTAAAAACATGATTATTTAAACAAAATACTTTCAAACGTGGAGTGTCACGCAGGGAATTCTGGGAATATCAGTTTACAGTTTTAGACTGTAAATTATACATTGATTTGTTCTTTTTTTACTTCTAAAAGCTGTATAATTAACAGAATTTTACTGTAAATTTACATTAAATGCTTTGTTAGATCTTTTACAGTTTTTCCCTGTATATAGTACGGGAACTTACTGTTAACCTATTATCAGTTTTTTTCCGTAGCGTTTTTACAAAATTTTACAGTTAAAATTACACTTATTTTTTACAGTGTACTTGAATCTTATTCTGAGTGTGTGTTTTCCACAGAAGTCATATAAAGAGGCTTTAAAGACACACACACACACACACACACAGATAAACGTACTCCTGGTCCCCCTAAAACTCAGTAAAGGTTTTTACCCATGAACTGTAATTCCCTGCAGTGTTGGTCCTCCATTGTTAGCTGTTAGGGGCCAGAAGTCTTTTGTCTGGCAGGTATTGGGTGGCTTGATGCTGACTGAGGGGGATTGCAATAAATATACAGTGGCATTTGGCTGAGTTCAGGTACTGAAGCTGAAGCAGCACTACTCTTCCACTGCAGGCATATATTTTTCCACTTTGTAAAAATCGACACATTTCAAAAAGGCAAGGCATAGAGGAGCAGCAATAATGTACATTATGTGGAAAATAATGTACCGTATTTGTTGAACCTTAAACCACATAAACACATTGCATTACATCAAATACACATAATAATGTTTTTTTTGTTTTTTTTTAGCAATGTCATATGTGCCCTTTAACCCTCTGGAGTCTAAGGGTATTTTTGGGGCCTTGAGAAGTTTTGTCATGCCCTGACATTTGTGCTTTTTTCAGTTTCTTATAAATATCTAAATGGGTAAAGTCTAATATCACTGTAATCAGCACAAACTGGGCTATAATAATATGTGAAACCCATGCATGTACATGATTGTATTTTTGAGAAAAAAAATGTTATGCATGGTTAGTGAAAAACTAAAAATGTTAAATCACTTGAATAAGGGAATAAAACACATACATAAAATTGGTTGCCGGAAAAGTTGAGAACTGGAGCTTGTAGCCTAGAATTTTTCTTTCTGAATGATGTGAAAATCATCTTGTTTACTCACTCACAGAAAACAATATATTGATTTAAATTTTCTAAAACACTTTTTGTTGGTAAAAGTCATATGCGAGTAGGCGTCAACTATCATGAATATCATTGTGATTTACACCTGAGAAGACAAAGGCCTGCATAATGAGCTGCATAATGAGCCTCTCATTCAACTGTGCCACTGTGAGGGAGGACTTACAAGAAAGAGAACAAAATAAAAGTATATAATTTTATGTTTGTAGTTTATTAAGAATATATTTAATTATCCCACAACATAATTTAATATCCACTTGGGGGAGCAGTTAAACAGTTTATTAGGAACAATCAAAGCTGACTTTCAAATTTTTTGGCATCCTTTCTCTAGTCACACAATCCTTCAGAAATCCTTTTAACAATCTTATTTTCTACCAAATAAACCCCATTTATTATCATCATCATTATTATTATTATTATTAATGTTGAAAAGAGCTGATAATATTTTTCAGGTTTTTTTAGGGGGAATAAATCGAAAGAACTGCATTGTTTTTACATTTGTTAGAGTTATCTCTATTTGTCACATTCATATTATTTACATCAAGCTTTTGAATGGTATAGTATTGTATATTGTTATTGAAACTTCATAATGTTTCACTTGATTATACATTTAGTCAGGAATTATAGTTTGGAAAAAGTATTTGGAAAAAGTCTAACTAGTAAAATGTTTACACGTTATGTGAAAACTAGTACAAATAAATAAAGAGAGACTTACTCTGTTTATGATCTCTGCTGAATAAAGTGCTTCATTCTTTTTTCTGAGGAAATCCATTTCTCAAATCCTCAACCACATCACATCTTTTTGGGGTGAATTATGTCTTAGTCCTCTCATCGCGAAACAAACAGTAAAATAAAATAAAAACTTGAAGAATAGTCTGGCTGCTTTTTCTTCTGTGTGGGCGTATTCAAGCCGCGCGCTTCAGTTTGAATCTGAATAGCGCGTTCAGCGCGGGGGCGTGGTCACATTAGATATAATGAGCGGAGATATGAAAAATAGACATCGCGTTGTTTTCATATGGATTACTTTATCTCAGAATATTTGTTTTCGGCAGCACTTGTTTAGTTTAAAAGTAGACATTCCAGGCTTTCTATAGATATCTCTCTCATGTCTCTTCGTTGAGTATTCACGGAGTTACAGTTCATTTTAATGAAATGTTTGTACATGACGATCAGCGGAGACAAAGACTGTAGACAGCGCACCTTGTTTGTTATCTTTATTTTATAAGTGCACAAAGGTTTTTTGTTATTATGTCTGTATCCAAAAAAAACTAGACCCTTTACAGATTCGATTGATGTATTGCTCTTATCTGTACGATTAAAACTGAGAGTGTAATTTAAGTTATTTTCGGGGTTATCAGGTGAAAATGACTCAAAACGCATATATGCGTTAATCGACTCGAAAGGGTTAATAGTAGGCTTGCATAGTATTGTTTAAAGCTTTTGTCTTGTTGCTAGAACAATTGATTTGTACACTGTTATGGATTTCAGATAATAAATAGGTAAGAATTTAAAACTCTTTCTACTAAAATAACATTGCATGTCCTGGTCTTTATTTATGTGGTCAAAAGCTGTGTAGTAGCTGTGTAATTACTTATTATGCCTTAAATGTCTGTCTTGTCTGAACTTTGTGTAAGCTCACAAGCGTTTGTTAGGGACTTTGAGGTTTTGCTTTGAAGTTTAAATATTTAAACTTAATTTAATATTTTATGTCTAATTAATCATTTATGTGGCAAGTCTCCATGTAATAAGCAGGATAATGTACAATCCCAATTCAAGAAGAGTTGGATTTTTTGTGAAATGATATAATATAATGATATAGAATAAAGCACCCAACATATAGTATTCTAAGCAGTGATAAAGGCTATGTCAATTAGAATTACATTATTATATACTTTATTATAATGAAAATTATAATAAGACCAACAGAACCGTGCTTCACAGAAAGAAACGTATGACAATTGCAGCTTCTGCCTAATCATGATTGATTTGGATTAATCATGCAGCCCTATCGGCAACTTAATTTTATTCTGTAAATATAATTAAATTTTTATTCTGATGCTGCAACACACTCCAAAAAAGTTGGGACAGAGGAATGTTTAACACTGTTTCACATTAACTTTCCCTTTAATTACAGTATTTAATTGTCTGGCATTTGTATACTGTAGTGCATCATTATGTATTGCTGTACACCCAAAGCACTTTACAATCACATGAGGGGGCTTCTCCTCAACCACCCCCACTGTGCAACATCCACCTGGGTAATTGTAAAAATCTGTACAGTCCCATTTGATACAAGACTTCAGATGCTCAGCAGTCTATGGTCGACGTTTTCTGAATCTCCTTTTCATGACTGCTCCTACATTTTCAATAGAAGACAGATCTAGACTGATCTAGCACATTCTCTGTGTGTCTACAAAACCACACTTTTGTAGCACATGCAGAATGAGTCCCTGGCATTGTCTTGGATGTAATAACCATGGACTTCCCATGAAAGATGTCATCTTAAATGGCAGTATATGTCTCTGTACAATTCCAATATATGCCTACATGTCAACCATTCCGTTAGCTCTGCTGTACCCACATACCATTACAGACGAGTCTGGGTGGACCCTTTGGTTTTTGGGACTGAGAAATTGATGTCCATTTTTCCCAGAATTTTTTTTTTATCTGACCACAGCAGACATTTCTGAGATGACACCGCGGCATCACTGCATATAATTTATGTATAGTTTTCTCCTGGAGTAACAGATATTCAAGTTGCATTTATTGATTGAGCAGCAGACTGTGTTAAGTGACAGTGATTTTCTGAAATACTCCTGTGCCCATGTGGCTATATTTAACACTGTAGCATTATGGATTCTTATGCAATTCCATCTGAGGGCTCAAAGGTCATGCACATTCAACTGAGGTTTCTTGCCTCGCCCTACACAGACTAAGATTTCTCTGGATTCTCTGATGAAAGAACTCAGTTCTTTGCAATTTTGCATTGGTAACTGGGATTTTTGATTTACTTGACACTTTTCTCAGGAAAGTTGGCACAAAGTGATGAACCTTAATCCAGCTTTGCCCAAACATGATTACCTCACCTATTACCAATTCACTTGCTTACTGTGAACTGTTTCAAAACAGTTTAACTTGGATATTCTATAACCTTTTCACTTGTATTATGCGACTCCATTAACCTCTAATACAAGCTTGTCTGTAAGGTCGATGTATCAGAACAGTAATGCATTATACATATCACTCTCTACATCTTCAGATACCATTCTTCTTTTGTGAATTCATATGACATTTACATGAAATGTATTCTGTTCAGGCTTCTCTCGATTTTCATTTAATGGTCTCAAGTGTCTTCACTACTGTGACCACACATGCTAATTTGCTATCCTTGACTTGGAACATTAGCATGTTAAATTGAATAATCAACCCTCCTGACTGAGTAGATCATGGCTTTACTCCACTGACAGAGCAGAACAGTCATCATTTATTTAAAATGATTTCATCACATTTATAATGTTCTTTAAATAGCACAGGTTTCCAGATTAGCAACAGTTTAAACTGGCTATGTTCTGAACAGCATACTAGTTTTATTAGTTATGTAGTATGTGGCACTACAATTGCCAAAAAGCACAACACACAATAAAGTACATTGACAACACAGCCATGATTTTCAAAATATCTTTCTTCTCCCTTTATGTTTTTTTTGGACTGGCAAATATATATAAAGCTACTTTTGATCTCTAGTAGACATCCACATTTATATTTAGCCTAAATGTAGGCTACTGTAAGACTGGAAGTGTATTTCCCTGCCCCTAAAATACAGTACATTTAGAAATATGTTTCAATATATGAAGGTTAAATATATTTTCTGTTTCAAAAATACCTTTTACTGCGCTTCACTGTCTACAACATAGATTTAGCATATATGTTTCATTTACTTCACATATATTTTGGCCACAAACTGCATGTGCATGTTCTATAGAGACAGCCCTTCACTGTATTTTCCATCTTTCCTGGCTCAAACAACTCTAAACTGAATCTTGAGAGGGCAAAATTCAATCCTATCTTTCTCTTATAGGCATAACCATCGCATCACCTTTCTAGAAAATATGGCTGTGGACATTAAATGAAGAACCTGCTGTAGTAATTTGACATGTTTCATACAGGTTTCCAAGCTATTTTCTTTGAGAACGCTGTGGTCTGTAATAGGGTGGATGTTCCACACAGATGACTACCAATCTAGTTCAGCTCTGGAAAAATCGCTTATCTGGCTACTTTTGTTAAATGGGTGTCAATATGCAATGTTGCACCTCTATTTGTCTGTCACCCACCATGAAATGAGAGAACCATGATGCTGGCAGTGCAGTAATTAGGAGAGGAAAAGGAGGTACAGGGTTTTTTTCGTACAAATTGGGTAAACATAATGAGAAGACACAGGAGGTGACAGAAAGAGGCAACTGAGGTGCAAACAACATTAAAAAAAATTGGTAGCTTGTGCTACAGTGCTGCAGGGCATTTGATAAAGAGTGAAAGAGAGGCGCAAAATGGGAAGCATTCGCAATCTGATTTTAATGAGCCAAAACAAGAGGGTCACAATGGAGCCAAAAGGACTCTGGGTAGACCCCATCCCCCTTCCCACACTCGCCAGCAGACTGACACAGCCGTTACACTAACACAGGGTCGAGAGGTCCGAAGGCACATCACTACCCTGGGCCTGTAAAGTAATGAATACTCGGTGTACAGAGAAACTACCCCCAGCAAACTGCTAATGTGTTCCTGGTCCACTCCATCACCAACGATGTAATAACAAAAGGGACTGCTGGGAGCAGAACAGGGACTTGGTACCAATTAATGAACTACTGTATCATTCCTGTTTGAACAAATAACTGTGCAAGCTATATTCAAAACAATGCCTTAAGATCTTAAATGGTGACCATGATTTTGTTAAGTAGGATGTGTACCTGTATTAATGTTCTTCTTATTGGGAATATATTCTTTTACATAATATTTTAGGCTTGAACAATTGTTTTTTAAATTAATGATTTACTTCAGATTTTAGGTGATTTTAATGGGTAGGGTTGGGAACAGGGTTAGATCTGAGCATGATAAACACATGATAACTGAGCGTATACATTTTGGGCCCTATTTTAACGATCTAGATGCAAAGTGTAAAGTGCACGGCACAGATGCATTCGTTGCATGTCCAAGTCCAATTTTGCTATTTTAACAACGGAAAATGGTTCGTGCACCGGGGCGTATTTCTGGAATGGGTTGTCACTATTCTTTTAATAAGTAATGGGCGTAACATTCAATAAACCAATCAGAGTGTCATCTCTCATTCCCTTTAAGAGCTAGATGCGCTCGTGCCATGGTGGATCGCTATTTACATGGCTGATTTTTTTTGGCGGAAAGCTGAACGCATCTCTCAAGCGAAGAAACTGATCTGCTCGTGCACGAAGTTAAAGCGTGCGAGAAGATCATCTACGGGACAAGAAGGAATCCACCAAAGCTTCCCTAAGGGGAAGAAGGCGTGTGATGAAGTAGAATTTAATTCATCATTATTAGTAATAGGCTGAATTGCAAATAGGTAGCCTAATTCTAATACACACTATGACTATCCATTATTAAATTTTTATATTTATGTAGCCTATACAATTATATTCTTTTACACTGTAATCCTTTTGTTTTTAATATTTGGCATGTTTGTGGATTTGATGCATTTTCTATCAACGCACTCTCTAAATAACAAAAAAATAACTTTGCATTAACTAAATAACTAAACATTGACTTCTGACTTTAGACCAGGTTTGAGCGCATTCTATCTTCAGCTCCTTAAAATAGCAATGCGCCAGCAATGCGCCTGAACACACCTCTTTTTTTTTAGACCAGCACGCTATGGGCGCAAAAATGAGTGCAAATGCATTTCCTAATTAAACAATGTGGCGCTGGACGGGAAAATGCGAATGGCACCGGACTGAAACTAGCAAACACACTTGTGCTGCGCCTTGCGTCGCATTGCGCTAGGTGTATGATAGGGCCCTTAAGGTTTAAAATTGTTGTTTGCAACAAAAGACATATAATTTTTGTTACATTAAAATGGTAAACTCATGATGATTTAAACCGATCATATTTAATACATCTATAGATAACTGACATAAAAATAATTGAATTATATTAGACATATTTACTATTTTTTAAAGCATTTCAAATATTAGCACAAAATACATACATACATACATAAAAACAACTAACATTACCAGTGCTGAAGGTGATGTGTGTACTTTTCATTTTTAAAATACTCCAATCCTAGTTTAATATGGAGTGACAATATAAAGAAATGTGTAGGTTTATTTTGTTGTCTGTTAAAAAGGAGTGCCACTATTAAAATACATTAAAAGTTAAAGAGACTTCACAACATTTCAGCAACCATTAATCTAATTATTCTTTTTTTAGTTTTTTTTTCTTCCAAAGATTCTTAGATGATCAGAAATTACAAAATAACAGCACTTAATAAAAACAGAAATCTTTTGTAATACTATGTCTTTATTGTCAATTAAATGTGTAAATGCTGAATAAAAAGTATTAATTTCATGGAATATTAACTGCTGTATTTAAGCCGGACTGAAGGTTTGCTTCAGGAATTACAAATGATTTCCTGGGGTGCGTAATGCCCTCTGTCCAATGGCAAGGAATTTACCAAGATGCCAGAATAAACAGATGTAGAAGCCAATGGGATTGTGGGATGAAATCAGATGTAAAGTAAAGCTGCGGTCACACTAGACTTTGAGCATGTGAAATTCATTCAGACAGTGCTGAATATGACATCTCGCACCAAGGACCAAAGATATCCTCACAAGTCAATTTTTTAAAAATATATATTAAAGTGATTACAATCATTCACATGTATAGTTAATCAAGTATAAACATGCACACATACCAATCTCATGCAATAAAAACAAAAAAAATAATAAATAAAAATCACATGAAATTAAACGTTTAATTCGCAGGGAGTTCCCCAAACATGAACTTTGCTGCACAGCAAAATATATTCGCACTGGCTTGTGTTTCCGGTCTGACACATTCACATGCGTATGAATGAAAGACATTGGAATGAAAAGTCTAGTGTGACCGCGGCTTAAATCTAAAGTCAGTGGTTCCAATTGTAAAGAGATGGAACTTGCAAATGAACTGTTACTTGAATGAGGATGGTGAATTGTGAGATGGGAATACAGACCTTTACACACACGATCGCAATACTTCCGCTCGTATGCACACACATGCCAATGGCTTCTTGTAAACAAAGACACTAAGACTGTAAACACAGACAGGGACAAAATTTGCCAGGTGGACAAAATAAGGGTCTAAAACTTACATTTAAGGAGAAACCTGAGGCATACCTAGAGACCACAATATCATAAAAACTTCAGGGGGGTCTCTTTTTACTTTTTGCAGTAAGCCATCACCTACCAACTACCCGGAGTACTTCAGCAACCACACAGCAACATGCGGAAAGCCACTCAGAATGCTCAAATAGCAATATTTTGGCAATGATGTTGGTAGCTTTCCAGAAATGTTCTAGTTCACAGTTATTCCTTCATGAGACAGGTTAGTGCAAAGCATTGTTTCTAGGCCAGCCATGTGTTAATAACACATCTCACTCTACTTTGTTTTTCATTATTTCTCTTTTCCCTTTGAACTCACAAGCTATCCCAACGGAAGCAGCCTTATTTTAGGCCTCTGCTAAAGCAGAAGGGGGGATGGTTCATGCTAGAGTCTTTATTTAATGTTTGATTGTCTGTATCAGATTCTACAATACAATACAATACAATACAATACAATACAATACAATAAGTACAATGTGCCCTCTATTGTCTTTTATTTAAAAGAAAAATAATTATATATAGGTGATTATAGGCAATTATAGACAGGTGGTGCTGGGGAGGAGAGTGGCTAAAGAAAATTCCCTGAATGTGCTTAGGAGAACCAAGCAGCTGTCGGTAAAGTCAGGGAATTTTCTTTATCCCTTCTCCTCCCCAGCACCGGCATACATGTAATATATATACAGTTCTTTCTGGTCCTCGGTTCTAAGCCTGTTCCAGCCGTACAATATTCTAGTGATAATAGAACTCCAACCTCCACTCCAATCATCGTTTGCATCACTCTTCTTTCAGTATTTCTCACAGCGATTGTCATAGCATTGCTTTGACATTTTCAGGAATGTGAACAGCCATTTAGTCCTCAATGTTCCATTTTTACTAGTTCAAAAATTTTCTAATTAGTAAAAGAGGCTTGGCCACAACTGTTAAACTGAGATTTGAATCCATGGTGGAAAGAAGTAGTTCCACAGTAAACAGGGTTTATAAAGACCCTCTGTTGTCTCTCTTTTTATTTACACAGTTTTGCCATCAAACTGTTGTATAACTGAAATATCACTCTCATATACGTACTGTACATATCAGAGGTTATCAACTCTGGCCCTCAAGGTTCACTTTCCTGCAGAGGTTAGCTCCAACCCTAACCAAACACACCTGAACAAGCTAATCAAGTTCTTCAGGATTACTAGACAGTTACTGGCAAGTAAGTTTGATCAAAGTTGGAGGGAAACTATAAGCCATTGGCTAATAAATTGTTAGATTCAGTCGCCACTGAGACAAAGGCTAACTATAAGTTTAACACAGATGTTACACTTGCCTTTACTCATTCTGAACATTGTGCACTTGAGAGCTTCACTCTCTGTGTTTGAAGTACACTATTTTATTTCATCTCAATGGATGTGCAGCGTATTTGTCACACCGTAAACTCTAGTGTGAAGATGCCCGACTTCCCCTCACTAAGCTGAGAGTGCACAGGGTTTCTCTCACACATGCAAAGACAGGGGGAGCAAGACAGTCTACTTACCAAGTAGAATTGATGTGATACATGTAAATTATATTATTTGGTAGAAGGCAGAACTAATGTGCAATCTGTAATCTGGTTGGCTGGTGCTCGCGTATTATCTTAGTGCATTTTACATTGCTATTAGTAATAGTACTATTATACTTTCAGTATTATTGATAGGTGTTTCTTTTTTTTACAGAAAAAACTTAATGACCACTAGTTATAAAGGGGTGGAAAATTTCGAGAAACTTTACAAAAATCTTATTTTTCTTTTTCTTATATAGCAAATTCCAAAAAATCCTGGAAAATTCTGGAACATTTCTAAAGTTTACTAGAAATGTTTCACCTTTTTGCAACCCTAATGACCACTAAAATTATCTAGTGAAAACTAATATAATGCTTTATTTAAATAAAATAAATGTAAATTCATAGAAATATTAGTATTAAACATTAATTATATATTGATCATTGATCGTAGTAAATGTTGAAACTAACAATCTAACAAGAAAATTCACAGGAAACATTTGGAGGGAAAGAGATGAGCCAGATAAGACTCTATGATCAGATTAGAGAAGGCTCACTCAGCAAGTGACCATGCTTTCCCAATCAACCCTTGAGTCCACCTGACCAGAACTAAATCTGCAGATCACCGCTGATCTTCCTGAGTTACACTCTTCATGGTACTACACAGACAACTTCTTTAGACTTTAGTCAACTTCTTAACAAAATGTCTCACCTGAGGCAATGTCTTTGATGGGTGTAGGATTATTTTATTGCAGACTAAACATTCACTAGGTTTTCACTGATTTACTATAGATTTACCATAGTTGTTGGAAGTCATGGCCTAATGGTTAGAGAGTTGGACTTGCAATCGAAGGGTTGTGAGTTCAAGTCTTGGGCAGGCAGGAATTGTAGGTGGGGAGAGTGCATGTATAGTTCTCTCTCCACCTTCAATACCACGACTTAGGTGCCCTTGAGCAAGGCATCGAACCCCCAACTGCTCCCCGGGTGCCGCAGCATAAATGGCTGCCCACTGCTCCGGGTGTGTGTTCACAGTGTGTGTGTGTGTGTGTGTTCACTGCTCTGTGTGTGTGCACTTTAGATGGGTTAAATGCAGAGCACAAATTCAGAGTATGGATCACCAAACTTGGCTGTATGTCACGTCACTCAGATAACATTACCCTTGATCTCTCTATGCAGCTGAGTTCAAAAGGTCTTGAATGACCTGTTTTGTCAACCTATCAGCCCATGTATAAGTTTTACCTTTGCTTTTATTGTGAAGGCTTTCATTCTGTGGTATATATATGGTCTGTTGTTGTCTTGCTTTGACAGTATGCTGACCTTGTGGACCAGCGCGTAGCAGAGATAAACATGGTTGCATTAAAACTGCTTTGAAAATGCATAGGTCATCATTCATTTATTTGAATGTCAGAACCACAGAGGCATCAGTACGATGGTGGTTAACTGCTCAAGCTCTAAGTACAGCTGTGTCTGGTAATGACTGTTGGTCAGTTTTCTGCAGATGATGTTGCTCTATACTCAAAAGAGGAAACAGCCTTCTGAAAGTTTTCCCTACCATCTTATATCAGTTTTAAATGCTGTTATACTTATAGATGAAACTGCTTCACAATCTCAGCTTGCTGAAGCGCTAACAATGCTCAAGACAATTAACAACTAGACTTACATTTCCTGAGAAGCAAAATAAAGCCCTTGCGCCTGTTTCCTAAATCATCCGGAAGAACGCCACTCTCTCATAAATGTGTGAATGACCATTCAAGGAACCAAGAGATGATGGTTTAGAAAGTTTTAAAAGGGTTATGAACTTAGATTTCAAAATTCACATAATATTTTGACATTTAATAGGTCACTGTACTATAAAAACATCCTATAAGTTTCAGAACTCAAAACTTTCTTGTTAGTCTAAAACAGCTTATGCTGAAGCCAGTCTACCAAAACATCAGGTTGTGAAATGTGCCACTTTATGACATAACGGTGTGGCTCAATCCCTCCTCCGCAGAAGATCAACACCTACTTCTACATCACTGCCTGTTTAGCTCCGCCCACCAATTCATCCATGGAGTGTAAATAATGAGAGAGGCAAATGCGGACTACACAGAAACCAAACGATAAAGATGCTCCAAGACAACAAGATGCTGTTCAGGGACAAGTTGTTGCATAGCCTTCCTTACGATCCCAACATTAGGAAAGAGTGGATGAACTTTTTTTTTTAATAAAGATCCAGACCGCGTAAGAACTTGGTCCTTTGTTCACTTCATTTCTTTCACCAGGGATTTATGTACAAACAAGGTACTTCGATGTAGGATTTTCAGGGAGATTAAAATTAATAGACGATGCTGTGCCGAATATATTGAATCGGACTGTAATATTGCACCACACACTGTCACGTGGAGGTTAAGGAGGAACTCAAGCGCAGACAGGATGCACAACACACAGGGTTTATTGATCACAAAAGGGAAAAACAAAACCCACGAGGGGGAAAACAACGACTAGGGCAAGGACAGATAATTTAACAAGACTAGGTAGACACGATAAACAAAAGACTCTTAACACAGGAACTCTGACTACAGGTAAACACTCACTGGTAATACAACGACTCTTCAAAGTGAGACAATGTCAGCGTCCAAATTCAGTGTCTACATCCTTCGGAGGACTCATTTGAAGGATGTTACGTCACAGCGCCGCGACGAAGGCTGTCCAAATTCGTAGGATCCTTCAAAATGCGGCCCACAAATGCGTCCTCCTTTTCCCCGAATTGGAAGGATGGGTGTGGTGGATCCTTTCGCGTCCTACCTATCCCATAATTCTTTTCGGCAGGACGAAGCGAGCGGTAGCGGAGTGGGGGAGGAGTATTATTTTCGATGTTTTTTAAAAACTGGCTTTTCAAAAATATATATTTTCAGTGGTTTTCTAGTTAGGCATTTTGTTTTAGCGTTAAGCATTTTTTTTTTACATTTGTACGTGTATATGTAAAAAAAAAAAAAAAGTTTACTTTCGTAAACTAGCTTCTTCCTTACTGCCTGTGTGAATACACCCTTACACACAGCTTATTTGTTAGTGATTGAAGCTGTTTTTAACGCTTCTAAGGACGAAAGAGCAGACAGAAGTGTTTATAAAGCTCCGGGGAGAGAACGATGAGCTCTTCACCCGCGTCTTGCTTAACGCTGTCACAGTGGCTAGGCGACAGGATATGAGCAACGGGTAAGGGAGGTAACTGAAAGAAGGGTAGGCTGTCCAAATTCACAAACACCGACTTCCGGTTTTTGCAGTCGTCGGAGGACCCATCCTCCTTCAACCAGGAAGGAAGGATCCTAAGGAGGATGCAGACCCTGAATTTGGACACAGCTAGCGTGTAGCAATGAACCGCACAGGACAGTGAACACAAGGGGATAGAAATAGGGAGACTAATCATAACAAAACAGGTGACACAGGTAAAGCAATAATGACAAAACTAGGATAACAAGGGGGGCGGGGCAAGGAAACGAGACAACACAAGCACATGGCCCAAAGACAAGGCCATGTGCTTGTACACAAAACACGGGCCTGTCATGATCCTGCCTCAAGACTAGAGGACAATCAGGACACGAGGGCAGAATCATGACACACACATGTGAATTACTGCTTTTATTATGTTGTCACTTTTGCTTTGTCTTTTTTTAAAGATTTCCAGAACAGTTTCCAGACTTCTGAATCCACAACTTTGTGTGAAATAAACAACATCTTTCTGTTCTTATAGTTCTGTATGATTACTACAATCATAGTCATAATTGTTCATTATTATCCTCCATATTGTAATCAAGATTTTTCATTTTATATTAAAATATGTATTTCATGATAACAGCAGAAATGTCTAATTTGTAAATGAATCACATTCCTTCAATGAATCGGTTAATTGAGTTCAGCAAAAAAGTCTGAATGATTGGTTTGCAAATTAAAGTTATATATGTAAGCACTATGCTATAAATAGTCAATGATTTAACAAATTGTCTCTCTCTTGTAATGGTAAGTTTGGCCATCAGACACACCAACAGTATATTCTACAGGGCCCGTAAGTGATGGATGAGAGGAGAGGGCTTGCACAATTCACAGAGAATTAACAAGGGAAGTGGCATGAAGTAGATTCTGTTCTCCAGATGACAGGAGCTCATCTCAAAAGTACACACAAATACAACCAATGCTTGCAATGTACTAACATTTTAAGAAAATTGTCAAACCAGGTAGCTTTGTTGTCAACACAAGTAGCAGAATACCCCAAAAGTATATGCATGTCTTGTAATTACCAATTCAGTGACATTAGTCAGGATATTAAATAAGACTCTTAAAACAAGCTTGATTCCCCCAAAACACAAAAATTATCTCCCACAACATGCCGGTCTCAGCTGTAAACTAATTAAAAAGGCCATTAAATTACACAAAGTAAGATCATTCAATGATGCATCGCACCAGTCCTGTTGAAGGCTTGAGAGGAGGGTCTCAGTGAAACTCCTCAGCTGTCTATTGTCAGGGAAGAAGAACGCTTTTTTACTTTCAGTATAATCTAGACAAGTGAAAAAACTCTAACAGTTCACAATAGAAGACATGTTCAGAACTGTGAAAAAGCCTGATTTATACAGTAGTTTTCCTCTGTAAGCATGATTGTAGAGAAATTATTTGTCAATGTGTAGTCCTCCAAAAGAAATATGTATAGGATCCTTTAGGATTTGACCAGATCCTAAAGGATTCTGAAGGGATACTGATGACCTTACTGTATGAATTGTAACTCGTAAAAATTATCTTTTAATTAACACTAGAGATCTAGTTTTTCTAAAATGTTGTAATATTCATTTGAAAAACCCCTTAAAATTGCTTCCAAGTTAGTTGGTTGATTTCCACCTCGTTCTGTTAGAGATACATCTTAATGCATCTTACATTATACAGTTATACATTATCTAAACTGTCAGCTCTTTTACTGATGTACTGTAGCTTGGTGGACTAAACCAACACCAGAAAATCTTCTTAAAGTGTTAGACTGCTCAGCTATTTTTAGCTCAAATTAAAGTCTACAATCCGTATTTCACATCACTATATCTGTGTTACACATGGACGATGCCAGCATGACTGACACACTAATGAGAAATAATTATCCGCCTTATCAAAAAAAAAAAAAAAAATGAAATAATAATATTTAAAAAATTAATTCTACAGAACATGCATGGGATTGCTATAAGGGATATCCATCATAATTTGGCACCGATCCTATTGGGATCAAATTAAATCCTACTTCATAAACTTTAACTCCTAAAGAATTTTATAGTTTTATTTTTATTTTATTTTTATCCTAAAAGCCCTTTGTTTTCCAGAAGATTAAGTTTTTCTGTAGGAATATGTTGGATTCTTAAAATAAAATTCCACATTAAAATAAAAATCCCAACAGAACTTCTGTATTTCTTCTGTAAACTAGTATTTTTTTATGAATCCTAAAGGAAGCATACAGGAGTGCTCATTTGGAATGGATCTGATTCAAGCATCTGATAAACTGAAATTCCAATTTATTCAGTTTTCCCAAAAATACACAAATAACCAGAATAAAATGAAATCAGTTTATCTAGGCTGACTTATTAAACCCCAGCCCTTTAGAAGACTGTTTCGAAATAATTCCATCAGGATGTCTGACTCTAGGTGCACCTGAGAGAAAGATGTACCTTCAGTTGCATAGTTGTGGTCTCGGAGAAAGCTGTTGTTGATCTTGCGGGTGTCTATTTCCTCATCCATTGAGAAAGGCGCTGATTACACTGAGAAACACAGAGAGAGAAACGCGCTATCTATCCATGTTCCGCGCTCGTGCATGCGTTCAGCCCAGAGCCCGGAGCGCAAGACACGGACGCACCATCATATAACACAGCGAGCGGACGCACTGAAATCCGTCAATAAATGAACAACAGTGTGATGATGGAGAGAGCCGGTGTGGACTCGCAATGTGTCACAAGGCGGGGCTGTCTGCAGCAAACCGAGATTTAATATAAAGTTGCACGAGCGTCATCCAAAATGACAACAATCCGCGTCTAAATCCATGTTTTGAAATCAGTTGTCATGTTTCAGATGTGACCGGCGGTGCTGCCTCAGACTACCGGCTTGGAGAGCTCGGTTCCCTCTCTGTCGCTCAGTATGAGCGCGCTGAAGTGCGGCTGCCGTGGACGCGCAGCATCGGTTGAACTGAGACTGGCGCTGCAACAGTGACTCCGCCCCCGGCCCTCTGTCCACCTGCGTCAGCATCACTCCAGCCTGTGTGCGCGCACACGATGATGTTATGTGTGATGGTGTTTCAGCACTTGTTGAATTATTCCCATCTGTATCACTTGTATAATTATGATGATGATGCTAATGAAACTCCTGCTCATAAATAGCAGTGTGGCGGTTCAGCGATTAGATAGAAATGTTAGGCTACTTGGGTGGCTGACGGCTCATTTTTCAAACCCCTTCTTGTGATTATTATTTTTATTTTGCGATTTCTTTCCTGCAAACAAAATTCCAATATATTATTATAGACAATACGCACGTTGTTTCAGTGGGACTTTACAGAAAATCATGTTAATGTTTATTATCTTAATATATTAATGTATTATACTACAATATAAACAAGATTTGCTGTATAGTATAAATCTCTGTATACTGTATGAATCTGGGTAAAGTTGGATCTATTCATATATCCAAATTAACATATACAGAGCTGTGCTGTAATGTATTTTACATTTTATAAATGATAACATGATATCAAGGTTCACACAGACAAGATTTGCTGTCTGTACTGAATATATTGTAGGTAAAATTGGATGGATGTACTCTATAACTTAAAACAATTATTTGGGCAATAAAGTTCACATTTTGTAACAACATAAACAATCATGCAGTTGAGATTTGAAATACAGTATCTGTCACTTTTATGTGAGTGTACTGGGTGCACGTAGATAAAGAAGAATGTACTATATATTCAACTTTAAATATATTGCTGGACTATAATATAATAATAATAGTTTACATTTTGCAATAATCAAGCAGTTGAAAATTGCGATATAGTTTATATTTTATCATATGAGTGTACTTTATGTATATTGATAAAGCCAAATGCACTTACAGTAGTTGTAGATATAATTTTGTCATGTGGTGATACTGAGAATTAGTCAGTAGATCAGTCATTTAAATTTGGGGGAAGTTGTCACAAATTTCTGCACACTTCTATGTTACAATTGTGTTTCATGAATTGTGTTTAACAATTGTTTTATTTTTAAAACTTTGATGGTATTGGGTTATATTATGCCATCCCAATTTGGGGGAATATGTATTTATTTATTTATTTATTTAGGTCTAATAGGTCTAAAATGACCTATTGCTACATATGTTCAGTATTTGGTAATTATATCTTAGCATTTACAATTATTTTAATGTATACCATGGTTCTACTATATGTTTTGAAAAGCATGGTATTACATTGTACATTTTTATTAATATATAGTCTTTCAAAGGCAAGAGAGTATCATTCATTATATATTTGTGTCTCTTTTCATGTGCAAGCAGTTTTCCTGCCAATTCGGTTTTGACAGTGCTTAAACATTTACGGCCTGCACAGGTTATTTGACACATCACTGCCCTTGAGTTGCACACAAAATAAGTCAAATGCATTATCTCTATTCCTCCATAATACAAAAAGCAGTGAAGCATGCACCCTTAGGTCTTCCCTTACTGTTGACCACTTCTAAATCATCATATCCCAATCCCATTGTTTGTTACTATGCGGCGAATGAAATCCTCTCTTCCTCAAATCCCTTTAATTAGAAGATAAAGAGGCACGCCGAACCCCTGGAGTAATCTTGATACTAGTTCTGGTGGAATTACAGAAGATTATTTCTGTTCAGTCAACAGACGTTTTAACTCAGTCATAGTCATATGCTTAGACAGCTGATGATAATAAATGTATTTTAAGTTGTACAGCAGAAAATACATTTTGACTTTTGAATTTTGACAAATATATGTGCATTTACAGTAACTATAACCAGTGTCCAGAATATTTATTTTGCCTGACAATGGTGGGTGAATTGGGCAAATTAACTGCCCATAAATATTTCCTACTACTTCTGAAACTGTATTTTGCATTAATTTCCTTAAAGAATATAGAAACATTTTTACATGCATTTAGAGTGCTCATTCTGAATTTGTAGGGGTGTGGAAAACAAATTGATAATTGATAATCCAAAGTGCTGGAATATTTTACCTTACAACACTTTTCGATATACTTACAGCGATCATTTTTATAATGAATATTTTTGTGGAAAATGAGTTTCAGAGTAAGTATGTGTGAACAAAAATTCAAACTCAAAAAGTCCAATGCCAAAAATTGTAAAAAGTGAGTAAAATATTGCAATATATATATATATATATATATATATATATATATATATATATATATATATATATATATATATATATATATAAATATCAACTAACAGCATTGTTGTGCTTTGAATGAGTGTATTATAATGTATCTTAGTATCATCCATGTCAAATTATCGCAATTTGGTGCACTATGTAGGGTGGGCAGGGACTTGGTTTAATCTTTCAGAGGCAGTTCTGAATGTGAGCTTCTAGTTGATTGTAAGAAAGTGGCAGGGTTTAAACAGACTAAAAAATGGTAGTGGTAATGGTATGGTAGTATAGAGTTCTTCAGGGGCAACAACAGATTATTTAGGACATCGACTTCCATTATGCAACCTGCAACATTGTTTGATTAATGCACCTGGGTATATTCTGGTAAAACTGAACGAATACTGGTTTTATGAAAAATGTTTGATGATTCTGAACACCTGTCTGGCAGAGGCTGTTTGGTTTTAAGGCATGAACTGCAGTATCAACCAGGCTCAGTCCCATCAGATATCACTGGTGTTCTGCTAATGGGTGCTATGTGTCACATCCACACAAGGAGAGGAGAAGACGGGTAAGTATTTTCGTGAAGCTTTATTAACATAAGACTTTAACAGAGCAGGTAAGTGTGGTCACAGACGGTGAATCTTCAAGCACTGATCAATAGGTGAGTTCTAGCACAAAGCTAGGCCAGACAACAAAGAGTCACTTCCCTTAATCGCTGTGTCTGAATATCCACAGAGTCACAATACGGTCCACAAGGAGCAGGCAGAAGATCCACTAAGAGTGTCCATGCAATCTTGATTCCAGCCGGTGAGTGAGTGAGTGAGGTGAGTATTTAAAGGGTGTGGTGATTGCTGGTGCAGGTGCAGGTAATTAGTATTCAGGTGACGGTTCACGTGGGCGGTGCATGGGAGATTGAGTGGATGGTGACTGGCAATGGTGACTGGGGCTGAGGGAACGAGCTGAGGGTGTGACACTACCCCCCCCCCCCCACGGGTGACTCCAGGCACCCTAGAGCGGCGACGGGGACGACCACGACCTCTGGGAGCCGGGCGGTCCGGGTGTTGTCGGTGGAACTCTTCGAGGAGAGCCGGATCCAGGATGTCATTGCGTGGTACCCATGACCTCTCTTCGGGACCGAACCCCTCCCAATCTATGAGGTACTCCAGGTGGCCGTTCCGCCGCCGGGAGTCGAGGATCTCTTGGACCTGGTAGATGTTGTCTCCGAGGATCTCGGGTTGGTTTGGAGGGGGAGGTGGTTCTGGTTCTGTGGAGGAAGGAGAAACTGGATCAGTGTGACGTTTTAGCAGTGAGACGTGAAACGTGGGTGAAATCCGGTAGCGTGGTGGTAGGTCCAGGCGGTAGGTGACGGGATTTATCTGGGAATGGATGGTGAACGGCCCTATGTAGCGGGGACTCAGCTTTTTGCAGGGCAGTCGGAGGCGGATATCCCGAGTGGAGAGCCAAACCTTGTCTCCAGGCAGATAGACGGGATTAGGCGATCTGCGTTGGTTAGCGGTCTCTGTATGCCTCCGAACTGCCCGTTGGAGATGGATGTGAGCTGAGTCCCACACCCTCTCGCTCTCCTGGAACCAGTGATCACCCCTGCCGGGCACTACGAATATCAGGTTATGCCCTATGGGCTTGCTAACAGTCCATCCATCTTCCAGAGTTTCATGAACGAAATATTCCGTGATTATCTCCACCAATTCGTCATTGTCTACATAGACGATATCCTGATCTACTCCCGGAACATAGAAGAGCACCAAACCCATGTCCGCCACGTCTTACAACGACTCCGAGACCACCACCTCTACCTAAAAGCTGAGAAGTGTGAGTTTCACTGCACTACCGTCTCCTTCCTCGGATACGTGATCTCTGCGGAGGGAGTTCAGATGGAATCAGCCAAGGTAGATGCTGTGGCCAACTGGACGGAGCCCACAACGGTGAAAGAACTCCAGCGTTTCCTTGGCTTTGCCAATTTCTACCGGCGCTTTATCAAGAACTACAGCCTGCACTCGGCTCCTCTAACATCCCTCCTAAAAGGAGGTCAGCGCCAGCTGCGCTGGACACCCCAAGCTCGAGAGGCCTTCAGCCATCTTAAACACCTCTTCACCTCAGCACCCATTCTTCGACATCCTGACCCGTCCAAGCCTTTCGTAGTAGAGGTGGATGCGGCCAATCACGGCATTGGAGCCGTGTTATCCCAAAGGTCTGGTGAACCTTGCTCACTCCATCCGTGTGCGTACTTCTCTAAGAAACTCTCTCCTGCCGAATGCAATTATGGAATCGGAGACCGTGAGTTGTTGGCCATTAAACTCGCCCTTGAGGAGTGGCGGCACTGGCTAGAGGGAGCTCAGTTTCCATTCACTGTTGTCACCGACCACAAAAATCTCCAATATCTGCAGAACGCCAAAAGACTTTAACAGAGCAGGTAAGTGTGGTCACAGACGGTGAATCTTCAAGCACTGATCAATAGGTGAGTTCTAGCACAAAGCTAGGCCAGACAACAAAGAGTCACTTCCCTTAATCGCTGTGTCTGAATATCCACAGAGTCACAATACGGTCCACAAGGAGCAGGCAGAAGATCCACTAAGAGTGTCCATGCAATCTTGATTCCAGCCGGTGAGTGAGTGAGTGAGGTGAGTATTTAAAGGGTGTGGTGATTGCTGGTGCAGGTGCAGGTAATTAGTATTCAGGTGACGGTTCACGTGGGCGGTGCATGGGAGATTGAGTGGATGGTGACTGGCAATGGTGACTGGGGCTGAGGGAACGAGCTGAGGGTGTGACACTATGGAGGTCAGCTCAATAGTGTCAGCAGCAGTCCTCCTTACAACATATGGTGAGATAGAAGTGGCAGACAGCAGATAGACACCAGTGTGCGGACACACACACACACACACACACACACAAACACTTACTTCCATCATGGCCTATATGTTCTAAGGGCATGATCCTCTTTCTAAGTGCATGTTAATCATAGTGACAAATTCACCCCAATTTAGCTCAAACTGAAAATACTATTAAATACTATATAATCTGTGCAAGCTGTAAATGTTTAAGCACTGTCAAAAACGAATTTGGAGGAAAACTGCTTGCACATGAAAAGAGACACAAATATATAATGAATGATAATCTTTTGCCTTTGAAAGACTATATATTAATAAAATGTACCATGTAATACCATGTTTTTTGTTGTTTTTGTTATGCTGTGAAGTTGTGCCTGGGGGAAAAAGGCGTTTTCCTGTTTTCACCTAGTTTTCCCTCATGTCTGATTAATTCATTCTGTTTACCTGTAAATATTTTGGGGTGAATAATATCCCTGTAAATGCAAAAAAAAAAGAAAAAAAAAAATGCATGTACTGAACTGATAAGTGAGGTACTGATGCCAGACATTCTCCCCCCACCACTGCAGACACAGATTCATGATAAAGCTGGCAGACTGCTGCTGGTTTAGTGTGTGTCCTGAATGGAGGAGTGGTAATTAAAGCAGGAACACTATTGATCTGACCCTCCTCCAAACTCCTCCCACCTGCCTCCTGCGCCATCATAATGTGAGTGCGTGTGTGTAAGGTAGAAAATGAGAAATGACTGGCAAACAAAATTTGACATTGTTAAGTAGGGGTGGGAATCAGCTGGGGCCTGGTGGTACGATTTTATCTAGATATCTGGGTCACCATTTGATGATTATATGATGCTTTATGCAGTGCACAGTAATTAATACTCATAGCTTGTTTTTTTTAATTTAAGACAGTGGGCAATGTGGAAGTACACTGATAAATAAGATGGCATATTTGCATCTTATAATAAACTGAATTGTGTCAGAAGCTATTCACTAAAATAGGGACACTAAAATAGAGTCTGAACTGCGGGCAAGAAGTTCAACACAAGAAAGGGATTAGAAATACAGTATATTTACAAAAGATTAGGTGTATATGAATAAAAGTGCAAAGCCTTAATACACCTAAAAAAGATGAACGTGGCTTTTAAAGATGCTCTCATTTTATGCCAATTAAACAAAGTTATACTCAAAGAAATATTAAAATGTTGACTCACATTAAGTCTCACAGAAAAGACCAATTGTGTTGTGTAATTCACTTTGTTACTACCAATACTAATAGCAACCATTATATGCTTACATTATATAGCATTTTCACCCAGTGCTAAATAATGTAATCATATATTCACCCAAAAGTAAAACTTTTGTCATTACATCCGTGTCATGAGGTCCAATGTTGTTTGGAGGAGTAAATTATGTTTTAGAGGAGTAAATGATGACAGAATTCTCAGTTTTGGGTCATTGTTCCCTTTAAGATGCATTCTAAGCATAAGCAATAATACATCAACAACACAAACTCCACATCATCACAAAAACCACAATTACTGTATAAATACTATAGCCATTATCTAACATACTATAGAAAACAATACTATGGAAGTCAATGACTACCGTCAATTGTTCAGTCACCCACATTCTTTAAACTATGTTTTTTTTTTTTTATTTAGCCCCTGCTCTTAATTTGATATTTCTTTTAAAACTGCAGTTCCCTCAACAAATTTCTTTCTCGTGCCAAACTAATGCAAATAGTAAGCATCATAGAAACTGTAATTGTGCACAGCGAAATCAACTGCAGTTGAGTCAGCAGCATCAGAAAAAAAGTTTCATTAAGGTCACATTGGTACATTTTTAGAATGAAGGACAAACACAAAGGATGACCAGCCCCTATCGAGCCTACATAGATAACCCCTCAACCATATGTCCCAGATGCACCCGCTGTCAATATGTTCTGTTCCACCACAGACGTCACTGACACACACATTGATCGGGCAAATTTTTTGTTATACATGTTATACAAACTCATGTAGACTGTTTCAAGCAACTACCCATCAATAACATGTACCTGCTTATTCCAACTTAAAAAAACAAACAAAAAAAAAAAAACAGCATAAATAAGACAAAAGTCTCACAAAAGACAAAAGACACTTTTCCATGTTTGTACACAAGAAACAGATAGCTTGTTCTGGTTTGCTAGAAGGTTGCTAATTCAGAACCATGGATAGCGCAATGTGGGGTCACAACCATAGACAGTAAAAGAAATGGACACAGCGACCCCATTGGAACTCAATTGAGACAAGTGAAGCCCATTTTTAGCCCAACCTTCCGTTTCTGACGCGCAGACTCAAACGAAGCTTGACGACGTCAGCAACCTGTCTGACAGATGTAAATCTTCTAAGTGGCTGTGCGTGCAAACTGCCATCGTTAATCTTGCAGAGGCGACGAGCTTGAGCGGGGAGTTCTTTGTCGTGAGTGAGCAGGAGTAAGTATTCTGATTAATTATTTTGTATAGTATTTTAAAATGTAACACCAGTACGCCATATTAAGTTAATTGCCTGCGAGCTTCTCCTTCTGTCTGTACGGTAATGCGACAGAGAGACAAGTGGTCATGACGCAATCGTTAGCCTATTTTTTACAAAAACTGTTTATACGGGGCCATAATGTAACATAAAAGGTAATGGAGCCCTTTATACATTGTCGTGTATCTTTAGAAATAAAGTCTTTAAACGCATCAGATGTAAAGTTATTCGCTGTCAAAGTGACGCCAAAATGAATGGGAGTCAATGGGAATGCTAATGCAAGTGAAGTTCTGCTAAAAGATGGCAGCCCCCACCCGACTTCAACTTCCGGTCGAGTTCCTTGCCCCCTGGTCACAACTCTGTTCACTCCAGACATGCAGCACGAGTCCTGAACGGTGAAGCCAAAGCGTCTCCATCGCCCCTAGGTGACTGGATGGAGAGTATATGTCACAAACCCTACCCTCTCCATGTAATATAATGGGACCTGAGACAAACTAAATAATCAAATTACATTTCAATTTTTTTTTTTTCAAAGACATTTTTCTGTCATTTAAGGTATAGTTCTTAGCATGCTGATGTATGTTTAAGTGTTCGCTTTTTTCTAATATGTTTGCTTTGAAATCGTTTTTTGATGCTATAAAAAATGGGGTGTGGTGTCATGATTGTGATCTTGCGATTGGGTCTGCAGGAGTTTGAGAGGGACTTTGATACCGCAACTCCACCTCACGATCACTACTGCACAGTCTGCCTCCAAATTATGTCATCTTCGCAAGATAACAGTGGCCATAGTGAGAATGTTTTGGCTTCACTGGTGGAAGGAAGTGGAGATGCGTCATCCTTCTTTTTTACAGTCTATGTTTTACTCCAACACAAATGTTCAGCACAAAAATTCAGTCTGATTTGTGTATGCGATTTGTCTATTTAAACCAGTGCATAAAAATTCTGTGACAGTTCTGGTGCTTACAGAACAGCAGCAATGCCCCAGTAACCCTAATTAAGGCCTGATCACAAAAAGGTGGATAACAATAATGATAACTAAATCTATGTGAACTGGACATTGGAAATTTCCCACACCACTACTATAACATTAACAACACAGAGGAACAATATTGGGTAATATATTAGTTTATAGACCAATTTTCACTGTTGCTACTACCATGGCTTATTAGCATGCATATTATCAGAATATTGGCTATTTTATTAGTACTTATAAAGCACATGCTATACTAATACCTTACTGTGCATGATTTTATTTTACTTTACAGTTAATAAGCAGCAAATTATGAGTTTATTGAGGCAAAAGTCATAGTTAATAGTGAGAAATGGTCCCCAAAATTTAAATGAGACACAATATTGTTGGTAACACTTATTAACTCTGTAACTTATTACACGAAGGGCAACGCTGTTTAGCTTTGTTAACTAGATGTTAGGGCTGTGCAAAAAAACGAATGCGATTTTCATGCGCATCTCATCAGTAAAAACGCTCCTGTGATTATAAGTACATCTCCAGCACATGCTCCTGCACACTTGCTTCTCAAAACTAGCCCAATCACGTTACCAGTAGGGCAGCGTGCGCTCAGCTGGTGTCAAATCACAACACAGGAACCGCTGGCCCAATCAGAACTCGTTACGTCTTTCTGAAGGAGGGACTTTATAGAACTAGGAAGTAGGATGTCATCAGCCCGTTTTTATCAAGGGGCAAGGAACTCGACCGGAAGTTGAAGTCAGGTGGGGGCTGCCATCTTTTAGCAGAACTTCACTTGCGTTAGCATTCCCATTGACTCCCATTCATTTTGGCATCACTTTGACAGCGAATAACTTTACATCTGAGGCGTTTAAAGACTCTGTTTGTCCATTATTTATTTCTAAAGATACACGACAATGTATAAAGGGCTCCATTACCTTCTATGTTACATTATGGCCCCGTAGAAATAGTTTTTGTAAAAATAGGCTAACGATTGCGTCATAACCACTCAGCTCTCTGTCGCATTACCGTACAGACAGGAGGAGAAGCTCGCAGGCAATTAACTTAATATGGCGTACTGGCGTTACATTTTAAAATACAATACAAAATAATTAATCAGAATACTTACTCCTGCTCACTCACGACAAAGAACTCCCCGCTCAAGCTCGCCGTCTCTGCAAGATTAACGATGGCAGTTTGCACGCACAGCTACTAGAACATTTACATCTGTCAGACAGGTTGCTGACGTCATCAAGCTTCGTTTGAGTCTGCGCGTCAGAAACGGAAGTGCTAAAAAATGCTAAAACTGGGCTTCATTTGTCTCAATTGAGTTCCAATGGGGTCGCTGTGTCCATTTCTTTTACTGTCTATGGTTTTTATGACTGTGAAAACGGCAGTATACAGATAGGTAAATTGTGTGAAAAATACTGTGTTTTTTTACACGTGAAACATGAACACGTTATATTGTACACTGTAAACACAATCAAAGCTTCAAAAAAGCGCAATTAATGGGACCTTTAACAGAATTTTCATTTTTGGTCAAACTATCCCTTCAAGGTTGAGAACATCAGGTATACCATGTAAGTTAGGGGCAAGGGCTAAGTGCCTGGTCTTAAAATTGCACTCATAATCACTTTTATCCAAAGCGACTCATAGTGCATTCAAGGTATACAATCCCTGGGCACTGAACCTTTGACACATGGCTAGTGCCGTTCTCTACCAGTTGAGCTACAGGAACAGGTTTTTTTGAATGAAATTGAATCAGACAGCCTTTCTGCCAACCAGCAAAGCCATATGGCCTCCTCTCCACTGAGCCATTGCTCCTAAATGCTGACCTGTTGTCCATAACATCAGTCACGCTTTGTGTTGGGAAGGCTGTTATGTGAATCAGGCAGACGGCTCGTAGCGGGAAACTCTGCACCCCTGCTGGTCCCACTGTGTCTGTGCCAGTGTAACCATGACAATGAGGATACATATGGAAATGCAAACTTGACAAAATTCAAAATAAATAAATACATAAATAAATATACAAAGATATGTAAAAAATAAATAAATATATACACATATATACACATATATATATATATATATATATATATATATATATATATATATATATATATATATATGTACAAAGAACAGTAAAATAAAAAATAAACCTGTAAAGCCTGACAAACGAACAAAATCTAATCCAAATCATCCTTTTATGGTAACTTACTGAGATTAATGTTAATACTTTTATTCAGCAAGGACACATTAAGTTCATCAAGTGTGACAGCAAAGACATTTACAGCTACTCTATTTTCAGAAAAAAAGATCAAATTCTAAATGCTGTTCATTTTAACATTCTTTTCATCAAATATTAAGCAGCACAAATGCTTTCAACATTGATAACAATAAGAATGTTTTGTTGAACCAAACCAGCATATGAGAATGATTTCTGAAGGATCATGTGACTCTGAAGACAAAGAATGATGCTGAAAATTCAGATTTGCGTCACACAAATAAATGTCATCTTACATTTTGAAACTTTGTCAAAATTTGTCAAACAAAACAGTTCTTTTAAATTGTAATAATATTTCACAACATTGCTGTTTTTGCAGTATTTTTATATTTTGATTGAATAAATGCTGCATTTGATATAATCGAATATAATAAAATCTTACTGACCACAAACTTTTTAATCGTAGTGTTTATATACATACATACATACATACATACAGATAGATAGATAGATAGATATCTATCTGTATGTATGTATGTATGTATGTATGTATATAAACACTACGATTAGAAACACTAGAGTGTATTATATTCGATTATATCAAATGCAGCATTTATTCAATCAAAATATAAAAATACTGCAAAAACAGCAATTTTGTGAAATATTAAAAGAACTGTTTTGTTTGACAAATCACACACACACACACACACACACACACACACACACACACACACACACACACACACACACACACACACACATACATATAAACCAAATTATTCAAAGTAATTATGATAAAGCATGTGTAAACGAAAAAATAAATAAATGTAAATTTACAAATCAGTTACCACTCCAAGCAGTAAAATGATATTAAATTTTTTAACAACATTTATAGGGTTAACAGGGTTAAGACTAATAATATACACCACATTTGTACGTATTGCATACAGAAATGCTAAATTATATATAGCTCACATGAGTCAGTATAATTCATTGAAAACACATTGCAAGCATCATAATGCACTAAAGGAGCAGAAAAAAAGTTAAAAAAAAAATAAATAAAGTTTGCACCAAATATTTACATTGGTAACATTGTCAACATTTACTCACCCTCATGTTGTTCTGAATCCATTTGACTTTATTTCTTGACTGGACAACATAAAATCCCATTCAACCTGTTTACATCTACTTGTATTGTATGGGAAAGAGTCATTTAGACATCTCTCTAAACAACTCCCTTTCCGTTCCACCAAGAAAATTGTGAAAAATTGTAGAAAAATGTTTTGAGTGAATAATTGTTATAATAAAAAAAGAAAAAAAGCTGACCTTTACAGTCGTCAGGTTTAGATGTTTGAGGTCAGTCCTCCTCTGGGTTATGCCTATACACCATGAATATGTCTCTGGATGATGGAATATTTTAGCTGATAGCAGCGTTTTTGGCTGAGATGATAGCACTGCTTCACCGGGCTCTGTTCTGGTTTTGTCATTTAGTAGGAATAACAATGACCATATGTGCTGTGAGATACAGAGGAAAGGATGCCACATATACACAATGCACATAAGAACACACACATACGCGCACCATCTCATTCACATCTTCTAGAGTGTCACAGATCTGGCAGTCCAAATGTTTATTCAGGCCTAAAATGACAGGAGTACAGGACAGGGGAAGTGAAGCAGAAACAAGACCATCTGGCTCCACACACTGCTGTCCATCAAGCTGGCAGCCTGCTCAACAATTACAACACTTTTCATCTAGCGCCCTCCTCTGGCCAACTGTAAACAGTACATTTGTTTATGAATGTGATGTACAGGCTGATTATATTGTGGGCATACGAATGCTTGTGATATTTACTGATATCCATCTATCTAGCAGAGATTTGGTCAGTTGCCATAAGTGGTTCATTTCCAGACAATGATTTCATGGCAGAGCTGAGCTGTAAATGAGCATCTGAAATGAGCCAGTGAGGCGGCCTACTGCTGCGAGGTTCAGTTACTGATGGACCTCGCTTGATCTCAGAATATAACAACTGTTGTTGATATACACACAAATTAGGAGCACACAAAAAAGTTGTATCTGTAGCATCAGATTTCAAATATATTCTGTTGTTCAGAAATACAAGACATGAAAAGATGGATTGTAAATTGGAGTTGGTAAGTTTATTTAATTTCCATGAATCAGTTCAGACAGTGAAAACATTCAAAGTGTGGTATATTCAAGAAAAATATATATGTACTGTACTGAAGACTGGAGTATTGATGCTGAAAATTCAGCATCACAGAATTAATTAAATTTCACAATATATTACAATTGTAAAAATACAAGATGCAAATTGTAATAATATTTCACAATACTGCTGTTTTTACCATAGTTTTGACCAAATAAATGCAGCCTCGGTGAGCATAAGAGACTTCTTTCAAATTTTCATTTTAAAAGAATCACAGACTACAAACTTTTTTATTTATATACAGTGGGTACGGAAAGGATTCAGACCCCTTAATTTTTTCACTCTTTGTTATATTGCAGCCATTTGCTAAAATAATTTAAGTTAATTTTTTTTCGTCATTAGTGTACACACAGCACCCCAGGTGTGTAGCTTTCCTAATCAAGTCCAATCAGTATAATCAAACACAGCTGGACTCAAATGAAGGTGTAGAACCATCTCAAGGATGATCAGAAGAAATGGACAGCATCTGAGTTAAATATATGAGCGTCACAGCAAAGGGTGTGAATACTTAGGACCATGTGATATTTCAATTTTTCTTTTATAATAAATCTGCAAAAATGTCAACAATTCTGTGTTTTTCTGTCAATATGGGGTGCTGTGTGTACATTAATGCGGAAAAAAAATAACTTGGTTAAATATGATTCAAATTAAATATGAATTCTTTCAAAAACAATTGAAATAGCACAAAAAAAACATGCCTTGATTATGAATAACTAGGTTTTTTCCCCCCCAGAGGTTATGCATGCCGTGAACTCATAAAATGTATACCTTAGATGCATCTAAACTCTTTTGGATAAAAGCCTAAATGTGTAAAATGTAAATGTGAACGCTCTGATTCCACAGAGCTGAAGCACTCTCACAAGACACAGAGACATGGATCAATCACAAGAAACTGCAGCTATGAGGGTAACTATGGCACATCTACACTAACACACACTAAATGCCACGTCCTGACAAGAGAAACAATTATGGTCAAAAGCAAGAAACAATGACAGACTAAAAGCCCATATACAGCGATTACATGCATACTTTCAGATATAGACAGAAGCCAAGTGCTGTCCTCTTTACACTGCTCTTACATTCACTGAAGCACTTAGGTTGGCTTTGTGGCATAGCTGAATAAAACGGCACTATAATGTGGTCCTAACTTAGGGAACACAACAGCAGCCTTTAAGTGTCTACAGCTCAAGAAATTCTGTAATGCTGCTTTCAAGTGCTGTATTTACAAGAACACAACCACACAGTCCTAACTGAACCTCAATAAACTATCTGTGTTGGGGGCTATTAAAAAGACGTGGATGTTTGATGTAACATTTTTCATTGTTTTTGTTAATAAACTTCCACTGCTGCTGTAACAAAGAAAGAAACTGTCAAGCAACAATGTTCAGCAGTGAAAATCATACATGCATCATGGGATAATTCTGTAATTTTGCAATATTCCCTGAATTTGCAACACAGTGTCATTTTAAGCTTTATTTAAATACAGTGGTATCATAGATGTATCCTGAACGTGAAGAAATAATATTTTCACAACTGTATAATTTAAAAAAATATATATATAAATTATATATAAATTATATATATATATATATATATATATATATATATATATATATATAATAGAAATGAAAAACTTTAAAGGGATAGTTCACCCAAAGATTTTAATCAGCCCATGATTTACTTACAATATATAAAACCATTTTGCTTTTATTAAATGTTAAATTATTATTTTTTTCTCTCACCTCTGCCTCTTTCATTCTCAAAGCCAGCATTGACACAAATGGGTTTATAAAGTAATAAATGATATACGTTACTTGTGTAACATCCAATGTTCCCCATAAACCACCTGAGGGAAATGTGTTTCTGTATTTAATAACTCAGCCGTTCTATTACAGCTCAGCTGAATCAAGAGCTCACATAATGACTTTTTACTAACCTGATTACTGTGACATGTATTGCACTCACTGGGTCAAATCAACTACTGAGTACCATAAATATTAATACTTTTACAAAAAATATATATATATATGATAATGTAATTTTACAAAACCTTTTTCAAAAGCTTAAGTGATTACCTTGATTTATTTATTAGTAAGAATATGTATAACCAAAGCCTACTGATTAATCGTGAAAGAAAAAATTATTATTTGATTACTCTTTTTGATAATCATTAGATTATGCTTTTCTGTCTTTCTTTTTCTTTGGCATATACATACTTAATAATGTCAGTTCATGCATCACTAAAACAACACTTACAGTATTATCATAGACCACACACTCCTATTGTGTACCATTGGCTTACAGTGACATTTGAAAATGTTTCTTCTCAATATATTTTTTTGTGTCATAAAAGTTTTGACAAGATCGTCAATTATCGTTACAACTGAATTTTTATTTTTGGGTGAACTATCGTTGGAAGTGCTGAGGTTTGTTAATTCTAAAGTAGCGAAGAACAAATATTTTAAAATATGACTGCATGCATTCACAACTGGCCTATATTGCATGCTTCTCTCTTTCCTTTTCTTTCCTGTGCTTACTCTTTGGGTTGCTGACATCGCTAAAGTGTGTCCTAGTACCAGAGCTGGATCAGTTTATCCTATCTGATTTCTTTAACCCATTCTCCCTTGCATCCCTGAACTCCAGTTGCATTTAACACTTTTAAGGCCTAACAGGAAAGGGTTAATATGCTGTAATTGAACGGCGATATGTGTGACACGCTCAGTAAATACAAGTGTTATTCCAGGCATCTGTGATCAGCAACTGCTTGTAAAAATCTTTATATTACATATTTACCCTATAGGCTGAATCAATGCACTAACATCTCCTTTGCTTCTACACACGAAATGTAAGATGCCTTGTGATAACTGTGTGTGGGTATCTTTAGCAGTAAATGGCCATTTAGCAGATGCTTTTATACAAAGCAACTGAAAGTGCATTAGCAAAACACTTTCCCAAACTCTAACCATTAACTCTGAAATCAGATGTAAATGATAAGTTGATAATGATGTTCAAACCTCAGCACCATCCCGCAGCCTAAGACTAACTGATTCATATCTACAATCCGATTGGTAAGAATAATGTTTCAGGACCAAATAGATCCAGAATCAAAGTCCTACTTGACTCACCATCTTACACTGTTATGCAAAATATTACACGGCTGTGTGAAAATATCAGCTGAAACAGCAGTGAAGTAATGGTCGGCCAAACTTCACATTTGCCCAAGTAGATGGTTATAAAAAAAACGATACTTAGAGGGAAACTGAAGAATAAACTGGTATGACATCATAACAGCTAAATCAGGCCTAAGTTTGTTTAGAGAGTTTGTTTCAGCTTGCCTAAGTTGGAGTTTGAAACTATGGAGAACCGCACATGACATGCAGGAAAAAACAGTAGACTAAATCGTGTGCACGATTTAATAATTTGTTCCCTCAATGTACTAAAACGTGCACACGATTACTATAGCGTTCACTCGATTTACTATTTCGTTCACTCGATTTATAAATTGTGCACACAATTTACTAATTTGTTCCCTTGATTTTCTAAAACGTGAACATGATTTAGCAAATCGAGGGTACACAATAGTAATCGTGTGCACATTTTAGTACATTGAGGAAACGAATTAGCAAATTGTGCGCAAAATTTTTTTCTTTTTTTCTTGCATGTCATGTGCGGAACTCCGTATGAAACGGCTTGCAAAAGTGAACTTTATTGAAAGGTTTACAAATTGCAGAACTTGTGCAAACATACAATTGCTGTTTTCAAACCACTGTAATTTTTGTTATGCGTATTTATTTTGTTGTTGAGAGGAAAGCATGCCACTACTTTGTACGCGCAGGTTGCACATGCGCATTGAATTTGTTTTGCACTAATCAGCTGTTCCTCAAGGTGGCAACACTGGCCCAGACTGTTGTTTCACAGAAGAAAACGAAACTAATAAGATGGAACAACAACAAAATAGTGAAGACTGCAACAACAACAACAGATACCCACATTGACAAGCGCTTGTGTGAGAGGATTATGAGATAGCAACTTTAGTTTTAAGGAATACAAAGATTTTACTTATTTTTTTTTTTATTTATGTTTTCTTCGGCAATGATGGGTAGATTACTTGCAAATTGTAGTCTATTACTGGTTCCAAATTATCAAAAGACAAAAATTCATTAGTCAAATACATTACATTATACATTTTAAGGAAAAACAATCAGACTACTTTTTGACTACGTTAGATTACTTTTGACCTAACTTGTTTATTTAAATAGGTTAATCTTGTAGAACATCGATATAAAAATACAAAGAGAGTGCAAAATAAATTCCATCCATTGTTATTAACAACATGAACATTACATTACTTCAAGGTTTTCCAAACTGTGGTTCGTGAAGGAACTGCAGGGGGTTTGTGAATTTAATGAAACGCTAATAGTTAATTAAATAATACAAATGTAAAATTAACAAAAATCTAAATAAATAATACACTAAAAAAGGGAAATAATTTTTTTGCATGTTCTGTGACCATTAACCAACATTAGAGAACCATAAACATGCAAATGTGCTACTTAATTATTAACTTACTACCTCTCAGGGGTTTCTGCAAGTAAATAGAAAGGTATAGAAAGTTAAATTCAAATGATTTAGGGATAATCAATAAATAATGAATAATGTATTGCTATTGTGTAAACAAATATGTAATTGTGTAATCAATAAAAAAGTAACTGTAGACTGATATTGAGCATTTTAAAATTTGATATAATACAATAACAATAATTAAATTTTTGGAATCTGATTACATGTAATCAGTTAGGCCCTACTACCCATCAGGAGCAAAAAAATGCAGACACTGGACAAAAAAGAAACTTTTTAATACACATATCGACCGCCTGCATTCATGCACGCTGTCAAATGGAGTAGGTCATGACTGTATGCTGGCACATGCATACAACAACAAAGTCTGTTTGGCCTTAAGCAAAGAATGAAAATTGAAATGTCAAAAATGGATATTTCAATATTCAGTTTCCGCTGTATTGATACACTGACGCCAGCTGCATTCCAGCTTATTTCCGACAGAGAGCTGAGAAACACCAAAGTGTGTGCATTGTAATTTAGCAATTTAGTCTGTTGTGCTGCTTTGTTTCAGAACAAACAGCAGGACTGTGTGCTTACACAAGAGCGGCTCCTGATGTCAGAGCGTTTTTGGGTCCCAGAGCATGAAGAAATGTCCATGTGCAAAATCAAATTGGAAGTGAGCATCCCTATATCACTCAGAAGGGTAAAGCACTTGAAGTGGGGAATTTGTAGAGAGAAGGACACTTGTGTGTCATAATGAAGCTGTTTGAAATGCATTGGTGAAGGGAGCAATGAAAGACAACTTAATGCCGCATTATGTTCAACTGGAATGTTACCATTATAATGCTAGACAGTGACAACAGGAATATCTTATTATTGCTGTTAATATGTTGCAAGTAATTACACTTCTGTCATGACAACTCTCGTAGGGATTGTCATGGTAGTGTACATGACGATGTTAATGTATTTGGTCTTGGCGGATGCAAGAATTACATGAAATTACCCCACTGCGTAAATGAATCACCTCGTAGCATATCTATAGAGGTGGTGCTGGGGAAGGTGGAGGATTTCTGAAGCAAGCTGTACTGCTACGGCAAGCTCTAGTCATATATTTGAATGTTGAGCAGCGAGCTGAGCTCATTGGCTACCAATACAGGAAGAGAACCAATCAGCTGTGCCATGTGATCATGATGTCATTACGTCAGATTGAGTTAGACCTATCGGACTGCGCCGTCAGAGTTTCATACCAGACCTCTGTATATATTCTAATGAAGTTTTTAAAATATGATTTGTGTGTATGTGTGTTTGTGCTCTTGTTTTTGTGACATATCAGGACACAACTCTGTATACTGACATGGGTATGACACAGGTATTACAAGGAGAGGGTGACTTATGAGGACATAACCCATGTCCCCATTTTTCAAAACGCTTAAAAATCATACAGAATGAGTTTTTTGTTTTTTTTTGAGAAAGTAAAAATGCAAAAAGTTTCCTGTGAGGGTTGGGTTAGGTGAAGGGTTGGTGTAGGGCCATAGAATATACAGTTTGTACAGTATTAAAACCATTACACCTATGGGATGTCCCCACTTTTCACAAAAACGATCAAATTACCTCATTGAAGTGACCATCTAATGTCCCTTTCGCTAACAGAATTGTGGAACAGCACATTCCTGAAAGGATTCAGTTGTTTATTTTCGTTTGGAAGGCCCCTACAAATGGTGTCCCCTTCCTGAGTGTTTTGTTTGGGCAATATTTCAATGCTTCAAAAGCTATGGGAAAATTCTTCCATGAATCTCTAACAACAGAACAACTGATGAGTAACAGGCTGATTAACATTAAAGACAGGGAATGTAAGGATACATCAAGAATAAACCAGGCTTTAGTTATCCAATTAAGGAAATTACATATTTTACTTCCATTTCCACCAGGACACATACTGGTCAATCAATATCTCCTGATCTCTCTTCACCACATTCATTCTATTAAAGAGATGGGCAATTATCTCATTATACCACACTTGTAGAACTGTAGTCAAGCTTTCATTTTGCCATGATGGATTTATTTTATTTCAATTATACAAAGAACAATGTAACCTTACTTTAAAAATTCCCAATAGAGCTCAGAAGCTTCTTGTCTCATACAAGGAAACTCCCTGGCACCAAAATAGACTTCAAAAACAAACTGGTAATAGAATAGCATAACACAGTATTGTGATACATCATTGCAAGCAAGGGGACTGTAACCTTTCAAGATCCAATAGATCTGGCTTGAACAGCAGACTCAGAAGGAGACAGCAAGAGATGAAACCACAGAATCATGCATGAGGACAGACAGTCAATGGAAATTCTTCACAAGACTCTGAGAACCACAGAAGAGCATGCGATGATAAAACAGTGTTTGCATCCTCTGGCTAAAAGAAGAATCAAAGGAAAATGAAAGACAGCGAGTGGAAAGATGAATATGGGAGAGGAAGATGTGTAGCTGCAGGTGTTGTATGGTATTACATGTCCAATATGTTGGTTACAGGACGAGGGTATTGGAGATGGGTTTGTAATTAAATATCTCTTTACTGGCAGAAACTCTAGACTTACTGTTACAGGGCCTTATAGAGGTATCTTTATCTATTAGTAGCTCTAGTGCTGCACTAGAAAGGTATTTCCCCCTCAGGTTCATTCAGGCCTATATATAGATAACACAAAATATATGAAGGTAATAAGCCATCTTTGCAAATGCAATTTTGTGGTTCTATAAGGGAAAATGTTAAACCATGTCTAAACCGGACGCGACATGACAACTGTTGCGTCCGTTGCAGACACTGTGTTAGGTTACTGTTTAAATAGCTGCTTATTTCAAATTTAAATAAATCTAATCATGCCTTGGATCATGTTAGATCATAAATAAATAGATTACATTTAATTAGATATAAATATATTAAATATTTAACATATTTTAAATAAAAACCCATTCTAATAAAATAATATTATGATAAATACATTATAATAACTAAATTTAAAGCTACTTTTGAAGTATTTTTTTTTATATAAAATGTATGTATTCATTGACCTATTATACAATATAATGTCACTCTGGATAGTATCTGTTATGTTATTAAAATGTAGATGTACTTGAGAACTAGTTTAAAGCTTTGAATGGCAACAAAAATAGGTATGTTTCAGTTTTAGAATTCTCATAATTTCTGTACATGACTCTGTATCTTATATTTATATAAATATAATTATATATATATATATATATATATATATATATATATATACAGGGGCGATTCTAAGATTTTCATTTTAGGGGGGCTCAGCCCCCAATAAGGGTATGATTAAAAAATATTATTTTACTATTAGGGTAGGGTTGTATACTACTAACCTTATTGCAATCCACTATTCCATTGTATTCCCTGTATTTCATATATGGGAGTAGGAGTACTGACTGAGCCATAAACAACACTGTAAAAAAAACTAATACAGTTTTTTAGATGTGACCAGTCACTGGAAAATTTTGAATTGGGAATGTAGATTTATTTATTTTTTTTACAATAAAGACTAACTGATTCAGTATTAGGACATTCATGTTTATCCTTTGATGATACCACTGCTTTTTCTTATGAAATGTACGTGGAAATCGGCAGAATATTAAAACAACATAAGGGTTCAATGACTGCAATGAATCTTGGGAATACAGTGGTATTGTGTGTGTGTGTGTGAGGCTGTCTGTTCTATTCTCACCTGACTGTTGCTCATTTGCAGACCTACTCCCGCACAACAAAAAAATGTTGTATATCCATCTACAATGAAATCTAAATTATTATATTTTATTATTATTATTATAAATTTTTAGCTTTTTAGCCTTTATAATCAACAATATGGTTGGTTATACATCAAGTCAGCCCCTGAAAATGTATTTCATTTCAAATCATTTAACTAACCAGCTAATATTCATTAAGAATATAGACAAAACATGTATTAATGTAATTGTCTATTGGCAATATGTTTAATCTGTTCTATATTTATTTCAATTTATTAAAAATAACACCATTATCAATTTGCCACTTCTATAACTCAATTACTTAAAAAAAAAAAAAAATCACAGATCCCTTTACTCTTACTCTAATATATGTATCATGATACACTAATGATTCATTATTACTTAATACAAAATTATATTTAATAATAGAAAACAAAATCTCTCCACATGATGTTTCTCTCTCTGTGACATTTAGTACTTTCAGACAATGATGTGTGTCGTTAATAATTTATTTTGCATGGCTGCATAATGTAATGCCGAAATACACAATAATATGTTTTCAATTTTAAAAAGTAAATTAAAATAAATCATGATCGTTTTCTAAAGTATGTTTTCATGGGTGTTAATCGCTTCATTTTTGTTGGAAGAAAAAACAACTGTCACACTGTGATAAAGGCTGAAGGTGAACGCAGCGAAGACGTATTGGTATTGGATGCGAGAACACACACACACACACACACACACACGCGCGCGCACACGCGCACACACACACACACCTTGTACTCTCTGATGTTCGCTCTGCTCGGCGCCCCTGTGGATTGAAAAACGCGCTGAATCCATGCAGACTCAGATCAGGGGAGGAGCCAGAACTTGATGCAGCTTGCCACCGTCTCAAATGAGTTTTTAAAGGGGACTGAAGCGATCACTAATTAATTAATCAAATAATTTTTTAGGGGGGCTGGGCATAAGTTTAGGGGGGCTGAAGCCCCCCTAAAAAGGGCCTAGCGACGCCCCTGTATATATATATATATATATATATATATATATATATATATATATATTAGTAAGTAAAAGGCGATTTAAAATCTAAAAATATCCATCTTTAGGTTGAGGTACATATGTCTGCTTTGGTGTGAAATCTTTTATATTAAGTAAATGTAAGCTATGTTCAAGATTAGCATTCAGTGGACTAAAAAACTTACTTGATTATACATCTTTCTATTTTTAAATATCATGTTAAAATGTATCAAATATGATATAAACGATTTTTAAGGAAAGTTTTTTTTTTCCTCAAATATCATTGTATTGTATTGCGTTATATATTCCCCCCTTTACAATCAAAGTTACAGAGCTTTGATAATAAAACTGCACTTAAATATCATTTTAATAAGACATTTCACTCTGACATACAGAATGAAACACACACACACACACACACACACACACACAACCAGTTTATGTTACCAATTAATTTGTTACCACAAATTTTACAATGTAGGCTATATGAGTTCTTCTATAGTTAATCAGCACCTGTAATGTGTTTCAAAATCTACAAGACATGGGGCATCAGACGTGCCTATAATGCCTAAAAATGTTGTGTAGGTAGATTAAATGTCCAGCTAGACGACGTTTCAAACGCAACACGATCCAACAACATCTGGCTATGTTTAGTGTATTGTATAAACCTCAGGCAGTGTAGCATCATCTCCACTCACACACTGTCAGTGTGAAGCGACAGCAGTCACTTACCCTCACTGTGACAGCTGGACGAGAGGAGGCTGCTCGGCGGTCTGAAGATGTAAGGCAGGTACCGGGAGAAGCATTTCATGGTTATACTGGATTTAGTATGCGCATTAGGTTACTTTATATTGTCCTCGTGAAGCTCACGGACATATGAAGAAGGGGACCACGCGATGGCACAAGTCTCACGCTCATTATTTCGGCTTTACGTCTCTGTCAGGGGGAAAACATCTGTGTTGCTCCCGCGGACCATGATTCTTGCTCCCGTTGCTTGCTGGAGGATGGTTTGATTTTGTCCCGGTCTGATGGGAGGGGTGTTTGTGTTGAGAGAAGCTGCTGTCTGTCCGCCTACTGGTCGACTTCGAATTTACCGCTTTATCCTGGTGAAAAAATCCGACTCGAAGGCTGTTGGACCACTTAGGTCAATCCTGCGGCTATATATGGTATATTCTCTTGTTTTAGGTTCTTGTATATTGGTAAACGACATATTTAAAAAACCCTTAAATTGTGTTAAATGAGTTTTAAATAATTTCAATACTTTGTAAAGAGTGAAATTGTCACAGGCGCTCTTGTTAAAGGGGTAGTTCACCCAAAAATGAAAATGTGATTTTTATCTGCTTACCCACAGGGCAACCAAGATGAAGGTGACTTTGTTTCTTCAGTAGAACACAAATTATGTATTTTTTTTTTTTTTTTTTTTTTTTTTTTTTTACTTCAGATGACAGATCACAGACTTATATTTGTATTACCACCACCTATCTCTCAAGTGGACCATTGACACTGTTATCTACAATCTCAATTAGAAGTGTTAATGGTCCATTTGAGAGATAGGTGGCGGTAATGCACTTATAAGAAGAAGAAGAAGATGCCTCACTCACCTGCTGTGAAGCGTTCACAAGAGTTCTAACAGTTTGGACATTGCATGAATCAGAGGTAAAAAGAAATAAGAAAAGTTATATATATATATATATATATATATATATATATATATACACACACACACACACACACACACACACACACACACACACACACACACACACACACTCCCCTAGAGCAGTGGTTCTCAAACTGGGGGTCGCGGTTGGTTTTAAAAAATTCTGTTTTTTCTGATTACAAAAAATATTTTTAAATACTAAAAAAAATAAGATTACAAATAAGTATTTTTTTTATTTTATTTCTAAAGACAGAACTGATTAGAAGGTTTAAAAAAAATGTAAATATAATTTTGTGACTAAGATATGACGTCACCGTGTGGCGACTGATCGCTAGTTATCAATACTGCACGCAACTGCACGTGGAAACGGCAAGAATGGATAAATTTGTAATTCGCAAGGTTAAAAATGTTGAGAAAATTGTGGACAGTCTGCCTGAATCGTCTGAACCGTGTACTTCTACAAAACACAAGAGCAAGACCCCTTCTGACCAATGTAGGAAACATCGGAAATATCAGGAGGAATTCATAAAGTATGGATTCACTTGCTCTACTGTCAACGATGTGGACCATCCTCAGTGTGTAATCTGTTCAGAAGTGCTTGCCCATGAAAGTATGAAGCCTGGAAAAGTGCAGAGACATTTTGAGACAAGACACCCTGCTTGTGTTGAAATACCTATAGACTTTTTTCGTAGAAAAGAGAAGGAATCACGGAATCAAAAACGCACACTCGCACAACAAACCCAAATTACTGCTAATGCTCTGAAGGCATCTTATGAGGTCGCATACCTGATAGCACAGTCCAAAAAGCCACACACGATCGGGGAAACCTTAATTAAGCCCGCAGCTGTGGCTATGTGTCGGGCCATGCATGGTGAGAAAATTGCAAATGAGCTTATGACTGTCCCATTGTCGAATGACACGATAGCTCGCCGTATTCATGATATTTCAAAAGACATTAAGAGTCAATTGATTAATAGGTTAAATGGAAATAAATATGCGTTACAGGTCGACGAATCTACCGATGTGTCTAATTCTTCTCAGTTGCTGACATTCATCAGATACACATTTGATGGAAAAATGCACGAGGAAATGCTCTTCTGCTCAGTGCTGGAAGGGACTTGTACCGGCAGTGACATTTTCAACAAGCTAGACACCAGACTAAAAGAGATGCGACTTTCATGGGATAACTGTGTTGGCATATGTACTGATGGTGCAGGTGCAATGGTAGATAAAAATAAGGGACTCAAGGCAAAGGTTTTAAAAGTGGCTCCTCATGTTAAGTTTATGCACTGCATCATTCACCGCGAGTCTCTTGCTAGCAAAGCACTTGACAGTGAGCTTAACAGTGTTCTCAAAGGTGCAATCAAAATTGCAAATTACATAAAATCACGTCCAGTAACCAGTAGACTGCTAGCCACCCTTTGCAACGAGATGGGCTCACATCACGAAGCGCTGCTGTTTCATACTGAAGTCCGGTGGTTATCTCGCGGAAAGGCACTAGGCCGGCTTTACGAACTGCAAGAGGAAGTGCACTCGATGTTGAAAGAATCTAAATTTGAATTCGCGCACCACCTGACAGATCCAGATTGGTTGTCAAAACTTGCTTATTTGGCCTGTATATTCGAAAGGCTTAACATGCTTAATCTTTCATTACAAGGTCCAAACACAAACATCTTGACAATGAATGAGAAAATTGATGCATTTGTGAAAAAGCTTGAAAGATGGGCTGAGCTAGTTGAACAAGGTAATGTGGAGATGTTTCCTGAGCTGGATGAACATCTGGAGGAGAATGGACTGAGTCTAGGCAGCCTAAAAACACACATCACTGGTCATCTCCACGGCCTTTTGGAACAATTCCATAAGTATTTTCCAAAAGAGACGCAACCAGAACTGTATGACTGGATACGGCAACCATCCACCGAAACTAAGACTAATCTTCCCACAAAACTGGAAGATGCTTTGCTGGAGCTGTCCAGTGATCGGACATTAAAAACGTTATTTTCCAGTTCCACACTGCCTGAATTTTGGATCGCAGTAGCAGAAGAATACAGAGAGTTATCCGGTGTGGCATTGGATGTACTGCTTCCGTTTGGCTCTACTTATTTGTGAGAGCAGACTTTTTCCGCCGTTACGTACATGAAAAATAAATACAGATCACGTCTTGATGTTGAGGATGATCTGCTAGTAGCCGTATCCAACATCAGGCCACAGATTACGCTTTTGTGCACCGCAAAACAAGTGTACCCATCTCACTGAAAGGTAAGCCTAAATACAGTAAATATTATGGAAGTTTGTTTCTGCCACGTAAGAAAATATTTGAAAGATAATTGCAATTTTTTTTATCTAAAAATTGCGAGTTTAAATCTAGCTATTCTGACTTGGTTTCTCATAATTGTGAAATGTAAACTTGCAGTGCGAGTTATTAAGTTATAAATTATATAAAATCGCAATTACCTCTTTTATTTTTTAATCTGTGGTGCAAACAAGCTTCCATAGGAAGTGGATGTGGATTTAAAACAACTTTTTTATTTGTTTATTGTTTGTGTATTCTGTGGTAGTGGGTCGCAACTTCTCATTGATGTTAGTTTAGGGGTCGCTGGCTAAAAAGTTTGAGAACCACTGCCCTAGAGGAACATTAGGAATACTGTGTTTGACCCCCTTTCGCCTTCAGAACTGCCTTATTTCTACGTGGCATTGATTCAACAAGGTGCTGAAAGCATTCTTTAGAAATGGTGGCCCATATTGCTAGGATAGCATCTTGCAGTTGATGGAGATTTGTTGGATGCACATCCAGTGCACGAAGCTCCCGTTCCACCACATCCCAAAGATGCTCTATTGGGTTGAGATTTGGTGACTGTGGGGGCTATTTTAGTACAGTGAACTCATTGTCATGTTCAAGAAGCAAATTTGAAATGATTTGAGCTTTGTGACATGGTGCATTACCCTGCTGGAAGTTGCCGTCAGAGGATGGGTACATGGTGGTCATAAAGGGATGGACATGGTCAGAAACAATGCTCAGGTTGGCCGTGGCATTTAAACAATGCCCAATTGGCACTAAGGGGCCTAAAGTGTGCCAAGAAAACATCCCCCACACCATTACACCATCACCACCAGCCTGCACAGTGGTAACAAGGCATGATGGATCCATGTTCTCATTCTGTTTACGCCAAATTCTGACTCTACCATCTGAATGTCTCAACAGAAATCGAGACTCATCAGACCAGGCAACATTTTTCCAGTCTTCAACTGTCCAATTTGGTGAGCTCGTGCAAATTGTAGCCTCTTTTTCCTATTTGTAGTGGAGATGAGTGGTACCCGGTGGGGTCTTCTGCTGTTGTAGCCCATCCGCCTCAAGGTTGTGCGTGTTGTGCTGTGCTGTGCTGTGCTGTGCTGCATACCTCAGTTGTGCACACACAGTGTATATGTATATATATATATATATATATATATATATACTGTTCAGTGTCATGCACAGACTGATCGTTTTGTGTCTTTCATAATTTGTGTTCTATTGAAGAAACAAAGTCACCTACATCTTGGATGCCCTGGGGTTAAGCAGATAAACAGCAAATTTTCATTTTTGGGTGAACTATCCCTTTAAGAGAGGAAAAGGTTCCAAATGACAGTCGGATTGTAACCTGAAGGTTGTGGGTTTGAGTCTCTTGGGTCTGGCAGGAATTGGGGTGAGTGAATAACCAGTGCTCCCTTCCACCCTCAGCACCACAACTGAAGTGAGACCCTTGAGCAAGGTACCAAACCCCCAACTGCTCCCCCGACAGTCCCTGGGCACCACAATATGGCTGACCACTACTCAGTGGTAGTCACAGTGTGTGTGTGGTGTTTACTACTGTGTGTGTGCACTTGGCCACACATCACTTCACTTTTTTTCTGTTCTTATTTAGCTTACGAGTTGTAATGTTGGTGCATCAGAGTCATTTGGTAGAAGAAAGATGATGTAGTATCGTTGGGGAAAGAAATCAGCAAGGTTCTTTAGCTCTGCTTCTACAAAATGATGAATAAATAATGTGCATTAGTGTGGTTTTGCTCTTTTATGTTTTTATTCAATTTATGGCTTCATGCCAATGTTCTGTGGTAATTGGACAATGCTAGTGTTCATTATACATGTAAATTAGTTTTATTGTAAATGAAATAAAAATAATAATAATAATAACAATTGTATTCATTTCAGTTGATTTATGTTGAACAAGTATGTACTTTAATATGGTAAATACAATCTTTCCGACATGACTTGAACTCGCCATTATTCCGAATAGCAGCACAGATTCGGCTTCTATATCACAGCCATAATGATATTCCAAGAATTTTGAGTGTGATATTGTCTTAAAGGTCCCGTTATTCATGATCCCACTTTAGTTAGTGTGTAATGTTGTTGTTAGAGTATAAATAATATCTATAAAATTCTAAAGCTCAAAATTCAATGCCAAGCGAGATATTTTATTTAACAGAATTTGCCTATAAAAAATGACCCGTTTGGACTACATCCCTCTAGTTCCTGCAGTAATGACATCACAAAAACAATTTTTTTGACTTACCCCCGCCCACATGAATACAAAAAAGGGGGCGTGGTCTTGTTGCGCTCCGACGGAGAAGGAGGAAGAGTTGTGTTTGTCGCCATGTCGTCGAAACGCTGTTATTTTCATCTCGGATTCCAATCACCTTTGTTTGGCGTTCCCAGGGACGCTGTACTTGGAGATTAATGGTTACAATTTATATTTAACTCGGTTCCCGAAAATTATAAACCACATGTAAAACTATGTGCAGCAAAGATTATTCTTGAAAGATGGAGCGGTTCCCTCTTTGTCTGGAGAAGGCGTTGTTTATGGACCACAACCGGTAAGTGTATTTTATTATTTAAGTTGGTGCGTTTAACAGTTTCTGTAACTTATTACACAAACTTATTACGTTTTTTTGACAGTGAAAACAGTGGTATACAGATAAGTGAATTGTGTGAAAAATACTGTGTTTTTTACACGCAAAACATGAACACATGTTACATTACACACTGTAAACACAATCAAAGCTACAAAAAAAGAACGAAAAACGGGACCTTTAACACAGCAGTAAAAAAATAATAGAATACATTTTTTTTTTTTAATTAGTTTAAATTGAAGTCAGAATTGTTAACTATTGCACATCTATGAGCAGTACACTGTAGGTGTAGTTTATTTCCTGAATAAATCTGTTAGTGCACTTCATATACCCAGATGATGCACTTAGGCCCTGTCCCAAATGGTAGGCTGCAATCACATGATTCTGATAAACACAGTGTGACCCAAATTAAAGTACATTAATATGTCATATGTAGGTTACCAGTACCATGAATCTTTTAACTGCCCACAATCTCTAAATAATTAAGACATTTATACAGCGGCATACTCAAAAGCCCAGTCTCACTGGAGCACAAAATTACACCTATAACAATGTTCTTGTTAATTAATATAAAAATAATAAAATTTCACATTAAGTTAAAGCTGTTTTACACCATTGTCTTGGGTTAAAGGAAGTAAAATGCTGTTTATCAGAATGTATTCTGAAAAAACCACCCTGTGTGTGTATCTCACAACTGTTCTGTTGCACAAGAGTAAAATGTAAACTTGACCTTTGATGAGGTCATTGCCAGAAAGCAGCGATTCACGCTTGTCTTATTTCCTCTTTGTGACAGAATGTAATGTGGGTACCATGTAAGCTTAGAAATGCAAGACAAAAATGCACATCTCAGACATTTACAGGATAGTATAGCTGAGCCTACATATCTGATTTCCTCCAGCATCTCATATGTAATTATTTCTTCTTTCATAGCAGAAGCTTAATCGATAGCAGGTGCCTGGGTACGAAGAAAAGCGGCCATCTACATTATGAATTTGTATTTCTATTTTAGTTTTAGTTATTTTAGTATTGTCATGATAGTGGGTCTCATCTTTGTTTTCCTGTAGTCCATTTCCCATAACCCCTGCCAAGGAACTCATTATCACACCACACCTTTTCCCCATCAGTAACACTACAAAGGTTGCACTCATCCACACTCACATTGCTGATTATTGTATCGCCTGTATTTTCATTGTGTTCTCCATGTTTCTTGCCTTGCCTTAGTGTTTTGACCTTGGACTGTTTACCTTGTTTTGGTGATCATTTACTGCCTGCCCTGACCTTTGCCTGATTATCGGATTACTCTTTTGTCTGCCCCGGATTATATACCTGTTTGCTCATGTTTTTGACCCTGCCTGTTTTGAACACTCTTGAACACTGTAACTGCCATGTTACAAGTATGTATAGGATGTAGTTTATTTTGTTTTGGCAATTATACTGAAAAAAATGGTGTAGAATAAATTTTCATGCAGACTTTGTTAAATTCAACAAACAATTGCAAAGAAATTAATTAGACATGAAATTTTATAGAATTTTGAAGCAAAATTTTGAGTGAAAATTGTTTCACTGCCATTTCTTTTTTATTCAATGTAGCTAAAATAATATGAAATTAGATTTTATTCAGTTAATGTTTATTGTTTTTCAAGTAACATTTTTTTTTTTTTGATGGTTTTAGTTAACTAACCCTGGTGTGAGTCTGCTAGATTTCATGAGGATGGTTGTAAAGAATTTGCCACCAATGCTAATGTGCTGTAGGTGGCTGCCGGTACATTTCTATCCTGTTTCTGTTTGAAGCATGCTTCTATGTGGTTGTTAAAGTGTCCAAGGTGTTTTTTATCATGTTGCTAAGCAGTTGCTAGAGCGTACTGGCCATTTTGGGGTGTTGATATGTGGTTGTTAAAATGTTCTAAGTGTTTTTATCATGTTGCTAATGTGATATGAGTGGTTGATTATAGTCCTGAACCAAAAGAGCCTAATAACTTAGTATACAAAACAAGTATAGAACAAACTACATGAGATTAAAGTTGAAATGTAACAGGAATACAGAGAGACTATCTATCTTTTGTTTAAGGGGTAGTTTACCCAAAATAAAAAATGATGTTATATACTTACCCTCAAGTTGTTTCTTATAAATGAATATTCTTAAGATTCCATAATATAATTTTATTAATAATAATAAATAAAATAAACAAATACCATGAAAGTCAATGGCTACCATCAACTTTTTGGTTACCAGCATTGTTTAAAATATCTTCGTTTGTGTTCAACAGCAGAAAAAAAAAAACTCATACAGGTTTGGAACAACTTGAGGGTAAATGATGACAGAATTTTTATTTTGGGTTGAACTATGCTTTTGTTCTACTGAACTACTGAGTGGACGCAAATCTGAATACAAGCTTATACGTGATTATAAGAAAGGGACAGATTTAAGGTGAGGGTGAATTTACATGTTCATTCCAAGCTCACTACGAATATTAACATAGTTCACAAGAACAGTGTGAAGAACATTTTGATTAAATATCTCTATTTAAAATTATACTATTTTATTTTTTTGTGAAGTAGCACTGGTTCACTGTTTAATTATAAATACATTATTTGTAGTTCTTTATGTCATGTCAGGCCATCCTTGAAGATACAGGACAATGAGAGGTTTTATTTTAAGGATGCCAAGAACTGAGTGTGATTTAACAACTGACCATCAGATAAGAGTATTTTTTTTGGGTTGTCATGGTTATCAACTCTAAAAACAACTTACACTGTACTAATAAAATGTAGGAAAACATGATGAAATGAGATCCCAACTTTGCCGCTGACTGCAAAAAAAAAAAAAAAAAAATACAACTTCAAACTGTTTTAGTGCACCAGTTTTAACAAAGCACTGAAAGTGAATAACTTTGTTTGAAAGAGCAATTACCTTATTGGAATTTTTACTTGCATAAACACAATATTTTAATTTTTTTCAAGTTAACATAAAAAATGTATGCCATATATCATTTTATACTGATACATTGTTTGTTTGTTTTTTTATATATATTTCACAACAAAAGTTAAGCAATATTACAGTAGAAAAATCATATTTAATATAACTGTAATATGTACTCCAAAAGTTCAACGTTGAAACAGTTCCATAGTATTGACATCGTGTTATTTTTTTTTTATTGATACTCATTGTATTGATATTGCTTCATGTCAAAATGTAACAGTACATATATATTTGACATAATATATACATTATACAGTGTATAATTTAGATACATAGTTATACAACATATACAGTAATTTAGATTAGTAAATGTTACAATTCAATAAGTTACTTTTATCACAAGAAAAACACAATTTAATACTTTTGTTCTGATGTCAACGAAGTATAAAAATATACAGTGGTGTATTTTCACCAAACAAGTTCTTCACTTACAAGTGCGGCATCTTAACTGCCATAAATAAATCACCATACAAAACTATAACAATAGTTTTCTATCATATTCTCTGCAATAGAGACATGATGATGCACCTGATAGAATCCACTTGAGCAACATTCATACATGCTTAATACAAAGGTGGTTGATGGATAATTCAGACTATGTAACAAGTACATTATGACTTAAAACAGGAGTTATCTCTAATGTGAAAGAAGAGTATTGGGTAATAAAATATACATCAGTACCTTCCAGTCCAGTAGCAGGCGTTTTGGTTCAGGTCGTAGGTCAGAACAGATGTCGTGAGCATCCAAACTTAAGAACTGAACTCCGTGGGCTGAATATAAAACAGACACCCTTGGAATTCAGTTCTCAAAGCCAAGAGCTCTGTTTAATATCCATAAGTACAGTAAATCCATCGAGCAGGTGGTTTTAAACAACCTAAGTAAAAAAAAAAACTACATTTCACTTAATTGTAAAATGTCAGAAAAAGTAAACTCTATCACCAAACAAAATATAATTTCTCATATGCGATAATATAAGTATTGTTTAGATAGATAAGAAAATGTGTCACACAACTTCTTTGCATCTCATCATAGCAGGATTTTTGTGTCGTGGTTCCTCCTTCCTCGTCATGTTTCCAATCCATTATTTAAGAACATTTTCTTGAAAGTACTGCATGCTCAAATCAAATGCCTCCTACTAATATTTGTCAGGTTCAGTTAACTTCCTTGCAAGAATCAAATAAAACAAATTAAACTAAGATCGTTGTGATAAAGTATCACTGAAATAATGTTTTCAGTTAATTGAATTTTAATTATGTTTCTTTCTAGATAATTGGTGTTGACTTTTATTATTTGTGTATGTTATATTTATCAGCAAAAGAATTTCTAATACAGGCAAAAATGGTAAATGGTAATATAATTCCCATTATTGTCATTGTTTCAATTTAAATCTCATTTTAAAAGAAAATGGTAAAAGTGTGTGTTTTTTTTTGAGGGTGAAGAACAATTTATTTTGAATAGTAATCTCTTGTAACATGATAATAGTCTATACTGTAACTTTTCTGAATAATTAATGCATCCTTGCAACATAAAAACATTAATTTAATTCTTTCCCAAAAAAAAAAAAACCTTCCTGGACATAAACTTTTGTATTGTAGTATATATAAAACTATAAAAACATTTCGGCACCATTGCAAAAATACCTCACAAATTACTTCCGGTATACTACATGTAACTAAATTATGTGTTTTACTTCAAAGAACTGGTATCATAAATTATACATGTGTAAAATATATATATATATATATATATTTTCTTAAGTGCTTTTAAACATAGCTATGATAATAGCCTTTTCCATGAAATGGAACTCATGACACTTTTTTTTTTACATCTTCAATTCCATTAACTTCTTCAACCCACATGTGCATCTCTCATTTATCTGCTTTTTATCACTCACCTCTTTAAACCAACCTTTAGTTTTCCCTCTTTTCTTGACAGGTCCACATCATCTGTTGTTGGTGAGTCATTTCGGTACCAGTACCAGATTGAGGATGCTGAATCATGTCTTTCATGCACCTGCAGCGAATGATAAGACACATGCAGAAAAGCTCTTCTGCCGCCTACTCGCTCGGCGCATCCCTATATAAACCGATTGATTAGCTCTCTCATTTGCATGGGCGTTCGTTCCACACTACACACATAGTCATGGGAAAGTCCCACTGCTATCCATTTTGCTCAAAGTGCAAAGATAGTCATAATTGCACAACACGTAGCCCTTAGTAATAGACCCACGTCACACCACCAGAAGCACATGCTGGTGCAATCGAGTTTAATGGATAAAGGTTGATCAAATAACATTGTTTTTCCATCAATAGCCTGTTACTGCAGTCTAGGCTATGTGTAAGCGGCGCTGGTGTTGAGAAAACCCCAACCGCCAGAGGAGGAGGAAATGTTGGTTAAGTATTTAATGCACCATTTCCGCTCTGTAAAGTCCGTGGGTTGAGACGGGGAAATCCTAACCCTGTTCGGTTTGCCAATCAAGAGTGTGAGATCTCGTCTTCGCTAACCGTCATATGGCTGTTATTAACTTTTTCACTTTCCTTATACATATGAGAGTCTTTTTTGGCCTGATTTCCAAGAGTACCAAAACAATGCCAAATATTTCAGACCTACTGCTTTGGAGATCATTCTGGTTTTTGTTTTTTAAAGGCATTTCCTTGATCGTATATACGAGAATTTGTTTATTTTTCAAAAATAGCCTATGGATCCTAAAAACATTTCCATTGAAAGTAGACCAACCATTTAATGTGTTTCTTTGCCAGTACGACATAAGAATAGGACTATAAAGGTCATAAGTAGTTTTGCAAATCTTGGAATGTCCTGCAATGACTTTTCTTTAGCTGTTTTTAGTATGTTATGACATCAGCCATCATCATTTTTCGGTGTGCCTGCATATCATGTCGGTGGCCCCATCTTACGCCACAGAGTTTTCTCTCTCCTCACATGACAGAGGAAGTGAGTCAGATTTTCACAGGCTCCAGATGACCTGAAGTCATAGGCCAATCATGACGAGAAAACAAAGTTTAAATTTAAACGCTGCCCTTTAAAAGTGCCAACGTATCAAATTGAACAGAAACATTAATGTGGATTAATAGCACAGTTTAGGATGCAGGCATAATAAATTGACTTGATAATGTTTGCAATACAAAAAAATGGTATGAATTATGGCTGTGTATATATATATATATATATATATATATATATATATATATATATATATATATATATATATATATATATATATATATATATATATAATCAAAGAATTGTGGTTTGTTCCCTGTACATGAAATTGAAAGAAAATGTTAATGGCTGGGAAGTGTAGAGGAAAAAAAAAAATATATATATATATATATATATTTTTTTTTTTCTCTCTATTTATTGTAAGATTTTAAGGTAATCTTTGAAATGCAGCAAATAAATTGGTTTCAATTACCCACAGTTCAGTCGTTATTTTTTTTTAACTATTCTCCCTCTACACTTAAAATATAGTGTTCCTGTAACTCAAGTGATAGAGCATTGAGGGTTTGATTCCCCCGGGAACACAGGATAGGTAAAAATTGATAGCCTGAATGCACTGTAAGTCGCTTTGGATAAAAGCGTCTGCTAAATGCATAAATTATTATTATTATATATTTTTTTTTTTTATAAAACAGAACAACTGTATTGTAATCTATTGAAACTCTACAGGGTATGGCCACATCAATACTTCCTGGACATGTGTCATGTCTGTTCCTGGCACTGGTCATTGTGATTTTCTATGAAAATCCCTTTTAATCTTGAGCATAATCTTCGTTTGGGAAATCAGCAGGATCAAACAACAACAACAAGCCAGGTGGCTAAAAGGGAATTTCTATCTGACCCAGAATGAACCAACAGCTAACACTCCCATTGTTGACCATCTAACTGGAACACATAATTTTACCTTTAAAGGGGGGGTGAAATGCTATTCCATGCATAGTGAGTTTTTTACACTGTTAAAGAGTTGGATTCCCATGCTAAACATGGACAAAGTTTCAAAAATGAAGTTGTACGTTTGAATGAGTATTTCTGTTCCAAAAATACTCCTTCCGGTTTGTCACAAGTTTCGGAAAGTTTTTTTCGAGTATGGCTCTGTGTGACGTTAGATGGAGCGGAATTTCCTTATATGGGTCCTAAGGGCACGTCTGCCGGAAGAGCGCGCGCTCCCGTATAGCAGAGCAGAGAGAGGCTGTGCACAGACAATCACTGATCAGAGCGAGAGCGTCGCGAAATGTCACAAAAGAAGTGTGTTTTTGGTTGCCAGGGCAAGACAACCCTGCACAGATTACCAAAGAAAAAACAGCATTAAGGGACCAGTGGATGGAGTTTATTTTTACAGAGCATCAACGGAGTTGTGCAAGTGTTTGTGTTTGTTCCCTGCATTTCGAAGATGCTTGTTTTACAAATAAAGGCCCAGTTTGACGACGGATTTGCGTATCGTTTATTTCTTAAGGATGATGCAATCCCAACGAAAAAGTGTGTTGGAACTGCAGGCAGTGAGTAAAACTGCTTAAAATAACTTTAAAAAATCCAGTGAGATTTTTGTATGTTTAGGAGTCTGACAGCAGCCAGTGCTCCACACCGAGATCTGATCTGATCATCATCAGTCTGTCTAGAATAACATGCAGAATCAGAACAAACTGAGACAGAATCAATCCAGAAGAACTGTGTCAAGGTCTCCGAGACACTTCAAGAAATCTTCCTGCAAAGGTACCTGAAAAACTATGCGCAAGTATACACAGGAAAAAAAGCTATTTTAAACACAAAGGTTGGTTGCACCAAGTGTTGATTTGATTAAGTTAATTGATATATAAAATCTATTCATGACATTATTTTTGAAAGCCTACTCACTTTACAGCATTTTTACACAAGTGCCTAACACTTTTCACAGTACTGTAGCTTTGTATGATGGTTTCTTGAAGCATCTTATAGACATTGCCGCACAGTTCTTATGGATTTAGCATGTCTGAGATTTTTCAGTTTCTTCATGTAATCCCAGACAGACTGATGATGGTGAGATCAGATCTCTGTGTGGAGCACTGGCTGCTGTCAAACTCTTTGCACTCAAAAATCTCACTGAATCATTCCAATTAATGGCAAAAGGAATGTTTAGAAATATCAGAAAAAGATATAAAAGTAATCTTTCCGTAGGTTTGTTTTTATTTATTTTTTTGCTGATGAAAATACTAATATATAATAGACTTTTGCACGGTACTGTATATATATATATATATATATATATATATATATGCATGTATATATATATATATATAAACGTATATATATATATATATATATATATATATATATATATATATATATATATATATATATATATGTATGCATGTATATATGTAAACACACACATATTTACATATATTATATACACATATTTAGTAATTAATTTATATTAATTGAACCTCATTTAATTGAATTGTTTAATAAAAGTAATTGTTTTCATTTTCAATTAATCACATGCATCTCATTTCAAGGTATTTTACATACAAATTGCCAGTAAAATATATATTTTAAAATATAGCATTTTTTTAACTATGCTATTTTTTTAAGAGCATCATTTAATTTAAGTTAAGCAATTTTTTGTTATTATTATTCTACACACAAATGTCCTACTGTCCATATTACCAGACAGTTCCCTTTCAGTCGGTCACGTTCGACGTTACGAATGGGATCTCGCCCGAGAGCCCAATCACCTTCGAGTGGTACAAAAGGAGCCAATGGTACATAAAGTACCTTGGTCTGCGGGATTTGCATCGCGAGCTCCGCCCCACAGAGCGGGTATATAAGGGGCAATGCGAGCTGCCCTCCAAGGCCTGTAAGTTCTCATCCACGCTTGTGGCCAAGGCTTACAGAGCTGCCGACCTCGCTCTCCAGGCGACGAAGGTCACTGCGCGCTCCTTGGGTCAGGTGATTTCCACTTTGTTGGTCCAGGAGTGCCACCTATGGCTGAACCTTGCAGACATGAGGGAGTCTGATTGGGCTCAGCTCCTCAACTCCCCGGTTAGAGCTGTAGAGAGCTTTGCCCAGCAGTTCTCTGCCACCCAGAAGCAGTCTGAGGCCATCAGACACATCCTGCCCCGGCGGCCCACTGCTGCTTCCATTCCGCCGCCCGCGCAGCCGCCTCAGCCTGCAGCCATCACCCCGGCTGCAGCGAGGAGATGGCCGCAGAAGGGCGGCACAACCCGTCTCTGCCCCTAAGGCTGCCAAACGCCAGGCCAAGTGGCGTTCCTGAGCTGGGGGACCTGGAGTTGGAGACGTAGCAGGACCACTCCTTCCCTCGGAAGAAGGCCGGGGGAGAATCCTTTGTTCTCGTTTTCTTTTTGTTCCGCAACTGGCCCTGCGGCCGGTGGTACCCAAACCTTCACTAAAAGAGCTGTTTCCTCTACCTCCGAGTCCCAAGAGGCCACGAACAACAGTTGGCGACAAGCTTCCTCACCGCTCTCGTTCTCCTCTCCCCTTGCCAGTTTCCATGCAAAGCCAGCTCAAGAATGCTTCGCCTTCTCACGCCCTCTTTGCTACTTGGAGTCATACGAGTGGCCACACTCCGCCCCCACTAAGGGACGCTATGCCTCCCATGCCGGGGCTGTCTGCTCCACCACGCTGCTCCACTGTAGGTACGCCTGTAGTCCCCTTGACCCCGCTGTTTCGGTTCTTGGGAGCCTGGCTAGAGCTCCCCAGGACTTCCCGCTGGCTCATCCGGACGCTCAGGCTCGGATACGCAATTCAGTTCGGATGCGCACGGATGTCGCGACCCTGCTGGCAAAGGGTGTGATAGAGCCGGTCCCTCCAGCCGATAAGAAGACAGGTGGGTTACGGCCAATCCTGGACTTGCGTGCCTTGAACCGAGCTCTGCACAGACTCCCGTTCAAGATGCTAACGCCCAAGCGCATTTTCGAATGCATTCATCCGATGGATTGGTTTGCAGCGATCGACCTGAAGGACGTGTACTTTCATGTCTCCATTCTTCCTTGACACAGACCGTTTCTTCAGTTTGCTTTTGAGGGGCAGGCATATCAGTACAAGGTTCTCCCATTTGGGTTGGCCCTGTCTCCCCGCGTCTTTATGAAGGTCGCGGAGGGAGCCCTGGCTCCTCTCAGGGAACAAGGTGTCCGTATCCTCAACTACCTCGACGACTGGCTGATCCTTGCTCACTCTCGAGAGCGGTTGTGCGAGCACAGGGATCTTGTGCCCAGACATCTCACCCGACTGGGTCTTCAGGTCAACTGGGAAAAGAGCAAGCTCTCCCCTGTGCAGAGGATCTCTTTTCTCTGTATGGAAATAGACTCATTTGCCATGTTCGCACAGCTTACAAACGAGCGCGCGCAGTCACTGCTGAACTGCCTGAGACAATTCGAGGGCAAGAGAGCAGTTCCACTGAAACTGTTTCAGAGGCTCCTGGGGCATATGGCATCCGCGGCGGTAGTCATACCGCTCGGGCTACTCCATATGAGACCAATTCAGCAATGGCTTCACGACCGAGTCCCAAGATGGGCATGGCAACAGGGCACGCTCTGAGTGACCATTACTCCGGCCTGCCGCCGTTACTTCACCTCGTGGTTGGACCCCTCATTTCTACGGGCCGGTGTACCCCTAGAACTGGTGTCCAGACATGTTGTTGTGTCAACAGATGCCTCTGCCACAGGCTGGGGTGCCATGTGCCACGGGCATGCTGCGTCGGGCTCCTGGACAGGACCCCGACTTCAGTGGCATGTCAATTGCCTCGAGTTGCTAGCAGTACGTCTTGCTCTGCACCGCTTCAGGGCCCTGCTGAAGGACAAGCACGTCCTGGTCCGTACGGACAACACTGCGACCATAGCTTACATCAACCATCAGGGTGGTCTACGCTCCCGCCGCATGTCGCAACTCGCTCGCCATCTCCTCTTGTGGAGTCACAAGCATCTGAGGTCGCTTCATGCCATTCACATTCTGGGCAGGCTCAATCATGCAGCCGACGAGCTCTCACGGCAGCAGTCTCGCCGCGGGGAATGGAGACTCCACCCCCAGTCAGTTCAGCTGAGCACTTCGGAGACGCTCAGGTAGACCTGTTTGCCTCTCCAGAAAATTCCCACTGCCAGTTGTTTTACTCCCTGACCGAGGGCACCCTCGGCACAGACGCCCTGGCACACAGTTGGCTGCTGGGCCTGCGCAAGCATGTGTTTCCCCCAGTGAGCCTTCTTGCACAGACGTTGTGCAAGATCAGGGAGGACGAGGAGCAGGTCCTCATGGTTGCACCTTTTTGGCCCGGCCAGACCTGGTTCCCCAAACTTGTACTCCTCGCGACAGCCCCTCCCTGGCCAATCCTCTGAGGAAGGACCTGAGAAGCTTAGCACAGCCCGATCAGAGCGAGAGCATCGCGAAAAGTCACAAAAGGAGTGTGTTTTTGGTTGCCAGGGCAAGACAACCCGGCACAGATTACCAAAAGAGAAACAGCATTAAGGGACCAGTGGATGGAGTTTATTTTTACAGAGCATCAACGGAGTTGTGCAAGTGTTTTTGTTTGTCCCATCGTTTATTTCTTAAGGATAATGCAATCCCAACGAAAAAGGGTCAAGATCGTGTTTTGGAACCGCATGCGGTGAGTAAAACTGCTTCAAATATCTCAGTGTTGTTATATCAACATGCGATGTTGTCATCAAACTGCACTTTCCACATGTACAGCTTAAAACAAAAAAAAGGCGACATAAAGTGGAACTTAGTCATTTTCCAAAACCGCTAAGCAAATATATAAGGTTTCAGTACATACCACATAGAGACGCCTTTGCTGATGCTGCTCTTGTTAAATTTCAGACTCTGGATCTGTGTCACAGCTTCCAAACGCTATCAAAGCAAAAGCCTACTGGCGCTCGTGATTCTTTAGCTCCACCCACACGTCACGCCTCTAGGCGCTCGTGTTTTTCCGGGAAAAATCGGTACAGACTATTTTTCTCTTATAAATATAATAAAAATAAAGACTTTTTGGAGTTATGAAGGATGCAGTACTACTCTATAGGTACTCAAGATTAACAGGATATTGAGTGAAAACTAGCATTTCACCCCCCCTTTAAGTATACACACACACACACACACACGTTTGTTTTTGGGTCATTCTACGGAAATGTCCATTTTTCTGTCCCTAGCCTTTACAGAAATATTACACTTGAAAAACACTTTAGGTTTACAATTTTTTTATATTTAAAAATGAAACAATATGTTATTTGAACAATTACACTTTCTTGAGCCATCAATGTGGCAATATTTGATTTTTATTAATTAATTAGAATTCCAAGCACCACAGAAGTGCCCGTCCCCACAGTCATGTACAGAGGGAAAATGCTTTATTTTGAGGTCAAAAACAGTGTTTTCTTCCATTTAAAATACAACCATGTGCCTATAACTATAAAATATATGATGTAAATTACATTAAAAAACAAAATGCTAAATAAATATTATAAAATATATAATGAAAGTAGTGGTCCCCTGGAGTTGTGTCACTGGTGTTACCGTTTAACAAAAAAGCTCTTATTTTGAAATAACAATCACGCTGATGACATCACTCGACTTTCTTCTTCCAATTTTCTGGAGATCTATGAAGAGAAGCCCATGGTAAGTCCACTGTCTCTTTTCAATTATCAGAAATCTTCTCATTTATCTCATGATTTCATATGAAGCTTTTAGTTGAAGTCACTGGTATGACCTCTTTTATTGTTTGGGCATTGTAAAAAACTAGAATACAAATGGATTAAACTACTTAATTTAGTGAGTACACCATGATTGACAACATGTGGTTTGATACCTTGCAGCAGCCATTTTGTAAAATGCAGTTTTCATGAAAATTGTCACTGGTGTTACTGTCACTGGTGTCACCTTCCTTATGGGTAACACCAGTGAAGATCAGTAACACCAGTGACTCCCTTTTATAGATAAACTTTGTGCAAAGCTATTCATTTAGTTATTTTGCATAAAATAGCACTAAAATTGTGATTCTAACTTTTCTTTGTCATTGTTAATCCTCCTTTGGTCATGTATTTCTAAATTGAGGGTATGGCTAAACCGAGCACAGCTGAGAAACAGCGACTATACAGAAAGCGTAGGGATGCAGAGCAGAGTATTTGCAGGAAAGGAAACAGAGCTATGTCTGTGACATTGACACACAAAAAAGAAAGAGAGTAAGTAATTTGAGTGAAAGGGAGAAGAGATATGAGCGAAAGGCATGGAGGGCCCGTCAGCAAAGATGCAGGCAAAGAGCCAGAGCAGGAGCATTGACCCCCCCCCCCCCCCCCATCATCACCAGATAGATCACCCAGCATTTCAAGGTACAAACTGAACTGTTACAAATACAGAAATAAATGGTGAAAGAGATATAAAAATGCATAGCATTCAGTACCTCCACATACACACTCACACTCACTCACAAACACACTCTCTCTCTCTCTCTCTCTCTCTCTCTCTCTCACACACACACACACACACACTCACACACGCACCCATACTCACTCTCTCTCTCACACACGTTTGTTTTTGTGTAAAGTGTGTTCATCCCATAGGTGTAATGGTTTTTATACTGTAGAAACTGTATATTCTATCGCCATTCACCAACCCTACCCCTAACCCTAACCCTCACAGGAAACTTTGTGCATTTTTAATTTCTCAAAAAATCTCATTCTGTTTGATTTATATGCATTTTGAAAAATAGGGACAAGGGTTATGTCCTCATAAGTCACCCTCTCCTTGTAATACCTGTGTCATACCCATGTCATTATACAGAGATGTGTCCTGATATGATACAGAAACAAGAGCACTCTCTCTCGCTCACTCTCTCACACACACACACACACTCTCTCTATCTCTCACACACACTCAAGCTAGGGTTAAATGAGTGAGAACTTTTTTTCAAGAAAATATTTTGCTTTACAGACAACTACAACAAGGGAGGAGACAACGTAGGAGAGATGCACAAAGGAAACAAAGGGAAATAGAGAAACTGAAAGACAAGATCATCGGTTAGAAACGAAGATATGAAATGGTGAAGAAATGAAGTTAAAATGTTAAGTTAAAATGTTGTCTATGATATTTTTCTAACTCTGATTTCAGTTCTTATGAAATGAGTCATTTGTATATGTTATGTATGTCACTGGTGATTTGTTGTGTCACTGGTGTTACTGTTTTTTTTTCTTTCACATTAAATAAAATCTGTCATATGTGGCATAATGATCATTTTAAATTCATTGAATTCTGCTGCACTTAAGAGTTAAGCTTTAAATGATTGTATTATTGCTTGTTTAAAACCTTTTTTTCAAATATTTTCATTGTTATAGCAAATACATGGTTGTGCAATTGAACTAACATCATTCAGTCACACTTTTAACAAACCTGATTAAAATAAATAAAACATAATCACCATATTAGTTAGATCATCATTACTTTTCTGTACCTCTGACTGCATGTGCTGAAAAAAAAATAAAAAAATATTTCATAAACACCTTTAATATCGCTAAAGAAGTAAGGTAACACCAGTGACAAAAAAATGGTGTATGCGGTCTTTAAATACATGCACACAAAAAATAAAAAATCATTAAGCTGTAATTTATGTGTACTCATAAAGTCAAAGGGTAATCTAATAATGTGGTCTAAGTTTAAATGTTAGAAAAAGAAATCAATTTTAAGAGATCTTGCCATACCAAATGTGGACGTTTCTGTAGAATGACCCTTTTGTGAAAAGTGGGGACATCCCATAGGCGTAATGGTTTTTATACTGTACAAACTGTATATTCAATGGCCCTTCACCAATCCTACTGTCAAGCACTAGAAAGAAAGACCCAATCGCAGAATGACAAAGTACAAGGGTTTATTGACAAAAACAGGGAACAGAAGGGCACGTGCAGTGAAAGTCAATAGGAGGGGATACTGGGGCAATGGCTGGATAGCTGAGGGTGACCACTGGAACCAGCATAGGGAGGCAACAGCTAGGACCACTGCTGAGGAGTTGGCAAGACCAGACAGAATGTAGATGACCAGGCGAGACACAAAGGAGTAGAGAATTGCTGCTTGAAGATCACTTGCCCAGAACCGATACAGCTGCAAGGGTGAGGGAACCACAGATGGCCAGGCATGGCTGGAGGGGGAGAACACAGACAAAGACACCACTAGACCGGACACAAACACTAGCACACTAGACAACACAAACAATACAGGGAACAAGAAACTCCTTCCCAAAAACAGGGAAAAAAGTAAATAAAGAACCAAGAAAAAACTAGGGAAAAACACAAATAAATAAAAGGTTAGCCCCTTACAGGTAAATGCTGAGGGGCAAAAAAAAAAACTAAACTAGAGACGTGAATCTAGCAAAAGACTAGAAGGATCACTCTTGGATAATAGGTGAAAATAAGCTTAAAATAAAAAGGAACTAAAAGAGAAGACCTAGGGAAAAAATAGCTCTTGGAGAAACGAGTAGCTGGGCTCAATAGGAAAGTCCAAAAAGCAAAAACTAGATTTGACTAGAAAAAAATCGAAACTGCAAAACACACGCTAGGCAAACATACAGCCAAAATGAACCGGCAGCTACGAGAGGAAAGAGAGCAAAATAAGAAGCATACAGCGACATGAGGAACAGGTGACAACACTCAGACTAATGAGGACTAAACAAGGGGGCGTGACCAGGGAAAACAAGGAGGTGGGACTGGGACAAGAGGAGCACGTGGCAGACACAAGAGACACAACCATGTGCTCAGGCACAAAAAAACAAAGACACACTGAACAAAGACAGTATAAACAAGACTGTCAGGGCAGGATCCTGACACCTACACCTAACCCTAACCCCCAAAGGAAACTTTGTGCATTTTTACTTTCTCAAAAAAACTCATTCTGTATGATTTATAAGCATTTTGAAAAACGGGGACATGGGTTATGTCCTCATAAGTCACCCTCTCCTTGTAATACCTCTGTCATACCCATGTCATTATACAGAGTTGTGTCCTGATATGTCACAAAAACAAGAGCACACACACACACACACACACATACTTTTTTTAATAGAAAGGCTAATATTGCAAGATTTGATGTTACATACTTGGTAATTAGTTCTAATGTCCCATAAAATTCACAGGTTTTGTGGTTTTAAATGAACTAAAAATAATATTGTTGACAAATTTAACATACATTTATAGTCAAATAAAACTTTGCTGTATGGCAGTATCATGACAAGGTCATGGGTTTGATGCACAAGGAAAGAATTAATTGTTAAATTGTAAATGTGTACAGTACCTTGAATGCAATATAAGTTGCTTTGGATAAAACCTTATTGCAAGTTGCATAAATCTAGTAGAACACACTCTCGATTGGGAATATCCCCTCCCGCTGTATTACAAATAACACCTGCCACTAGCAATAACAAGTGGTTTTGGTGGACTACAACGTCAGGCTGTTGCAGTTTTTTATGGTTTATGTCCTGCTGCAGCATCTAGTTAAAAAAAACATTTCAGAAAAATAACTAATTGGCGCATTCTCAGTTATTTGAGAAACATAAAGAGATAAGATGTTTTGTATTATCATTGGGGAACCTTGAATTCTGCAGTTGTTCAGCTTCAGTCTGAGAAAAAAGCTTTTTGTATTTTTTAAGTCCTGGGTGCCTTGTCTCCAAAAATTTGATTGATGAGGGTCGTAAAAAGCCATCTGTTTGGACACCTGTTTGGACCCCCCCTCCCCTCCCTCTACAGCCCGTGTGTGACCTTACGTCTGTGACCTCATGAACTTCAGAGGAATTTCGGCGGGAGGGAAAAGTGTTTTATGTGTGTGGGAACTATGTGCTTTTTAAACTTTAAAATGTGAAAACGTGAAAATGGTATAAGGGAAGTTTTTATTGAGATTTTACATACACAGTGCATTTCAAGAAAAAGGTTATAAACATAGACGAAATAGAAACAATGTAATGATCTTTTCTTCTTTTTTTGTACTTGCAAAAGTGTAAAAACGGTGTTAAAGTTGTTACAAATTAAATAAAAAGAAAAGTAGATTACTGGTTATTCATCTAAAACAACTAAACAAGTCAAAAACTATCAGATACGTTCGTAAAGCAATACGTGAGTGCTTGTAGCATTGCAATTTAAAAAGGCATTTTGTTTCCAGCTAAAAAAGAAAACTAGGTTACAGAGTTTATAGCATTTGTACCTTACCTCAAACTAAAAAAAGAAGCTAATGTAAAGCAATGATACAAACCAAAAGTTGGCATTTGTCACGATGTTAGAAAAAGTTAAAACAAAAGAAAAAAGATGGTATGCATTTATGCGGATCTAATAATACATCAGACATGCTACTTGTCAAATCTATGCTGTACTCTACCACTTACTACAATTTTACTGACAGAGAGTTATACAACAGAAAAAAAGATCTCCCAGCAAAGGTGTTACTACATCTCCGGTGGTTCGACCTCACAGCACCACTGACACACTCAGAATGCTTACGTCTGGTCCCACTCAAACCACTTCTTCTTCTTCTTTGACGCAAAGCTTTAGGTGCATTTACCGCCACCTACAGGGCAGGAGTGTGGAGCATTGACCTTAATGAAAGCTAACTCAAACATAAGAGATAAAAGAAATACAAAAATAAAATAAATAATAATAATAAACTTAGTAGTGATTCTTTAAATCCTGTTTTTCAACTCTTTGAGATACTTAATCTGTGAAACTGTTGCGCAGTAGCGTCGCTGCAAGCAGCGAAGCTACTAGTTTAACTACATTTCTCAGTAGCTTGGTCGTAGCTTCGCTGCTTTCTGAATCAAATAGCTTTTCAGTAGTAAAGCTCCTTTTTTTTACCAAGTAGTGCGGTAGCTTCCACACAAGCTACATTTTCGCAAGCATTTCTGAAGCTCAAACTCAAATTGGGAAATACAACTGCTAAGATCGCTGATCCTGGATCAGTAGTGACGCGACGACGCTACTTCATCTTGTTCGTGTTTACGGTAGATAGCAACCAACCATCTTTATGATGCATTACCGCCACCTTCTGCTCCGGATGGTACCACTCCTTGGCCAGTCACGCAAAAAAATATTTGATGAAATGATGGCATAGGATGAGGTCGGAGAACAGTTAATCCCAAGGAGTGAGTCGCCGTGGCCGTACCTCGACAAGTACATGACACTGACACTGAGATAACAGAGAAAATATGTCAGGGAAAGGAACAGGACCCAACTGCGGTAGAATGAATGAGGCGTTTTATTGAGTTACTCAGAGGACTTAATCCATTGGAGCATGAGAGAGTCAGCGCTCTGCATGTACAGCCAGCTCGAAGATCCCTACGGCGACCGCCGCACAGCAGGGAGGAACAGGTGGCAGATCAGCGCTGGCGAGCCGAAGCGTCCGAAGGCAATACACAGGTGAGTCGAGACAGCCGCCTGGTTGATGAGGACTACTGAGTACGAAAGGCAAGCAGGGAGAAAAACAAAAAAAAGCAGGCCGACTAGATAGAGAAAAGATACAAAAACCGAAGTCAGGCAAACTAAGACAAGCAACTAGAAACTTACTCTAGCAACGCTTACGGACTGACACAAGATAGCAAACACAAGGGTAAGATAAAGGGAAGATAATCAGAGTAATACAGGGTGCAGGTGAGGGAGAAAACGTTAACAGGGATAACAAGAGGGGCGGAGAAAACATAGCGAGAATAGTGAAACACCTGGAGAGCCAGCAAAACCCAAATCATGTGCTCCAGGACAGAAAAGGCCTCAGCCCCCACTGAGATCATGACAGTACCCCCTCCCCCAGGAACGCCACCAGGCGACCTAAGGAAGGGGCTTACCATGTTTGCGGCGGAAGTCGTCGATCAGCGACCGATCCAGAATGTCGCGAGCTGGGACCCAACTCCTCTCCTCCGGGCCGTAACCCTCCCAGTCCACCAGGTATTGAAAGCCCCTGCCACGACGACGAACATCTAGTAATCTCCTAACAGCATAGACAGGAGAACCATCCACTAGACGAGGGGGAGGGGGGGCAGGGGAGAAACTGTTGGTATTAAGAGGGGATCTTAAAACTGGTTTAACCCTGGATACATGGAAAACAGGGTGAACCCGACCAAGAGAGGAGGGCAACTTGAGCCGTATCGCAGCCGGATTAATGACCTTGGTGATCTGGTATGGGCCAATGAACCTGGGTGCCAGTTTGCGAGAGACAGCCCTGAGAGGCAGGTCCTTGGAAGACAGCCATACCTTCTGACCACAGACATAACGGGGTGCTGGGGTCCGGTGGCGATCAGCCGCTGCCTTGGTCCGCCTAGAGGCCTGGGCCAGGGCCTTCCTAGCCTTCCTCCAGATGCGGCGACATCTTCGAACAAAGGCTAGGGCAGACGGAACTGCAGCATCGGGTTCCTGAGAGGGAAATAAGGGAGGGGAGTAACCAACAGAACATTCAAAGGGTGACATACCTGTGGATGCTACTGGAAGAGTATTATGGGAATACTCAATCCACGTGAGCTGTTGGCTCCAGGAGGCAGGGTTACGGAATGCCAGGCAGCGGAGAACTCGCTCGAGATCCTGATTGGCTCGTTCACACTGACCGTTGGTCTGGGGGTGAAATCCTGATGACAGACTTGTAGAGGCCCCAATCTGTCGACAAAATTCTTGCCAAAACCGGGAGACAAACTGGGGACCCCTGTCAGAGACTACGTCCACCGGAAGCCCATGGATACGGAAGACGTGGTCAATTACCAGTTGGGCGGTCTCCTTGGCAGAGGGGAGTTTGGGGAGGGGCACAAAATGAACCGCCTTAGAAAAGCGATCCACCACTGTGAGAATAACAGTGTTACCATTTGAGACAGGCAAGCCAGAGACAAAATCTAAGGCAATGTGTGACCAGGGGCGAGAAGGAATGGGCAAGGGTTGAAGTTGGCCAATGTAGGGACGGTTAGAGACCTTGTTTTGGGCACAAACTGAACAAGCCAATACAAACTGCCTGACATCCTGGCCCATTGAGGGCCACCAAAATCGCTGACGGATGGCAGCCAGAGACCTCCTGATTCCTGGATGGCAGGTGACCTTAGATTCATGCCCCCACTGAAGGACCTCGGGGCGTAACACTGCCGGCACGAACAACCGACCCGCTGGACACTCAACTGGTACTTCCACCCCTCGTCCGGCCTCCTCCACCCGCCGCTCGACGTCCCAGGAGAGCACCCCCACCACCACTCCATCCGGGAGTATGGTCTCGGTAGGCACCTCCTCTCCCGGGCGCTCGAACTGACGGGATAGAGTATCAGGTTTGACGTTCTTAGCCCCAGGCCGGTACGAAAGGGTGAAGTTAAAACGGTCAAAGAAGAGTGCCCAGCGGGCCTGGCGCGGACTCAACCTCTTGGCCGAACGGATGTATTCTAGGTTCTTATGATCCGTCCAGACCAAGAAGGGCAGCGCCGACCCCTCCAACCAGTGGCGCCACTCACCCAAGGCCAACCTCACCGCCAGCAGCTCACGATTACCTATGTCGTAGTTTTGTTCCGCCGGGTTAAGGCGATGGGAAAAATATGCACAAGGGTGCATCCTCCCATCCTTACTGGAGCGCTGGGACAAGACCGCGCCTACCCCAACCTCCGACGCGTCCACCTCAACAATGAATTGCCGTTCAGGATCTGGAACAGAGAGAACAGGAGCAGAGATAAACCGGGACTTTAAATTATCAAAGGCCTCCTGAGCCTGAGTACTCCAGGTAAACGGTACCTTAATGGAGGTGAGCGCCATTAGGGGTGCAGCTACCTGGCCAAAATTCCTGATGAATCGCCGATAAAAGTTGGCAAAGCCCAAGAACCGCTGCAGAGCCCTCCTGGAGTTGGGGACTGGCCACTTGGCGACAGCCTTGACCTTGGCCTGATCAGGCTTGATCTCCCCTTCTGAGACTATAAACCCCAGGAACGAAACGGACTTGGCGTGGAACTCGCACTTCTCCGCTTTGACATATAGCTGGTTCTCAAGAAGCCGTTGGAGGACCTGGCGCACATGCTGAGTGTGTACCTGAGGGGAGGGAGAAAAGATGAGAATATCATCAAGGTACACAAAGACAAACCTATTAATCATGTCTCCCAACACGTTATTGACCATGCCCTGGAAGACAGCCGGAGCATTAGTAAGCCCAAACGGAAGGACCAGGTATTCATAGTGTCCCGTGGGGGTATTGAAGGCTGTCTTCCACTCATCGCCCTCACGAATACGGATGAGGTGATAGGCGTTGCGGAGGTCTAATTTAGTGAAGACCTTGGCTCCCTGCAAAAGTTCAAAGGCAGATGACATTAACGGCAAGGGGTACCGGTTCTTTATAGTTATGTCATTTAACCCTCGATAATCAATGCAAGGACGCAGAGAGCCATCCTTCTTCTTAACGAAGAAGAACCCAGCACCAGCAGGGGAGGATGAGTGGCGGATGAGTCCGGCCCTTAAGGATTCCTGAATGTATGAGTCCATGGCCTCTCGTTCAGGACCTGACAGGGAAAAAAGGCGCCCCCGGGGCGGAGAAGTGCCTGGAAGGAGATCGATGGCACAATCAAACGGTCGATGAGGAGGGAGCGAGGTGGCTCGAGACTTGCTGAAAACCAGCCGCAGATCGAAGTACTCCGCCGGTACCCCAGTGAGGTCAGCAGGCTCCACCTGAAAAACAGGAGGCACAGACACAGGAGGAGAGGCAGAACCAAGGCAACATGCATGACACGACTGACTCCATGAAACAATTTGACTGCGGGACCAATCCACATGAGGGCTGTGCTGAGCCAACCAAGGATGTCCCAAAACAAGTCTGGCATGAGGGGACTTCAGAAGGTACAGCACAACGGACTCATGGTGATTGCCCGAAACAACAAGACTTACACGAGGAGTGGTGTGAGTGATGGTGGCGACCGGCTGACCAGAAAGACCCCAGACTGTGATAGGAGAAGGAAGAGAGACGGCTGGAATGCCCCAATTCTTTGCAGTGCAATAGTCCAGGAAACTGGCTTCAGCGCCAGAATCAATAAGAGCCTTGCAGGAGTGATCTGAGCCCTGGTACTTGATGGTGGCAGACAATTGGGTACGTGACTGAGGGGAGATGAGGGGAGAAACGCCCACTAGGACTCCCCGGTTGACTAGTGGGCTCTGGCTTTTAATGGACATGACTGAACAAAATGACCTGACCCTCCACAATACAGGCAGATGCCCTTCACCAGCCGATGTTGTCTCTCCTGGGCCGACAAATGCAGTCGCCCCAGCTGCATGGGTTCAGAATCCATCTGGGGTGATAGAGGCGGTTGTTGGGGCTTGAATGGCTGGGTATCTTCTAGCCCCCAAGATGGACGGGAAGTCAAACGTCGTTGACGTAGGTGAAGACGGCTCTCGACTCGAATGGCCAAGTCAATAAAACCCTCCAGGGTCTTGGGCAGCTCGTGTGTAGCTATCTCGTCCTGAATGTCAAAGCTCAGGCCCTCCCGAAACATAGCCCGCAGCGCCTCCTCATTCCAACCACAAGAGGCCGCTAGAGTCTTAAACTGGATGGCGTACTCCGTAACAGAACGCCCACCTTGACGGAGCCGTGCGAGTCGGGAAGCAGCCTCATCCCCCTTCACGGAGCGATCAAACAGCTTCATCATTTCACAGCGAAAATCTTCAAAGTTTGAACAAAAATGGGCCCTCGCGTCCCAAACAGCCGTTCCCCAGTCGCGAGCTTTTCCCGTCAGCAGTGTGATGACATAAGCGATCTTCAAACGCTCTGTAGCGTAACGGCGCGGTTGCAGCGCGAACACCAACGCGCATTGAGACAGGAAAGCCCGACATGAATTCGGATCTCCGTCATACAAGGGCGGATTATTAGCGTGCGGCTCGGGCTCGAGCTGAGCGAGAGGCTGGGAACCCATCGGGGTGGCGGATGACAGAACACTTTGTAGTTCACGGAAGCGATCACTTAATTCGGCCATTTGGGTAGTGAGTGTCTCTACCTCCTGAGCGGTGGACGAAAGCTGGCTGGCTTGGTGGCCGAGGAGAGCGCCTTGATGAGCGATAGCCGATCGAACGAACTCTTCACCCGCTGGGTCCATTTCTGGTCAGTCCGTACTGTCAGGGAAAGGAACAGGACCCAACTGCGGTAGAATGAATGAGGCGTTTTATTGAGTTACTCAGAGGACTTAATCCATTGGAGCATGAGAGAGTCAGCGCTCTGCATGTACAGCCAGCTCGAAGATCCCTACGGCGACCGCCGCACAGCAGGGAGGAACAGGTGGCAGATCAGCGCTGGCGAGCCGAAGCATCCGAAGGCAATACACAGGTGAGTCGAGACAGCCGCCTGGTTGATGAGGACTACTGAGTACGAAAGGCAAGCAGGGAGAAAAACAAAAAAAAGCAGGCCGACTAGATAGAGAAAAGATACAAAAACCGAAGTCAGGCAAACTAAGACAAGCAACTAGAAACTTACTCTAGCAACGCTTACGGACTGACACAAGATAGCAAACACAAGGGTAAGATAAAGGGAAGATAATCAGAGTAATACAGGGTGCAGGTGAGGGAGAAAACGTTAACAGGGATAAACAAGAGGGGCGGAGAAAACATAGCGAGAATAGTGAAACACCTGGAGAGCCAGCAAAACCCAAATCATGTGCTCCAGGACAGAAAAGGCCTCAGCCCCCACTGAGATCATGACAAAATATGTTTTCAGATGCTGCTTGTAAAAATTATATGGGTCCAGCCTGGCCATTTTTTGTACTGTTTGGAGGTCTTGCATTTTGTTCTGCAAAGGCCTACAGTATATTAAGCATGCCCATGCAACAGGTGCAAACACTTACTTGTGCGCACATTGTTAATTACATGTATTTTGATTGTTTTTGTTGCCAAATTGATAAGGAACACAAAAAACTATTAAACTAAACAATTACACCTGCCTATCTGCACTGAGATAGCATTGACTTGTAATAAAACGTGTTCAACATAAAAATTTAATTTTAAAAGTAGCTTAGATGTAGCAAGCTACTGTTGATGTAGCTTAGCTTGCTACATTTCCCAGGGGGGAAGCTTTAGTGTAGTGAAGCTTCATTTACTGTAGAGTAACTGGTAGCTTAGCTCACTACATTTTCCAAGTAGCTTGCCCAACACTGTAGGTTCAACTGTTTCAGGAAGATCACATTTAACACAAAGTCCAGACACGTTTTCCTCTTATGAATAATGATTGATTAAGTGCAATGTGTCCAATTCTATGGCGAGATATTATGCTGTCTTCCTTTCTATTCCCCAAATTCTCCTTTCATTTCCAACTGTTCTTTGAATATTATATAAATGGCATCCTTTATTCTCACTACCCCATTTACTTTGCCGTATCTTTTTATGTTTTTTTTATTATTATTAGCCCTTTTATTTCTAATTTACTCATTGGCGTATTAAATTTGATGTCTGACATTTTAATGTTTTTTATCTGATCCACTACTTCATTACCTTCTATTCCTATATGTGCAGGTATCTATACAAAATAAATATTAGTTTTTGCTTGTATTCTGAACAAATTCTGTAAAATGACTGACAAAATGTCTTGTCTAGTTGAAGATTTGCCACTCCTCATACTTGATAGTGCTGAAAAGGAGTCTGAACATGTGACTGCTTTACGTATATTAATGTGTTCAACCCACTGAAGAGCCAAAAATATGACAATCATTTCTGTAGTTTATACTGACAGATTAGATTAGATGTTCTGATTAGATGTTCTTTTTGTGATTTCTATACCTAACCCTTGGAACATATGTGTCCTGTTTCAGGATCGTTAGATCCATCTGTGTATATGAGTTACTTTAAAACTGTCACGGTTGGTAAACCGTGATCTCGGGTTGTTTACACTTTGTGGTGAATTCTGTGTGTTCTGCGTCTGCACTGATTAGTTGTGGGCGTCTCCGTTAATTGTATCAGCAACAGCTGCCACTCATTACTCATCTCCTATATAATGGCTTGTCTCACGTCTTGTGTTTGTGAGATCGTTGTTTCATGTCGTTGTGTTACCCCCGTCTGGCTTCTGTGTTAGTTTGCGTTTTGGATGTCTGTGTTTTCCCTAGAACCTCATCCACTCTCCGCACGATCACTCAGCCACGGACACCTACCTTCGGCTCTGTTCCCCGCAGTTCCTGTGCCACTCTCTCCTGCTGCCTCACGCCGTAAAGACCCGGACTCCTCACCTACACTCCACTACCAGCTGGATTTCTCACCTTCCACCGTCTTCCTGGAGTGTTATCGCCTCATCGTCTTTGTGTGTCTTTGTAACATTCTCATCATCTCATTAAATCCTGTTTACTCGCATTTGTTTCCGGACTGTCTTTTCACCAGCCGTCACAGAACGAGAGCATCTCGAACACCGGACGCGCTGTCCAAGCGCTGGTGGCACAGGTGTCCGAGCTCACCCAGCAGATCCATCAGCTCACGTCTCCCATTGCGCCCATCGCCCCGCCTGCGCCGACCGTTCCCCCGGGGATTCCCCAGGACCACTTCCGGCCTGAGCCGCGACTTCCGGCACCGGAGAGTTACGCTGGTGAGCCAACTTATTGCAGAACATTTCTTAACAAGTGCTCTATGCATTTTGCCCTGCAGCCCCGCACTTTCGCCGCCGAAGAATCCAAGCTAGCGTTCACGCTAACACTACTATCAGGCAAGGCTGCCTTATGGGGAACGGCGGTGTGGGAGAATCAACATCCGTGCTGTGCCTCGTTCCACCTCCTATCAGAAGAGATGAAGAGAGTTTTCGACCGGGCCGCGACCGGCAGGGAGGCCGCCCATCGCCTCTCGGAACTCCAACAGGGACACTCATCTGTCACCGAATACTCCATCGAGTTCCGGACCCTGGCGGCCGCGTGCCAGTGGAACGAGGCGGCGCAGTGGGATAGATTCCTGCATGGGTTATCCGACCGTGTTCAGCAGGAGATCTACCTCCTCGAGCTGCCTCCTACCCTCAACGAACTCATTGACCTGGCGTTGCGGGTGGAGGCCAGGTTTAATCGCCTGGTCCATCAACACAGTCCTTCCAGACTACCCTTCTCTTCCGGTAGGGGGCGCTTGAGTCGAGAGAACACGGTCGGTTCTGTCGACGATCACGAGCCCATGCAGGTGGGTCGAGCTCGGCTATCCCGGAGGGAGAGGGAACGGCGGAGGTCCCAAGGACTATGTTTGTACTGTGGAGGCGCTGATCATAACAACTACTCTTGCCCGGTAAAAGAGTCAGCCCGATAGTAAACCTGAGGCTACTATCGGGAGGGATCTCCGCCGAGAAGTCCTCACCCACATCATCGACCCTCCTTCCGGTGAAACTGCGATGGAGGAATCAACATCATGAATGCCAAGCTCTTCTGGACTCCGGAGCCGAAGGTAATTTCATTGATTCTTCACTTGCACAACACTTGAACATTCCTGTCCTTCCTGTGTCTCTCCCCATCCATGTCACTGCTCTCAACGGCCAGGAACTGCCTCCCGTCACCCACCATACTGAACCCATCACACTCATCACATCCGGCAATCATCAAGAAACCATATCCTTTTTTCTCATGGACTCCCCTGTTGCTCCCATTGTTTTAGGTCACCCCTGGTTGTCCAAACATAATCCACGAGTGGAATGGGGTTCGAACACTATCACATTGTGGAGTGAAAGTTGTCATGAGTCTTGTTTGCTTTCTGCCTGTCCTGTTGTTCCTGTGTCTGTCTTTCAGAAGGAGACCATGGCGTTGCCAAACGTGCCCGTAGAGTATCTGGACCTGAAGGAAGTGTTCAGTAAGTCCCGGGCTGCTTCTCTTCCTCCGCATCGTCCCTATGACTGTGCCATAGACTTAGTGTCAGGTAAATCTCCGCCTAAAGGCAAGTTATACTCTCTTTCTATTCCTGAGAGGGAGGCCATGGAGAAATACATTTCTGATTCCCTAGACTCTGAATTCATCCGTTCTTCCTCATCTCCAGCGGGGGCGGGGTTCTTTTTTGTGGGTAAGAAGGATGGTTCTCTGCGACCTTGTATTGATTACCGGGAGCTGAACAACATTACTATTAAGAATACTTATCCATTACCACTCATGTCTTCAGCTTTCGAGAGGTTGCAGGGAGCATCGGTATTCACAAAATTGGATTTACGTAACGCTTATCATTTGGTCCGCATCAGGAAAGGGGGATGAATGGAAAACTGCCTTTAATACCCCTAGAGGGCACTTTGAATATTTGGTTATGCCGTTCGGGCTCTCCAACTCGCCCGGGGTTTTCCAAGCACTCGTGAATGACGTGTTGAGAGATATGGTAGATCAGTTTATATATGTTTACCTGGATGACATACTGATTTTTTCTTCATCTCTCCAGGAACATGTCCAACATGTCAGACGAGTGCTCCAGAGGTTACTAGAGAATGGGCTTTTTGTCAAGGTGGAGAAGTGCGTATTCCATGCACAGTCGGTCCCCTTCCTTGGGTTTATCATGTCGTCTGAGGGAATACGAATGGACCCTGACAAGGTAAAGGCTGTGATAGATTGGCCAACTCCAGATTCCCGTAAGGCCCTACAGCGATTTCTGGGGTTCGCCAATTTCTATCGGCGTTTTATTCATAATTACAGCCAACTAGCCTCACCTCTGACAGCCTTGACCTCCCCCAGTACTCCGTTCAGGTGGTCTGACACAGCTGAAACTGCGTTTTCTAACCTGAAGAGCCGCTTTGTTTCAGCTCCCATCCTTGTCGCCCCTGATCCCACACGGCAGTTCGTGGTGGAGGTCGACGCATCAGAGGTGGGGGTAGGAGCAGTGTTGTCCCAACGTGCTGCTTCAGACGATAAGGTCCACCCTTGCGCGTTTTTCTCTCATCGATTATCTCCAGCCGAACGTAATTATGACATTGGCAATAGAGAGTTGTTGGCGGTCAAACTAGCGTTGGAGGAGTGGCGCCACTGGTTAGAGGGTTCAGGGGTTCCCTTTATTGTTTGGACCGATCATAAGAATTTAGAATACATTAGAACTGCTAAAAGACTCAATTCCAGGCAGGCTCGGTGGGCACTTTTTTTCGGTCATTTTGTTTTTACCCTATCGTACCGCCCAGGTTCCAAGAACGTTAAACCCGATTCTTTGTCACGTCTTTTTGATCCCTCCGCCCGTCCCGTTACTCCTGAGTGTATTTTGCCTGAGAGATTAGTTGTCTCAGCACTCATATGGGAGGTCGAGTCGAAGGTCAAGACGGCCTTAGAAGGGGTAACGCCTCCATCCGGTTGCCCACCGAACCGCTTATTTGTGCCGGAGGAGTTAAGGTCCGAAGTTGTCCGGTGGGGTCATTGTTCCAACATGGCTTGTCATCCAGGGATAAGTAGAACTAATGGGTTGGTTAGACAACGATTCTGGTGGCCACGTATGGCTCGCGACGTCAGCGATTTTGTTTTGGTTTGCTCAGTTTGTGCCAGTGGTAAGTCATCTAACCGACCTCCTGATGGGCTCCTTCAACCGCTGTCTGTCCCTTCGAGACCCTGGTCACATATCGCTCTAGATTTTGTTACCGCCCTCCCGCCCTCTAATGGAATGACAGTCGTTTTGACTGTAGTGGACCGGTTCTCGAAGGCGGCACATTTCTTTCCCCTTGCCCAAATTACCGACAGCCAAGGAGACAGCGGTTACTGTTTTAGATCACGTCTTTCGGCTCCATGGCCTCCCGGTAGACGTGGTCTCAGACAGGGGATCCCAGTTTATATCCAAATTTTGGAAGGAATTTTGCAAGTTATTAGGAGCGTCAGTTAGTTTGTCGTCGGGTTATCATCCCCAAAGCAACGGACAATCTGAGCGAGCCAACCAAGATTTAGAGAGGACGTTGAGATGTTTGGTCTCCAAGAATCCTTCTTCCTGGAGTCAACAACTCTCTATGGTGGAGTACGCCCACAATTCGTTGCCAGTGTCAGCTACGGGCCTCTCTCCGTTCCAGTGTAGTGTAGGGTACCAGCCACCAGCATTTCCCAGTCTGGAGTCTGAAGTCGCGGTCCCCTCCGCTCACGCGTTTGTCCAGAGGTACCACCGCACCTGGACCAGAGCCCGTGAGACTCTGCTCCGGGTGAGGGAGCGCAGGGGACGAGGATTCCAGTATCTGGTGGACTGGGAAGGTTACGGTCCGGAGGAGAGGAGTTGGGTACCTGCTAGGGACATATTGGATCACTCCCTTATTGAGGAATTCAATCAGCAGGTAGGCCCTTCTGGAAACTCCAGGAGGAGTTCTTAGAGAGGGGGGGTACTGTCACGGTTGGTAAACCGTGATCTCGGGTTGTTTACACTTTGTGGTGAATTCTGTGTGTTCTGCGTCTGCACTGATTAGTTGTGGGCGTCTCCGTTAATTGTATCAGCAACAGCTGCCACTCATTACTCATCTCCTATATAATGGCTTGTCTCACGTCTTGTGTTTGTGAGATTGTTGTTTCATGTCGTTGTGTTACCCCCTTCTGGCTTCTGTGTTAGTTTGCGTTTTGGATGTCTGTGTTTTCCCCAGAACCTCATCCACTCTCCGCACGATCACTCAGCCACGGACACTTACCTTCGGCTCTGTTCCCCGCAGTTCCTGTGCCACTCTCTCCTGCTGCCTCATGCCGTCAAGACCCGGACTCCTCACCTACACTCCACTACCAGCTGGATTTCTCACCTTCCACCGTCTGCCTGGAGTGTTATCGCCTCATCCTCTTTGTGTGTCTTTGTATCATTCTCATCATCTCATTAAAACCTGTTTACTCGCATTTGTTTCCGGACTGTCTTTTCACCAGCCATCACAAAAACTAGGTTAGCCTATGATTTTTATTTTTCATCTAAACAAAAGTCCTTGTTGTTTTATTTTATTTTAATAAGCCACTCACACTTACTTTAGTAGCCTAAATCCTTAAATATGTCTTTTATTTTGTCAATATTAACGTCTGGCATGAAATTCTACATTCATAAATGTATGTTTTTCAATACTCCCCCACGTTTAGTGGTGTTTAAAGAGGAATTAGTGATGTATTTGGAGACGTTAAAAGGAATGAATAGTCCCAAAGCAAGATTTTTGTATTCTTCATTAGAGGACTTTGGTTTCTTAATGTGAAAATCTTCTACTCCCTACTTTTTCTTTATCTTTATCCTTTATCTTTATATATATATATATTTAAATATATGTTATTATATATTATTATTATTATTATTATTATTCTTAAGTGTTGTTTTATTTTATTTGAATAAGTCACTCACACATACTTTATTAGCCTAAATCCTTTAATATGTATCTTATGTTGTCAATATTAGTGGTTCTGGTGTTGTAAATGATGGTGCTGCAGGTCAGCTAAAGTTCAAAAATGTTGTGTTCAGTGATCAGAGGGTGACAATTTCAACTTTATGACATAGGCCTGTGAGTGTGAGGTTAGCTCAAAGTTCATTTATTGGTCAAAAGGAGATGAGATTTTTTAACAAGTCAGACCATGGTATATAGAAAAATGTTGTTTAATTTGAGCTAATTTAGTTTATTTTAGTTACATTTATAAGTTACATGTATAATTTTTATTAAACCCCTAGATCTTTCAACCTCAACACACACAAACACACACACACAAACACAAACATACAGAAAACATGAACATGCAAGCAAAATAAATACAAATGTACATTTAGACAAGTACATAAATACACAAACAAACAAAATAAATGCTTTAGATTGTTTAAAACAATTGAGTTTGTGCATTTCCCTTGAATATGTATACAGTAACCGATGAGTACATGAAGCAAATACATAACCTCATAAACACATTGTGGTTGATGTTAAACAATTAAAAAAGACTTATTTATATATCATAACTTACTTTTCTTTTCAAAACACAATAAACATTCTTAACTGCGAACAATGGGTTTGGTTGGAATTTACAAAATAAATAAATCATTATGTTTCTTAGTAAGAATGCTTATAGTTTGTAGTAAAATCACATATACAGTAAGTAGACAGCCTAAAGGCCCTTTTTACCACCGCTGCAGCGTTTGTAAAGTGCATTTGCAGCTTTTGACCGCTGAGTGGCACTTTAACCACAAGTTATCAAACAACTGCATCACAGCACATTTTCGCAAATAGACATCAGTTTTGCCTCGCTGATGTGTTACATTTGACGGCTTCAGTCACAGAAAATGAAAGAAAAATACCATCGTTAAAATATTTAATATATTTAAAATGTAATATTCATGTAATATGAAAGTTTGGTTCTTATGAAGTTGTATTTTTATTAGAACGAATTCAAGCAGGATAAATGCCAAGCCTGTGCCTGAACCTGTGATTATATTTTCTCTAAGCTACATGGTATTAAACCATATTTTAGATTTGATACATTTAAAAAGGTGTGCAGTATTATTTATATTATATGAATTATGTTTTCTATTATTCAAAATAAATTGTGGTTTACTTTGCATCTGAGCATTAAAAGTGGCAGCCTATTTTAGAGGGGTAGGCTACATGGATTAATATGCAATGTCAATATTTTCATATATTATGCCTATATTGTAATTTATATTTTAAAGTTCCTTTAATAAAACGATATGCACTTTTTAATTTGTTACCTGTCCTTTATTTTGACATAACTTCTTGGGGAAAAAGACATTTGTCTGTCATATGGAGGGTAGGAATGAACTCCATTGCAGACAGGATATACAAAACAGGATTTATTAAACAAAAAGGGGAAAACAAAACCCACGAGGGGGAAAACAACGACTAGGGCAGAGACTAAATAACTTAAGACTGGGTAGACACGATAAACAAAGACTCTAAACACTAGAACACTAACTACAAACAAACACTCACCGGTAATACAAAGACTTCTTCAAGGGGTTACAAGGATACAATATCTCACTAGGCTAACATGTAGAAACAATGAACCGACAAAAGACAGAGCACACTAGGGGATATAAATAGGAAAACTAATTAAGACACAACAGGTGGCACAGGTAAGGCAATCACGACAAAACTAGGATAACAAGGGGGCGGGGCAAGGGGACGAGACAACACAAGCACATGGCCCAAAGACAAGGCCATGTGCTTGTACACAAAACACCGGTCTGGCATGATCCTGGCAGGTCTGGGTGGTGTAGGGTGGGGAGTGGTCTCTGGACAACATCAGAGGACCTGACAGGAGAAAAAAAAAAAAAAAAAAAAAGACACTGGACAACATCTACTGGACACTGGACAACATCAGTGGAGACAGAAACTGGCTCAGGAACCGTGCTCACTGCGGCTGGCTCAGGATCACTGGGGACAAGACAGGACTGGCAGGGACTTCTAAAATCTGAACAAGACGAGACAAATAATCAGACAGAGTCTTGGCAGCAAGGATAACAGGCATCTCTTTACAAGCCGAGACAGACTGCAACAGCGCTTCTGCTGCAGAGTCGGCCGCGGCTCTCTCCTTAGCCCTCACGACTGCGGACTTGGATGCAGTTCTCTCAGTATCCGGTTCGGGGTCAAGGTTCACTGCTGCTGGCTCAGGGACGCCAGCGCTCACTGCTGCTGGCTCGAGAGGCATGGCCGACTCAGGAGGAGACAGACGCAGGACTGGAAGACCCCTTCTTCCTCCTCTTCCTCCTTGGCCGCGGTGCAGAGATCACAACTGGGTCTGAGACTGGTTGAGGAAGTTCGGTCTCTGGCAGGGTTGACTCCGTCTCTGAGGACTCCGAAGCAGACTCCCACGAGAACTGTCTCCCTCGCTTCTTGGGGAGACTGATGGGTGTGGGAGGCGCATCAGGATTCGAGGAGGGATTTGCCTGATCCCCCAGTGTTGTAACGGCCAGGAGACAACCCTCTGGGATCACTGGCAGCTGGGCAGATGGTGTGGACCTTGAGGGGGAAACCTGCGGCTCCTCCTGGGAGAAACTCTGCCATAGCCGGGCATAGTTCTTCAGAATCCATTCGCTCTCAGATGAGTAGGGGAGGGCGACCCTCTTCTTGTCGGTGGGGGACAACATCCAGCATTGCTGGCGTAACTCCAATTGACGTTGTAGATTGGAGGACATCCTGTCTGCTGACTTCTTGGGTGGTCGGTTCATTCTGTCATATGGAGGGTAGGGATGAACTCAATTGCAGACAGGATATACAAAACACAGGATTTATTAAACAAAAAGGTGAAAACAACGACTAGGGCAGAGACTAAATAACTTAAGACTGGGTAGACACGATTAACAGAGACTCTAAACACTAGAACACTAACTACAAACAAACACTCACGGGTAATACAAAGACTTCTTCAAGGGGTTACAAGGATACAATATCTCACTAGGCTAACATGTAGAAACACATATGTAGAAACAATGAACCGACAAAAGACAGAGCACACTAGGGGATATAAATAGGAAAACTAATTAAGACACAACAGGTGGCACAGGTAAGGCAATCACGACAAAACTAGGATAACAAGGGGACGGGGCAACGGGACGAGACAACACAAGCACATGGCCCAAAGACAAGTACACAAAAACACGGGTCTATCATGATCCTGCCTCAAGACTAGAGAAAAGTAAGGACATGAAGGCAGAATCATGACATTGTCTGTAAACTGATTAAGAAATTGTTGCATGTTTCAACGTGAAGCGCTGTATAATTTCATTCACATTAATTATGCCTAATTAGCATAAAACAAGAAACGAATAAATTAAACCTGCACGATTTAGCTAAATCTTTGAAACTCTAAAGAATGGAAGTATTAATAAACCGTCCTCATGATTAAACTCAAGTTCTCTCATTATAATCAATAATGATAAAAAAACTGTAATGACAAGATGATAAAAAAAAATGTAATGTTATTAACTTGATGCTGGAAAGAACTTTATTTTATTTTATTTTATTTTATTATTATTTTTTATTATATATTATTTTTTATTATTATTTATTTTTTGTTAATACTAGCCCATCAGCTGTGAAAATTTTGCTTGTGAGAAAAATAACAGTACATTTTTGTCAGTTATTTTATCTAAACAGATCGATTAATTTCTTCAAGATTTCAAAATGAAATAGCCTACTGATAATGTATTAGCACTGTAAGATCACATTTGTTTGAATGCATTATTGCTAAAGTGACTGCGTGTGAATGTGCTTTATCTGTTTACATCATGCTTTAACCCGAAAATAGTCAGTAAAAGAAACAGACAAACTCATATAGCCTTTAACATCCCGCTTGACTATTGCAGTCATTATAACCTGATCAAGCCATAGCTAAATATGTTTGACAGAAACCTGGCTAAAACCTGATGATTACATTCTTTTAAATGAGTCCACCCCCCAAGATTACTGTTATAAACAGGAGCCACGTCTAAAAGGCAAAGGGGGAGGAGTTGCTTCAATTTATAACAACGTTTTCAGGATTTCTCAGAGGGCAGGCTTCAAGTATAACTCTTTGAAGTAATGGTGCTACATATAACATTATCCAGAGAAACCAATGTTAATGATAAATCCCCTGTTATGTTACCAGGCCACCATACAGACTTTATTAAAGAGTTTGGTGATTATACATCCGAGTTAGTTCTGGGTGCAGATAAAGTTTTAATAGTTGGTGATTTTAATATCCATGTCGATAATGAAAAAGATGCATTGGGATCAGCATTTATAGACATTCTGAACTCTATTGGTGTTAGACAACATGTTTCAGGACCTACTCATTGTCGAAATCATACTCTAGATGTAATACTGTCACATGGAATTGATGTTGATAGTATTGAAATTATGCAGTGATGATATCTCAGATCATTATTTAGTTCTGTGCAAACTTCATATAGCCAAAATTGTAAATACTACTTCTTGTTACAAGTATCGAAGAACCATCACTTCTACCACAAATGACTGCTTTTTAAGTTATCTTCCTGATGTATCCAAATTCCTTAGCATGTCCAAAGCCTCAGAACAACTTGATGATGTAACAGAAACTATGGACTCTCTCTTTTCTAGCACTTTAAATACAGTTGCTCCTTTACGCTTAAGGAAGGTTAAGGAAAACAGTTTGACACCATGGTATAATGAGCATACTCGCACCCTAAAGAGAGCAGCCCGAAAAATGGAGAGCAGCTGGAGGAAAACAAAACTAGAGGTATTTCGTATTGCTTGGCGGGAAAGTAACATATCCTACAGAAAAGCATTAAAAACTGCTAGATCTGATTACTTTTCTTCTCTTTTAGAAGAAAACAAACATAACCCTAAGTATTTATTCAATACAGTGGCTAAATTAACAAAAAATAAAGCCTCAACAAGTGTTGACATTTCCCAGCACCACAGCAGTAATGACTTTATGATCTACTTTACTTCTAAAATCGATACTATTAGAGATAAAATTGCAACCATTCAGCCGTAAGCTACAGTATCACATCAGACAGTGCACTATAGACCCCCTGTGTCAAGGGGCGAGACTGGGACTCAGTTGCAGGTGCTCAAAAGGTCAGTTTATTAGATGGCTTAATTCCAAAAGGACAGAAAAAAAAAATAAAAATGAGAATTAACAAAAAACTATCCAGGAACAGGGCAGTCTGGAGCAGATCCAAAAGAGCCTCCTGGACGAATTCCACTTGGAAATCCTCTGATGCAATGCCCGGATAAACTGACAGGGAGGCGGGGAACTGGTGGCGCACTGTGGCGCGGCGAAGAAGAGGAGTGTAAGCGATCAGTGAGCTCTAACACGGAAGGCTGGAGAGTAGCGCTGCCTGAAAGCAGGAGGAAGTGGGAAAAAAACAAAACTAGAGGATGAAAACAAAACGGGCACGATCTCTGTGTAGGCTAAACAAGAGATGTGGATAAAGTTGGGACATGGACGAGAACAACTCGACGATCTGACAACAGACAGCACACATGAGGAGACTAAATAGAGAAGGAGTGATTATCATAACGCAGAGCAGGTGATGGTGACCAATAACAAGATAATAATGAAACAAGAGGGCGGAGACGGGCACCACGGTGACACAGAAGCACATGGTAAGTGTAAACAACACACACTATAGGGAAAAACAGACAGATCAGCCCAGGGGCGTGACATTACCCCCCTCCCCAGGAGCGCCCCCTGGCGCTCCAGGGAAGGTACCACCACGCTGCCGGTTGAAGTCCTCGATCAGCGACCGATCCAGAATATCCCGAGCCGGGACCCAACTCCTCTCATCCGGACCATATCCCTCCCAGTCCACCAGATACTGAAATCCCCGACCACGACGTCTGAAATCCAGCAACCTCCTGACAGTGAAGGCTGGGGAACCATCCACTAGACGGGGAGGGGGAGGGTTAGTAGCAGATGGGTTAAGGCGAGAATGAAACACAGGCTTGACACGAGAAACATGAAAGACTGGGTGTACCCGACCAAGTATGGGAGGTAACTTGAGCTTTACCGCCACCGGACTCAATACCTTGGTGATCTGATATGGCCCCATGAACCTGGGGGCTAACTTGCGAGAAGCCACCCGGAGAGGAAGGTCCTTGGTAGACAGCCATACTCTCTGACCACATACGTAGCGGGGAGCAGGAATACGGTGACGGTCAGCCGCTGCTTTGGTTCATCTGGAAACCCGAGCCAAGGTTTCCTCAGCCTTCCTCCAGGTGCGGCGACACCTGCGGACGAAGGCTAAGGCAGACTGAACAGCAGCATCGGGTTCCTGTGAGGGGAACATAGGAGGTTGAAAACCAATGGAGCACTGGAATGGAGACATACCTGTGGCCGCCACTGGCAAAGCGTTATGGGCATATTCAATCCAGGATAACTGTTGGCTCCAAGAACTCGGATTATGGGACGTCAGGCAGCGGAGAGCTTGTTCCAGAACCTGGTTTGCCCGCTCGGACTGCCCATTGGTCTGAGGGTGAAAACCTGACGACAGACTTGTAGAGGCCCCGATCTGTCGACAGAACTCCTTCCAGAACCGGGAGACAAACTGTGGCCACCTATCAGAAACCACGTCCACCGGAAGGCCATGAATCCGGAAGATGTGGTCAACCACCACTTGAGCGGTCTCCTTAGCTGAAGGCAGTTTGGGAAGGGGGATGAAATGGGCCGCTTTAGAGAAGCGATCAACCACTGTCAATACTACGGTGTTACCCCTCGGTGGTGGAAGACGAGTGACAAAGTCAAGGGCTATGTGTGACCAGGGGCGGGAGCGGATGGGTAAGGGCTGTAGCAGACCAACAGGAGGCTGATTAGAACTCTTGTTCTGGGCGCAAATTGGGCAGGCAAACACAAACTGCCTGACGTCCTGGGCCATGGATGGCCACCAAAATCGCTGGCGGATGGCAGCCAGAGATCTCCGAACCCCAGGATGACAGACCAACTTGGATGAATGCCCCCACTGGAGGACTTCAGGGCGCAGCCCAGCCGGCACGAAAAGTCTACCCTCTGGGCACTCCCTCGGCACCTCTCTCCATCGGGCCTGGCGTGAACTCACCCTCTTGGCCGAACGGACGTATTCCAAGTTCTTATGGTCCGTCCAAACCAAGAAGGGCTGTGCTGACCCCTCCAACCAGTGACGCCACTCACCCAAGGCCAGCCTGACCGCCAACAGTTCCCGGTTCCCTACGTCATAATTCCGTTCTGCTGGGCTCAGGCGGTGAGAGTAGTAGGCACAGGGATGTACCTTCTCATCTCTGGGGGATCTCTGAGAAAGGACCGCACCTACTCCAATCTCAGAAGCATCCACCTCCACAATAAACTGACGTTCAGGGTCTGGAAATGAAAGAACAGGAGCAGAAATGAATCGGGACTTTAGGTCATTAAAGGCCTCCTGAGCCTTCAAATTCCACCTAAACGGTACCTTAGTGGAAGTAAGAGCTGTCAAGGGTGCAGCAACCTGACTAAAGTTTCTGATGAAGCGCCTGTAGAAGTTGGCAAATCCCAGAAACCGCTGCAGTGCCTTTCGTGAGTCTGGAGGTGGCCACTCGGCTACGGCCCTTACCTTAGCGGGATCAGCTTTGATTCCCTCCGCCGAAATGATATAGCCCAGGAAGGGAACTGACTTGGAGTGGAAAACGCACTTCTCCGCTTTAACATATAGCTGGTTCTCCAGCAGCCGTTGTAGCACCTGGCACACGTGTTGGGTGTGTACCTGAAGTGAAGGAGAGAAAATAAGAATGTCATCTAGGTACACAAAGACAAACTTGTTAACCATGTCTCGCAACACGCCATTAACCAGGGCCTGGAAGACAGCTGGGGCATTTGTCAGGCCAAAGGGTAGCACCCGGTACTCATAATGTCCCGAAGGAGTGATGAATGCTGTCTTCCACTCATCCCCCTCTCGAATCAGAACCAGGTGATAAGCATTACGGATGTCCAACTTACTGAAGACCTTGGCTCCCTGCAAAAGTTCAAAGGCAGATGACATTAAGGGCAGGGGGTACCTATTCTTAATGGTAATGTCATTCAAACCTCTGTAATCAATACAAGGGCGCAAGGAGCCGTCCTTCTTCTTAACAAAGAAAAACCCTGCGCCAGCAGGAGACGAGGAGGGACGGATGAGACCGGCATCAAGAGACTCACGAATATATTTGTCCATAGCCTCTCTTTCTGGACCAGACAGGGAATATAACCAACCCCTGGGCGGAGAAGTGCCTGGGAGGAGGTTGATGGCACAATCATAAGGCCAGTGAGGAGGCAGGGACACAGCCCGGGACTTGCTGAAGCCCTGCCGCAGATCGCAGTAATCCTCCGGCACCCCGGACAGATCAGCATCATCCACCTGCACAACAGGAAACACAACACCAGGAAAAGAGGCAGAACCCAAACAAGACTCAAGACAAGACTGTTTCCAAGACAAGACTGAGTTTCTGGCCCAATCCACATGAGGGCCGTGCTGCACCAACCACGGGTGTCCCAGAACCACGGGGGCACTCGGGGAATCAAGAAGGTACAGCTCGGTTATCTCATGGTGATTGCCAGAAACGATAAGACTTACAGGAGGGGTGAGGTGAGTGATGGTAGTGATAGGGGAATCATCCAGAGACCGAACAGAGATAGGAGTAGAGAGGGGAATGGCGGGAATTCCCCACTGCTTGGCCAGTGCCGTGTCCAGGAAACTACCACCAGCCCCAGAATCCACCAGGGCCGAACAAGAGTGACGAGAACCTCCGAACTGGACACCCACGGGAAGTAGTGTGCGGGAGGAGTGGGGGAAATTAAGCGGAGATGTGCCCACCAGAATCCCCCTGGCTACTGATGGGCCTTGGCTTTTAGCGGGCATTTTCCGACGAAGTGTCCGGCCCTCCCACAGTAGAGACATAAGCCCCGGGTGAGTCTCTCCTGCTTCTGCTGGGAAGTAAGACGCAGTCGTCCCACCTGCATGGGTTCAGGGTCAGCAGGAGATGGCAGAGGCAGAACCGGGGTGGATTCGCTGGTCATTTCACCCACCCTCCAAGAAGTGCGAGCAGTCAATTGTTGGTGACGAAGGCGAAGGCGGTTCTCAACACGGAGGGCCAGGTCGACCAGATCATCGAAACTGCGTGGAAGCTCTTGGGTGGCGATCTTGTCTTGGATCTCCTCGTCTAGTCCAGCACGAAACACAGCTCTGCAAGCCCCCTCATTCCAGTCACAGGCCGCTGCTAAAGGTCTTGAATTCAATGGCATACTCTGTCACTGAACGGCCTCCTTGCCGTAGCCATGCCAGCTGGGCCGCTGATTCATCACCCCGAGCAGAACGGTCGAATAATTTGACCATCTCCTGTCGAAAAGCCTCAAACGAGGCACAAAAGGGAGCCCGGGCCTCCCACACTGAAGTTCCCCAGTCACGGGCTCTGCCTGTGAGGAGGGTTAGAACATAAGCCACCTTAGTCTCTTCCTGGGCATACCGTCGGGGCTGGAGGGCGAAGACTTAGGTTAGGGTTCCCATCATAGGGAGGTAGGTTGTTGGCATGAGGCTCCGGATCATGACGGGTAGAGGAAAGGCTAGTGGGGTCCTCCGATCTTGCAGATGTCTGTCTCCGAAGTTCCTGGAGCTGGGCAGTCAGCTCCGACAACTTGGCATTAAGGAACTCAACCTCCCGCGACGTGGATGTTAGCTGGGAGGCATGTTGGCCCAAGAGAATGCCCTGCTGGGTGACGGCTGATCTGAGGGGATCTGCATCTGCTGAGTCCATGGTGGTCAGATCGTTCTGTCAAGGGGCGAGACTGGGACTCAGTTGCAGGTGCTCAAAAGGTCAGTTTATTAGATGGCTTAATTCCAAAAGGACAGAAAAAAAATAAAAATGAGAATTAACAAAAAACTATCCAGGAACAGGGCAGTCTGGAGCAGATCCAAAAGAGCCTCCTGGACGAATTCCACTTGGAAATCCTCTGATGCAATGCCCGGATAAACTGACAGGGAGGCGGGGGCGCTGTTGAGGCGAGGAACTGGTGGCGCGCTGTGGCGCGGCGAAGAAGAGGAGTGACAGTGATCGGTGAGCTCTAACACGGAAGGCTGGAAAGTAGCGCTGCCTGAAAGCAGGAGGAAGTGGGAAAAAAAACAAAACTAGAGGATGAAAACAAAACGGGCACGATCTCTGTGTAGGCTAAACAAGAGATGTGGATAAAGTTGGGACATGGACGAGAACAACTCGACGATCTGACAACAGACAGCACACATGAGGAGACTAAATAGAGAAGGAGTGATTATCATAATGCAGAGCAGGTGATGGTGACCAATAACAAGATAATAATGAAACAAGAGGGCGGAGACGGGCACCACGGTGACACAGAAGCACATGGTAAGTGTAAACAACACACACTATGGGGAAAAACAGACAGATCAGCCCGGGGGCGTGACACCCTGAGGAACAGTTCCTCTCATTCTCTACTATAGGAGAAGAAGAATTGTGTAAACTTGTTAAATCATCTAAACCAACAACATGTATGTTAGACCCTATACAATCTAAGCTCCTAAAAGAGGTGCTTCCAGAAGTCATAGATCCTCTTCTGACTATTATTAATTCCTCATTGTCATTAGGATATGTCCCCAAAACCTTCAAACTGGCTGTTATTAAGCCTCTCATAAAATAAAACACAACCTGACCCCAAAGAACTAGTTAATTATAGACCAATCTCGAATCTCCCTTTTCTGTCCAAGATACTAGAAAAGGTGGTATCCTCACAATTATATTCCTTCTTAGAGAAAAAAAGGTATATGTGAGGATTTCCAGTCAGGATTTAGACCGTGTCATAGTACTGAGACTGCTCTCCTTAGAGTTACAAATGATCTGCTCTTATCATCTGATCGTGGGTGTATCTCTCTATTAGTTTTATTGGATCTTAGTGCTGCGTTTGACACAATTGACCACAGCATTCTTTTGCATAGACTTGAACACTTTGTTGGCATCAGTGGAAGTGCATTAGCATGGTTTAAATCGTACTTATATGACCGCCGTCAATTCGTAGCAGTGAATTATGATGTATCATATCGATCACAAGTGCAGTATGGAGTACCTCAAGGCTCAGTACTAGGGCCCCTACTCTTCACGCTTTATATGTTACCCTTGGGAGATATCATCAGGAAACATGGTGTTAGCTTTCACTATTATGCTGATGATACTCAGCTCTATATTTCTTCACGGCCCGGTGAAACACACCAATTTGAAAAACTAATGGAATGCATAGTCAATATAAAAAACTGGATGACAAGTATTTCTTACTGCTAAATTCAGAAAAAACAGAGGTGTTAATTATAGGACCTAAAAACTCTTCTTGTAATAACCTAGAACACTGTCTAAGACAGTGATCCTCAAATCTGGCTCGCGAGATCCAGTTTCCTGCAGAGTTTAGCTCTGACTCTAATTAAACACACCTGCCTGTGATTTTCTAATGATCCTGAAGACACTGATTAGCAAACTCATGCGTGTTTGATTAGGGTTAGAGCTAAACTTCGCAGGAAAGTGGATCTCGCGAGCCAAATTTGAGGATCACTGGTCTAAGACTTGATGGTTGCACTGTCAATTCTTCATCATCAGTTAGGAACCTAGGTGTGGTATTTGATCGCAATTTTTCCTTAGAAAGCCACGTTTCTAGCATTTGTAAAACTGCATTTTTCCATCTCAAAAATATATCTAAATTACGGCCTATGCTCTCAATGTCAAATGCAGAAATGTTAATCCATGCATTTATGACTTCAAGGTTAGATTATTGTAATGCTTTATTGGGTGGTTGTTCTGCACGCTTAGTAAACAAACTACAGCTAGTCCAAAATGCAGCAGCAAGAGTTCTTACTAGAACCAGGAAGTATGACCATATTTGCCCGGTCCTGTCATCGCTGCACTGGCTCCCTATCAAACATCGTATAGATTTTTAAATATTGCTTATTACTTATAAAGCCCTGAATGGTTTAGCACCTCAGTATTTGAATGAGCTCCTTTTACATTATACTCCTCTATGTCCGCTACGTTCTCAAAATTCAGGCAATTTGATAATACCTAGAATATCAAAATCAACTGCAGGCGGCAGATCCTTTTCCTATTTGGCACCAAAACTCTGGAATAGCTTACTTAACATTGTTCGGGAGGCAGACACACTCTTGCAGTTTAAATCTAGATTAAAGACCCATCTCTTTAACCTGGCATACACATAACATACTAATATGCTTTTAATATCCAAATCCGTTAAAGGATTTTTAGGCTGCATTAATTAGGTAAACCAGAACCGGAAACACTTCACATAACACCCTTTGTACTTGCTACATCATTAGAAAAAATGGCATCTATGCTAATATTTGTCTGTTTCTCTCTTGTTCCGAGGTCACCGTGGCCACCAGATCCAGTATTTATCCAGATCAGAGGGTCACTGCAGTCACCCGGATCCGGTACGTATCCAGACCAGATGGTGGATCAGCACCTAGAAAGGACTACTGCCCTGAAAGACAGCGGAGACCAGGACAACTAGAGCCCCAGATACAGATCCCCTGTAAAGACCTTGTCTCAGAGGACCACCAGGACAAGACGACAGGAAAAAGATGATTCTTCTGCACAATGTGACTTTGTTGCAGCCTGGAATTGAACTACTGGTTTCGTCTGGTCAGAGGAGAACTGCCCCCCCAACTGAGCCTGGTTTCTCCCAAGGTTTTTTTCTCCATTCTGTCACCGATTGAGTTTCGGTTCCTTGCCGCTGTCGCCTCTGGTTTGCTTAGTTGGGGTCACTTCATCTACAGAGATATCATTGACTTAATAACTGCACAGACACTATTTAAACTGAACAGAGATGACATAACTGAATTCAATGATGAACTGCCTTTAACTATCATTTTGCATTATTGAGACACTGTTTTCCAAATGATTGTTCAGTTGCTTTGACGCAATGTATTTTGTTTAAAGCGCTATATAAATAAAGGTGATTGATTGATTGATTCATTAATTGATGGAGCTGTGCGAAGTCCCTTCATGCATCAAACGCTCCACCCTCATCCCCATCCCAAAGAAACCCAAAATTACAGGACTAAATGACTACAGGCCTGTGGCTTTAACATCCGTAGTCATGAAGTCATTTGAAAAACTGGTGCTGGCCCACCTGAAGGACATCACTGGACACTTGCTGGATCCTCTTCAGTTTTCCTACAGAGCAAACAGGTCTGTGGACGATGCAGTAAACATTGGACTGCATTATGTTCTGCAACACCTAGACAGACCGGGGACTTATGTGAGGATCCTGTTTGTGGACTTCAGCTCGGCCTTTCACACGATCTTCCCAAACCTCCTCCTGCCCAAACTAACTCAGCTCTCCGTTCCCACCTCCGTCTGTCAGTGGATCAACAGCTTCCTGACAGACAGGCAGCAGCTAGTGAGGCTGGGAAAATACATATCCAGCACCCGTACAATCAGCACCGGAGCTCCCCAGGGCTGTGTTCTCTACCCACTGCTCTTCTCCCTGTACACTAATGATTGCACATCTAAGCACCCCTCTGTCAAGCTCCTGAAGTTTGCAGATGACACCACACTCATCGGCCTCATTCAGGTTGGTGACGAGTCTGCTTTCAGGCAGGAGGTTAAAGAGCTGGCTGTCTGGTGCACTCTGAACAACCTGGAGCTTAACACCCTCAAAACAGTGGAGATGTTTTGCACTCCCCCCACTCACCATCATGAACAGCACCGTGACTGCAATGGAGTCATTCAGGTTCCTGGGCGACACCATCTCTCTGGACCTGAAGTGGGACATTCACATTGACTCCATTGTGAAAAAGGCCCATCAGAGGTTGTACTTCCTTTGTCAGCTGTGGAAGTTTAACCTGCCACAGGAGCTGCTGAAACAGTTCTACTCCACCATCATCGAATCCATCCTCTGCACTTCAGTAACTGTCTGGTTCAGCTCAGCTTCTAAATCTGACCTCAGAAGATTACAGAGGGCAATCCGGACTGCTGAGAGAATCATCGGTACAACCCTCCCTTCTATTCAAGAACTGTACTTATCCAGAGTGAGCAAAATCACTCTGGACCCCTCACATCCAGCACACTCCCTCTTTGAACTGTTGCCATCTGGTCGACGCTACAGAGCACTGAGCACCAGAACAACCAGGCACAGGAACAGTTTCTTCCCTTAGGCAATCCATCTAATCAGGGTTTTTCCTACATAGAAATCTTTTTGGCGGCCGCCAAAACAATTTTTTGTCCCGCCAAAGTCTTATTTGATCTGTAATTGGGTTTTGTGAGTGAAGCAGACTACTGACGGAGTGACGGAGAGAACGAGCACAGCGCCCCAACTCCACGCGGGCACTCTTCGTCTTCAGTTCTGTCTTTGCTCTCTCCCTCACATCAAAATCAGCTGATCCCAGGGTCGTCAATAGTGGGGTGAAAGGTGGTGACAATTATAGGGGCACACGGCTGAGGGGGTGCCCCTGGCGATCTCAACCGTCTGTCTGAGGCCAGCCTACAAAAAACGCTCAGGACGGATGACAGGCCACTGTTGCTTGTGGATACAAAAGCTTAGGCCGGCGACACACTGGATGCGTGGCGCAAGCGCCTCAGCCGCGTGGCGTGTCAGTTTTTAATTCGGCTCCCATGTTAACAGGTTAGAGCATACAGACCGTCTGCGTGAGATGCGCGTCTCGCGGAAAACGTGTGCATGCTAGAAATAGAACCGACGCATATTTTTACAGCGACATGCGCGCGTGTTGGAAGTGTTTCCAGGCAAAATATAATAGGAAAATGTATTTATATGTCATTTTGTACACAGATACATATGAATTCATGATATTTTGATAATTGAAAGTCTTTAGGTTGACATAAATTCAGATATAAATGTAATTTAAAAAATAAATAAATAATTATTGATTTTCAAATATTGCACCTGTCAAACATAATCTATTTCGCCGTCAATACTTTTGACAGTGCCCTTTATCAGTAGGCGTAGGTGTAGGTGTGTAAAAAAAAAGTATATATTGTTGTAATGAAGACATGAGCCTGGTCTGTCAACGGTCTCCCTCTACAGCAGCAGCGTGCCAGCGCCGCGCCAGGCACGGATCTGGTGTGTAACCCCTCATTTACACTGAACACATGTGCAGCGCATTGCGGCTGCGACACGGCTACCAGAGCTGATCGTGCCCATTCTAGTCAATGCTTGTGTTTACACCGGCCGCGACGCGGCGCGTTTCAGAAGCTTCCCAGAAGCTCTCTGCACCGCTTCGCTAAATATAGGCGCCTAGTCTATTTTTGACGGACACGCGTCCAAGTCGCACCGGAAATACAAAATAAAAGTCAAAAATCCCTGTCAATTTCAAAATAAACCCCCTGTACAGACTCCCAAATGTATTGCATGTATATTGGCAATATATCCTTGGTAGGAGACAAGAAATGGACGACGAGAGATTCATTCTGGAATCAGAAAAACACGTCCGACAGGCAAATCACGTGGTCTCACGCATCCAGTCGCTCCGCTTCTGATATGCTCCCGGTGTGAGTTGGCACCGCGTTGAGGATGGAATAAATCCTTGTCGCAGCCGTAATGCGCCGCACACGTGTTCAGTGTAAATGAGGGGTAAAGACACAGAAAACGCGAGGCAGCCACCACGCTTCTGGGACACTTCAGACACACGGCGCTCACGCCACGCAGCCAGTGTGTCACCGGCCTTACCATTTTCACGTATTTTTCGCCACTTGTCGATAAAAAGAGTTTAAAGCATTCAAACACAAGACGCGGAAAAGCTCAACTGAGAAGCTGTCACTCGTGCGCTATGTTCGGTGAGCACGCGGAGAGAGCCGTGTCTCACAGACAGCAACACTGAACAGAGCTCTCCTTTGTGAAGTTCTCCTCGAACTTCCCCCTGCACCTGAACGGACAAATACAAATCGCAGTTTAAACAAACAGAAAAGGATGTGAAAGAGCCGATTCAGCACCGCGTTGTTCTGGTGTTCAGAGCTCATGCAGAGAGAGGCGTCTCAAAACGCCTAAACACTGAATTTGCCTTATTTTACTCATGTACCGTCAAATACAAATACCTTCAAATTCATACAGTCTTGGAAAGTATGTTCGAAAAAAAAAAAACTGTCGGTTATGTCTCTTAAAGTGACCGCGCCTAATTTACTTAGTAGTTTTACCAAGAATTAATGCACAGTCAAACCAGCAATTATTCAGACACCAGATATATTTTGTTTACTAGTAGGTGCAGGACACTATAATACATTTATGCAGGTGAGTATAGCAAAATAAATTGACCTGCGACATATTATACCCAAAAATTCTTCATACAGTGGACTACTAGTGAAATTGATTCATAATAATAATAATAATATTGATAATGATAATAATAATATTAATAATAATACAATTGGGACCAAAAATTATTCAGCACCATAAAACAAAAAAATCTATACAGTTATGAGGTGTTTTGTGTGTGTGTGTTAAAACAAATCTTTCGCAATGTCCTAAAAGCCAGGATTCCCACACAACACGTCCGCTAAAGTCTCATTTGTGACCTAATGACTCATTTGAGCTGATTCATTATAATGAATGGTTAAAGCAATTGGTCTGCCGTCAGTGTCTGAATCAGTGTATAACAAATCATTACTTCTTAGAAGAACATACACATCTGGAATGAGAAAGTAAGTGTGCTTACCCCATTTAGTAAGCAAGTAAAATTTAGCCTTAATAATCCACAGTATGTATAGGCCTATGACAATTTGTAGTAAATTACCTATAAAATAATTTAGTTTAAAGTTAGACTGGAGTGAGATGAAACTAGATCTGTTGCTATAGCTAGCTGCTAATTTTATAAAATTTTATAAATACACTATTACACCTTTTAACGTAAAATTTTTAATCGATATGATTATAATAAAATAATTATCAGGTCTATCAAAAAAGGATTTTATCTTTCTTAACTATGAAAGCCAGTCATGGAAAAATCACAGCTTTTTTTGCCAAGAGGGCAAGAAAAGATGACAGTGATCGTTTTTTCATGAATAGGATAAAAAAAACAGTTTCTTTGTATTTGTTTTAAATTTAACATTTATTTTCAATATTGGACTTGCAGATCTTGTGGGTACTAGGGTACTCTTTGCTGTGTGTGGATGAACATGTCAGTCAGCCACCACCAAAGACCAATTTTGACCCAGGAAAAGCCCTGCTAGAGAACAATTGATAATAGCTGTGGAACACACTACACTTTATATACATGTACTGTACACTTATTTATCTAACACACATACTTAGTATACACTTAAATTTTGCACATAATATACCTTTACATACATAACTGCATTTTGTAATATACTTGCCTACAATTGTCAATTTGTATATTGTCATTCCTTACCTACTTATTTGTATTTCTTGTATTTTTATTCTTTTATTATGTGTTTTATGTTCTGTCTCTGTCATTCTGTTGTACTGTGGAGCTTCTATCATGAAAACAAATTCCTCGTATGTGTAAACATGCCTGTCAATGAAGCTCATTCTGATTCTGATTCTGGTCAATTTAATGCATCATTACTGAATAAAAGTACAAATGTAATTTAATTGTTTTTGTGAAAAGTGGGGACATCCCATAGGCATAACAGTTTTTAAACTGTAGAAACTGTATATTCTATCGCCCTTCACCAAACCTACCCCTAACCCTAACCCTCACAGGAAACTTTGTGCATTTTTACTTTCTCAAAAAAAGTCATTCTGTATGATTTATAAGCGTTTTGAAAAATGGGGACATGGGTTATGTCCTCATAAGTCACCCTCTCCTTGTAATACCTGTGTCATACCCATGTCATTATACAGAGTTGTGTTCTGATATGTCACGAAAAAAATAAAATAAATATATATATATATATATATATATATATATATATATATATATATATATATATATATATATATATATATATATATAAAATATAGCTACTATTACTTTTTTTATTGTTTTATTTTCCAAGTAAATTAGCTTTTATATAAAGTATAGTATTGTATGTATTGTATTGTATTTTTAAGAGAATCATAATTTCATGAGTATCATTATTAAAATGTAGAATTATAAAAATTATAGTGGGAAAAAAATCTAAATGCATTATGATCAGGACAATTTGGGAGGGAAATGAGTTTACTTGTAGAAAAAAAAGTAAAAAAAAAAAAAACTTCACTCTTGCTTACATTTTCTCTTAATTGTGAGATATGTGTCACCGGTCAAATATCAAGTGTGACATATCGTTTGGAGGGCCCTTTTAAACTTGTCTACTTATAGAATACTTTTTCCAAACTCCTCTGACCCTAAAAAGAATCGGTGGTTTGGAGAATAAATGGATGGATTTTCCGGACTTTCTCCTGCAAGCATAACCATCACTTTTTTTTTAAGGTAGTCTTTCATGGCCTTAGTTTACCAAAGACTTGACACTACTGCTTTCAGACTATGGCTTACAGCTATTCTCAGGTCTGTAGACACAATAGCACAGTGACAAGCAGATATGCTTCTGAAATGGGCTCAATATTTATGAGTGAGTTTCTATGTAAATAGATTCAGCAAACAATTGAAGAGGGAAAAAGGGTTTTCTGTTTGTCTATGCTGTTTCCTGGATCTGCTTGCGCTAGATGGACTGTTCTCTAATCAGTTCAGCTGCCAGAGTTGGCAAGATTTCTGCTTGCACTAGAAGTTTGATGCATGGGTATCTACATCAGTGCACTCACTGTCAGTCCAGTACTGAATACAACAGAATAGTGAATTAGAGTCTTAAAGATCATATTAGTAGTATTAAAGATAGAAAACTGCCATCCTGATGGTGTGCATGGGTGGTTGGTATGTGAAGTTATGTATTAAAACTCATTCAGCCACAAATAAAGTTTACATCCATTTCGCAACATACATTTAGGTTATTGACATCGTGAACCCCTTTATTTAATTAATCTAGCAATATTTGTGAGCTCCCATGTTTATATTACATTTTTTATTAGTGTTATTCTTATTATTATTACTGGTTTCCATAAAATAACAGTAGCACCGTGGCATCCAAATTCAGTTAGGCATTGCTCAAAATCCCATTTCTGCAGACAACACTTAAATTGTTAATGTTCCAGAGAATCACTGTAGTTTCTCACATACCTTTGTTCTCCACAAGCTCAAAGCAGAGAAACCAGAAAAGGGGGAAATCTTAATTTCTCCTAACAGCGCCCTCCTCCGTTATGTCTGACATAAAGCAGTATGCTTCATGTTTTTTTTTTTTTTTTAGGATGTTGGTTATAATTACTATTAATCTGTAGAGGATAAATACAGTATGGAAAAGTTTTGAGACACACATTCTAAAGAACATTACGTACAATTAAACAAAATGTGTAACTCCCCATAAACGATATGTTTGTGTTTATATATATATGTGTGTGTTTATATACCCTTACGAAAGGAAAATATATTTACCAATATATTTCTTAAAATATACTGTGATATATTGTAATATATTATTTTCCCTTTTTATTTTCTAATATTTTATATATTTGAATACATTTAATAATATATTGATGATACATATATAATATATTGCAGAATATACAAATGATTGCCGCTTTCAATTTATTGCAATATATTGGAAAAATGTAATATATTAATATATTACATGATATTTTCCAATATACTGCAAAATATTTTTGTTTCATAAGGGTATATGTGTGTGTGTGTGTGTGTGTGTAGGTTTGTATGTAAATTAAATATACATACAATTATATATGTAACATTTTAGAGCATTTAAAATAGCAGTAGTCTAATTATACTGCTGATTATAATAAAAATACTTCAATATTGTATTTAAGTATTTTTTAGTGAGTGACAATAATATATGCTCTCTCTCTCTCTGTGTGAATGACTAAAATACCCTGAAGGACAGCTCTTTGTTTGTGCATTGAAACTCAATACTAATCACATTGTACATCTTGTCCTTTCATTTTTTGTTTGTGTACAATGTGTTACCATGACGAAGTGGACCATTCACTCTCTCAGAATTCCAAAGAATGCAATTTGGCGAAGTAAAAAAAAGCATTTGGATTATTCTGATATCACTGTTCTTGTTCTTTCACAGCTGGCCCAGTTGATCCCCTTATTTGGACCGGCACTGAGCAGCAACGCCATTTCATACCTGCAGTTCATTACACTAGAAGTAAAAAAACACTTAGCAGAGACATGGAATAATATCAATATGCATCAACAGCTTAGATGTATCGCTTAACTACAGAGACTTCCGCTTTTCACAACATTTAAAAGATTTGTGACATTAAATTTGTCTTCTAAGTGTTATATAACATCATGCTTCTTTCACCCAATTGATTGCACTAGCAGCAAGCACTCAAACAACACAAAACCTCTTTCATAATCTTGTAAGTTTCAGTTTTGTTTCCTTCTCGGGAGTAATAGATGCTATTATTTAGTAGAATTCTTGGCTTGCAGCCCGGGGTCTTGGGAAGATCCCTGACGGACCCAATGACATGCCCACAGCCCTGCATAGCAAACACAGGCCCTTCCCTTTGATGGAATCTTGTGCTCATTCCACTTGGAATCACTGAAACATATCAACTACATTATATACACTAAAGCTAATGAAATGTATTCTGAATTTTAACTTGCCTTTGAATAAATGTATTATGGATTTTAGCCTGGTTTATTTTCAATATCTCAAAGAAATTTGTCATGCAAAGTGTGAATGTTAACAAATATATGTTTCATTATTTGGAAACTTCATACAATATCTTTAGTTTTAGCCTGTGTTCACTTAAGGCATAAGATCATATTTTAATATCAGGCTACTTTTGTCTCTGTTGTAAAGTTCAAAAATACACGCTGTATACTTTTATGTAAAGAAAGCAAGAAGTATCTTATGCTCACCAAGGCTGCATTTATTTGATCCAAAGTAAAAGCTGTGAAATTGTTAAACATTTCTTTTTTTTCTGAACCATTTTCTTTCTCAATATATTTTAAAATGTCATTTATTCCTGTGATGCAACCTGAATTTTAAGGTCCAGGTCTTGGGACGGCACGTACAGCTTCCACCTTTTTCTCCGGGGGCTTGATAAGGCCCCGTCCGACTCGAAACCCCAGGTACTTCGCCTCAGAGAGATTAAGATGACATTTGCGAGGGTTGGCGGTGAGCCCAGCCCGCCGAAGCCCCATCAGCACCCTCCGCAGCCGCTCCAGGTGGTCTTCCCAACACTCCGTATGAATGACCACGTCGATGTAGGCCGCAGTGTACTGCTGGTGTGGCTGTAACAGCATGTCCATCAAGCGTTGAAATGTGGCCGGGGCCCCGTGTAGCTCAAAGAGAAAGGTTCAATATTGCAGAGGCCGCTCGGGGTCAAGAATTGCGGTCTTGGATTTACCGTCCTCAGACAGGGGTACTTGCCAATATCCCTTTGTGTGGTCCAGCATGGAGATGTACCGTGCTCTCCCCAGCCAATCTAATAACTCATCCACTAGGGGCATCGGGTACCTATCGAACTCCGAAACCTCGAGGGTGCCATCTGGTTTGGGCACCCCTGACTTCCACATTTGCTGGACTTCTGCTTCAATAGCCTGCCGTCGAGCCTCTGGGATCCGGTAAGGCCGCTGCTTAACGACGACCCCTGGGGGCATCTTGATCTCGTGCTGTAGAAGCTGGGTTTTCCCAAGGACTGTGGAGAACACATCTGAGAACTGACCGATCAGGTGTTGCAGCTCAACTTTCTGTCCTTGGGATAGTTTGGCGCTCATATCGACCAGCACGGGCTCAAGGGCGGCTAGTGCGGTGGCCTGGTCTCTGGTCCTCACCCATCTCTTCAGTAAGTTTATGTGGTATAGTTGCTCTTGGTTCTATTGCCCAGGCTGGCGTACTCGATAAGTTACTAGCCTGATCTTCTCCACCACTGTGTAGGGCCCTTGCCAGGTAGCCAGAAACTTACATGCCACAGTAGGGACCAGTACCATCACTCAATCCCCCTTCTGGAATTCCTGCGGCTGGGCTCCTCGGTTATACTGCCATCGCTAGGTCTGCTGAGCTTTCGCCAGGTGGTCCTGGACTTAAGGCATGACGCGGTTGATTATCTACCTCTTTTCGGCCACATGCTCGATGACTGACCACTGGGGCGTGGACTGTTGTTGCTCCCATGCTTTTTTTTTGGCCACGTCCAACAGCCCTTGGGGTTGGCGGCTGAAAAGGAGCTCAAACGGGTTCTTGGTGGTGGCTTTCCGGAGGGGCACTGCTTCCGGGTACAGAGTGGCATGGTCAACCCTAGGAGCAGGGTACCAGCAGTAACTTCTTGTCCTCCCCCCTCCACGAGGCGACACAGTAGAACAGGCCGTTATCTACTATAAAGCAGGGTACTGGATGGGGTTTTGGCTGTGTATCCTTGCCGTCCACAGTGCACACCTGTGCCCAGCATTGCTTTAGTCGGTCATCCTCCCGCTGGCCTCGGCCAAATGAGCCATGGACTGTTGGTAGACATCATAAAAGACGTTAGGATTTTGGGAAGGGGACTCACCATCTTTCCCACTGTCCGAAGTCAAGAGAACGGGGTGGCGGCATTTCCTTTCAGTGTGCCGGCCCCAACGGAGGTGAATTTATTCAAGAAGTTGTGCCAAAGGTGAGTTAGAGTGTGCTGAGGTGAGTGGGTGCTCTTCGTCGTCGTGTCCAGTGTTTTTGTGGGTCGGAGTGGCGCTCGTGGCAGGGCTGATCGGCTATCCACTTGTCTCTGTAAAGAAGAGAAGGCATGGGGGTCCGATGACAGCTTTCACATAAGGGATTTTTCATGCGAAGCCCCCTTAGTCTCCAGCATGGAGGAGTCTCACCCCCGGATGCCATGCCCCCAGCGGCTTATGTGGCCATCGGTAAATGAGCCACAGCTGGGGCCGATCAGCATGTTCAGGTTTTCCTGGTCCGTTTCCAGGGCAATGCTGATAGTCGGTCAGGACACTAGTCACAAAATATATATTCTTTACTGTCACTTTTTTTCAATATATATTTCCTTTTCTTTTAAAACTTAATTAACCCAAACCTCTAAATGATGTATCACAGTTTCAACAGAAATATTAAGCAGTACAACTGTTTTTAACATTGATATTAATAAGAAATATTTGTTGAGATCAAATCAGCATATAAGAATGATTTCTGAAGATCGTGTGACACTGATGCTTACGGAATTAAATTACATAAAAAAAAAGAAATAAAAAAAAGGAAAACTCTTCATTTGAGCCTTAAAATGATGTCAAATAGTAATTCATTTGGCTTGTTTATTATATTTGTTGTATCTAAATGTCTAACTTAATTTTTAAGCCCTGTATTGGACTGGTCATCTGATTGTTTCACAGTACAAGAAGTTTGGAAAATGCATGGATACTGAGTTTGGGCAACTGTCCTCATTCAAATGAATTTAAGGGGGGGGGGGGGGGGGTTATTAACCAAAATCAAAACTATATTTGAGCTTTGACAAATACACTTTGTCTTGGATTTCCATCAATAAAAGAGTGGTTTAACCATTTCAGGGATTATTGTCCATTGAGACATTATTAGTTGTGATTCATAAAGACTGTGCCGATCTAGAAGCTTGGTATAAAACTTCTGGTGCACTTTTGAAATCTATTTTTGCATGAATTTATCAAATCTCCTAGCAAACAGGTTTTCACACTCATGCATTTCAGTTATTAAAATAATCTTAGTTTATTGGTTTTTACTGATGCTTTTCAACAAGAATAAATCAGACAATAAAAAAAGTATTTCTTACTCTCTGAATCAATCACAAAATACCATTATGTATAATTTCAATAAGATAAATTATGAGAATAATAATTATATATATATATATATATATATATATATATATATATATAGGAGGAAGCGTTTACACATACAAACAAACATCACAGACTTGCAGGAAAACAAAAATAAATTAGGGGTGAGCAGCAAATACCAAAAGCTAAGAATTGGGTACAAATAACAGAAATTAATTTTTATTTATTTGTAATTTAATTTTGATGTTGTTATTTTTTTTTTCTTCATTTTTTTTTTAAGGACTGCAAGCATATTACCGTAACATTTGTTGCATAACAAGATTGATTTGTGAATTTAAATAAAAAGTTGATGACAAAAAAGTAACTATTCGCATAGATTCCAGCTCTAAACACCCTGGCCATTCACTCAAACAACTTGAGCTACATTTTGAGATGCTTCTCGAACATTCCTGTAGTGAATAATTTTTGGCTGCTTTTCCGTAACCAGGTCAAAAAGGTCAGTTTTGCAAAAGCATTCATTCAATGGCACGACAAAGCTAGCACTCATTTTAAGCATTTAAATTAAACGACTTAAGGCATTACATTAATTAAATAATATTTATGACATACATTTATAATATAACCGAACATAGTTGTAGATTGTTTTTGTTCGGGGACGAGCGCTCGCCTTGATTGGCCAGCAGGAGCTCACGTGACAAGGCAGTCACGCGCTTTCCAGGAACCCGTCAGGAAGAAGATAAACAAAACAAAACAAACCAGAGAGGAAGACGGCGTGGATTGAGAAGAATGACATTAAGTTTTCCTAAAGGCGAAAAATATTGGAATTACAACCATTTTTCTACCAGTATATGGGTAGCTTAAAGGTGAGTGACCATTTTGCCTATGACAACGCTGTGAAACGTGTGAGGGTAGTTGTTTTAAGGATGATAAAAACATTGTCTCTTGGAGTTAGCTCTCTGGCTAAGTTTCGCTAGCAGAGGGGAGGGACACGGAGGCCATAGTGTGAATGCAGCGCTGTAGTTCCTCTTGAAACCCTCATTGAAAGAGTACTGTGCCGTGTGTTTTTGCAGCTTGAGGTGCCCGTTTGTCCTTTCAGATCAATATTTTTTTTTCCTGTGGTTGCTGCTGAGTAACGTTAAGGGTAGAAGATGTTTGCTGTTCGCTTTCAAATACACGAGAACTTCTAGAACATTGCTTGGACCCCAGCACTGCACCTTTTTGAGATCTCTTCAAGTTGAAACACACAGATCATTTATTCATGAACTAATCACATAAATAAGATGTAGTAAATAACGTTAAAGGTCCTCAGAATTGAGAACTAATGTTATTGGTCTGAGAGAATCGGTATTTGCTGCTGAAACTGTTCTTTATTTAACATACTGGACGTAAATTATTAGGCTAGGGTTCGTTGGTTTTATGAAAACCCCTAGTTGAACTCGGAAAGCCTAACATTTACAGCATTTGTTGATCAAAATATGTTACAGTTAGGTGATCTGATACATATGTGCAGCAGTCGAGGTGATAAGTGCTTTGTAAACTTTTTTTTTCTATGTATTCACAGATTATTTTACGATGTCTTATTAGAATTGACCTCACTAAGTCTGTAAGGGTACACGCCCCCATCAGCAAGATGCGAAGTGAAATTGAAACACAATAGTCTCTGGTATGTAGACTGCCTTTGACTCATTGATAACTGTCCGAAACGATTTAAAGTGTTTAGATCGTACATTAAAAAGAAACTGGAATGATTTAAACGCAATTTGGGATCCGTCCGAACGAGTCGTTTTATCGCTAAATGATGTTCATTTGCCAGCTGCGTTGCTAAAACCTCATAATCGAGTTTTTGTGTGTAAACTAAAAGTTTAGAAGGAGATGATTCTTCGCATTCCATCTGTTTACGTAACATGAGGGAGGCCTGCAAAATTTGTTTGTTGCTCGTCGTCTCAACCAAGCGCTACGAAGAGGGACGTTTATGCGTATTTGTGTTTGATTGACATCGAGTAGGTGCAATCGCTTGCTTGCAGAGGCGGGTTCTGAATTTGCATGCAGCCAATCAGAAAACGCCAATACGTGGGCGTTGGCGCAGAATCGCTGCGGGTTAGGTTGACGCTGTTTGTTTTTGAAGGGGGCCATGTTGAGTTCAGGGTGTTGTGAAGTGTTAGTAGGTCAGAATAACACATGTTCTTGGCCATAACGCACAAATTACGCTAAGCGTTTCAGTCCCATTCATTTTATTTGTTTAATACAGATTTGCCTAATCGGTGTGAAGTGTATACATGTGAGCAGTCGAGAGTTGTTTAGTAGGTCATACTGAATATTACAGGGGTGAATAAATCCACATCCTAATTTGAATAAGGTAGCAGATAAGTGTTTTAGCCACCCTTGAACTCGGATGCGTATATTGAAATTAAAACATTAGAAATAGGGCTGATTGTCATTAGAAAATTAGAAATATATAGCAATGACTTAACCATGAGATAATTGTTATATTAATTAAATAATAAAATACATAACAGATTAATCTCCAATGACTACTTGATTGTTATTATGAAATGTATAAGTAATGTACAAGAAAGGAAGAGAGAATAAGGGATTGAAGGAAAATCAACTCAATTTCTTATGTATTTTTCAAATTGCACTGCATAAATAATATATCCACATTATATATTTTACTTTACTTTTACGTTTCTTTTGTGCATAACTATTTCACAGCATTTATTTTGTTAGAACAGAAATGTTTGGAAAAATATACAACAAAAAAGCTGTCTATTCCTGTGCACTCGTTGCACTTTTTATGCAGTATGTGCACACAGTATGTATACTGAAGCAAGTGATGGTTGGTATTAACATGGTATTAAGAGCATGTTGCAGCAAACTCCATGTGGAGTCTGTTACCCATCACATTTACTTTGGGAAAGCCATTCAGTGCACAAAGCTTGTTCGTTAATCATCAACAATATAATACTAGAGATGTGCTTTTTTTTGCTCTCTTTCTCTCTCTCTCTCTCTCTCTCTCTCTCTCTCTGTATGTGTATATATATATATATACATATATATGTTGTTTTTCAAAGTGCTTCAGTTGTCCTCGAGTTCAAGACTGAGAGACGGGCTTGCTTTTGTGTAAGACGCGCTGTTGCTGTCTCAGCAAGCAGAGACCTCTGACATTTGCAGAGTAAGTCTTTGCATTTAAAGGCTGGACTGCAAAATGTAAACTTGTTTGTAATTAGGTCAGACTGTCATTTTAAGGCACAGACAGACCTTGGAGCTAATAGGACATGTCTAAGTTAAATATGAATCGTATATAAGCACTTGACTGTCTCTTGTCATACTTCCTGTGTATTAGCCGCAGTGTGTCTGTGAACCGTGTCTGTAGCTTAAGCACAAAGGCCACCAATTTGATCACAGCACGCCTACGCTTAAGATTCTTCAGCTTGTGCACAACAAAGCACCGCACTGTAAATGCACACTGCATAAAACTAGTCAGTTTTCTACACTTAGTTCATGAACATGCAAAACTTTTATAAGGACGAGATTTAAATATTGCAGAAAGTTGGCATAATAAAATAGTCTTTATTGACTACTGTCATTTAAAACCTCTTTGGTGTTAGCTCCTTTATTCTGTTTGTTATAACTACTGCATTTCTGGTAACATCATTCAGTGCACCTCCTTACATAAGTTTTTCTATTTGTTATGGCTTTTAGTAAGTGGCTTATGTAAAATTTTTATTTAGCTTAAATTTGCCTAATAATAAAAGTAAATAAAAACATGTAAACTGCAAGCAGCATTGAAAGGGCCCTCGCACCTGGAGCCACCTCAACCCGTTGGCCTTAGGGAAACAGTAAACAGTGGGCAATATGGATTTGAAGTGATAAATATAGGAAAAATATGTCATTTATATTTGCCAAACTTGCTGGCGCTATGACTATAACTGAATATTTGCATGTAGATGTCTTCAGCCCAGGACATTTAACAAACATGTGAAGTTTGGTGCAGATTGAAAAGGGTACGTTTGAGTTAGTGCAAAGCATGACATATTCTGTTGCCAACAGGTGGCGCTATGATTATAACTGAATATTGACCTTTAGATGACTTCAGGTCAGGACTCCTATCAAACAAAAAACTGGGGCAGCTTGGGCATTGCATATTTTAGTAAGTGTTAAACATGATGTTTCCTGTTGCCAATAGGTGGTGCTATAAATTATAACTAAATATCGGCATGTAGATGTTTTCAGGCCAGGACTCTTACCAAACGTGAACTTTTTAACGGACACACCCTTTAATGAAAACTAAACATCTTCTCAATTTAGCATTGCTCCAGTTAGTAAAAGTACGAGGCCTGAAAATGGCAAAAACTGCACAACAAAACGGCTGACTTCCTGTTGCATTTAGCAATTTTCTTTTGTAGGCCTAGGTGTTGGGATATTACATACATGTACCGAATATTGTACCTAGGGCTGCACGATTATTCGAATGCGATTGTCATGCACATTTTGTTAGTAAAGCCGGTACTGTACTCACCAGTAAATCATCATCACCAGCTTTCAGATGGAGCTGCATTTAGTACACAGATCCGTAGTTCACTGACAAGTAAACAAAAGCTGTTTGTGTAGCTTCTCAGTGAACTACGGCTCGGTGTAGTAAGTGCTGCTTCATCTGAAAGCATGTGAATATACCACATTTTTGTTTTTACTTCAAATTCACTTCACAACGTCAGTCAAGTGTTTAAATTTTCTTACACAGAATAAGGCACGCAACATATTTCATAGTATTCTAAGCGTTGATAATAAGCCTGCATTATAAATATATTTTATTTTAATATAAAATAAGAAGAAGAAGAACACAGATAAACCATATATTGTTGTAGTCCTGTGTTTATTATTATAACAATGGTGATGGAAAATATATATTATTCAGTCTGTTAGATCAGTGGTTCCCGGAGTTTGAAAAGCAAATGAATCGGATTTTAAAAGGGAGGAGAAAGTGTTGCTTTTGTCTTCCAATAAAAGTCAATCAGATGATTCATCTCTTGCTTGGTAGAAACTAGGCAAATACTGACAAATGTACAAGTTACATGGCCTTGTCTTCATTAAAGACATGAACAAGGCAAACGAAAGGACAAACCAGATTACATTAAATGCAGGTTCACTTTCAGTGAGGATCAATCCGTTTTTTGCTGATCACGCAGTGTTTTGTGCAGTGAATGATTTGGCTGCAGAGAGCACCAAACCAACTGAATTCAAGAAGCATTTAGAAACCAAAGAGTCAAATTCCAGCTTTACATTTTATTAATTATTATTATTATTATTATTGATAAATAAAAAAATCCTCTAGTACATTTCAGAATTTTATTGAAATTACATTTTTGTTTATATATGATGATTTTTTTTGTGTGAGGTTGCCACTTGATGTCAACACGATAGAGTGTTGCTGTATTTGAAGTGTACTTGTTTCTCTTAAGGAGCACTTGACAGGAAGTGACCCATATTATTTTAAATTGGAAGTATGTCTTGAAGCGATTTTATATCATGATCGATCTCAAAGACGTCGCCGATCAACTTTTCAAGTGAACCGCAGAGATTGTGATCTTTTATATGATCCTCATAAAAATAATGTTAAAACTACAGCAATGACTGCCTATTAGATGACTGGGGCTGGTCAAATTATTTCATGTGTCTCTATCATGTGTCTTACATGTATGGTGACGTGCTTAAAAAAACGACTTAACATGAGCTTGCAGTAGTACTGTGATGAATCAAATTTTAGTTTCACTTTCGAGTTGTGTTGCAGGCCGTTTTCATCATTTTAAGCAGTGTGCTTACACCTCTCCTGAACTTAACATCCAAATCAATCCAGTCATGCAATGTGACTGTCGTAAAATGCAATCACTACTGTGGGACATGGTTTAATTTAAAAAGAGAGCTAAACATAAACAAGCACAGTATATGTGGAGTTTCAGGCACACACATAAATGGTCAAATTTAAACACAAATATAATAAATCAAAATGTCTGTGTCGGCGAGTATTTACACAAAGACAATATAAACAATTGGAAAGAAATCGAATGTGTGCCATTATATATTAGATACCTGTGTTCTGTCTTAAAGAGACAGCAGCCTAATAAACCTACTGCTGTCTGTGTCTTTAATGTCAATCGAACAACAAAACACAGAGACATTCATTCACTGCTTTTGAATAAATCACTTTATAACTTCAATAAGAAGCAAAATATTTTTGATTCATATAGTGATGCAGTGTTTTCAAGTTTAAGTCAGTATTTAATGTCCCATTTGGTTGTTTAATGAAATACTGTGTTTTAAATTGTTCAAATAGGTAAGTCATAGGCTTGGTCCACTCTGGATATTCTCAAATTTGGAAATATCGCGATTCAGATCGTGGATTTGTTGGGAAGTTCCCCCCACTTCTACTACAAGTACATCCATAGGCTCATATGTGATCCATTATTCTTTTCCATTTTGGTGCCATTTTGAAATGACGTTTTCGAGCATGGGTTTCAGTGCAAAAGAAAAATTTGAAAAGCACTAGCATCATGTTTCCTCTGATCTATAGTCTGTTACTCCCATATAATATTGGGAGGATTTCAGCCGCTCAGGGACTTGTATTCATGACAACAATGCTTTAGGGGTGCTCCGATCGTTATGCGCATCTAGTCAGTAAAGCCGGTTTTCTAATCAGCGGATAATTCCATCAGGTGCGTGATTTCACATAGAGCAGCTGTTACTACACAGAGCCATTGTTAATAGAGAAGATGCGCAAATCCAGTTCATTTTCAGCGTTTTTTGGCGCATCTTCTCAGTTAACAACTGCTCTGTGTGGTAACAGCTGCTCTATGTGAAATCAGGCACCTGATGGAATTAACCGCTGATTAGAAAACCGGCTTTACTGACGAGATGCGCATTAACGATCGGCCGATCGTGATCGGAGCACCCCTACAATGCTTGGTTGCTACACACAATAATCATTATCAGCTGCTCTCTGTTTCTCATTCTCTTGGTTCCATCTGTCCTTCTGTATTTTCACATCATTAAACGTGTTGCTGTTAGTCCTTGGTAGGCTAGCATATCAAAATTAATCTTGGTAAATAACACGCAAATCCTGATCTCTTCGGTGATACTGTACTGTGAATGTAAATCTGCTGGGTAGACGTTCCTCCACATTGCCCTCCTTCTAGCAATCGTGCTGAGATGAGTTATCACAACAGGTGGATGTATATTTCGGCAGTATTGCTTATACAGAGAGCCTGTGTCTCTTCCTCATTTCACTTTCCTAATGCAGAGTCTGATCTCTCTTCCAGATTGAACTGCCCCATAATGACCATTAACAGCCCAACCCCAGTTTTGGTCAATGTACATGTTGGTTGTTGTTGAAGGACTCATATTTGCTCATATTTATGCCCATTCAAACTGACAGCAGTTTAGTTGCTGGAGCACACCAGGTCACTGTACGTTTTGCTAGGTTTACGTTCCTACGTTCCTCTTCCTGGAATACACAAATCCATTGCCGGTGTTGAGAGATTCTGTTCCTCCACAGAATTGTATCCTTATTCCACCCCGAAGCTATAAATTGCTAACATGTTTATAATAACATGTTTACAATAACATGTTTTTGTTGGCCAAAACCCAGAAACAAGTTAGCAGTTTAGCTTCTTGGGTGGTGTTGGCGCAGTGGATAAGACACAGCCATTGGTGTGAGAGACCCGGGTTCGAATCCACTGTGAGACACCTATGTGTCCCTGAGCAAGACACTTAACCCCTAGTTGCTCCAGAGGCGTGCGACCTCTGACATGTATAGCAATTGTAAGTCGCTTTGGATAAAAGCGTCAGCTAATGAATAAATGTTAAAGTAATGTTATGTAAGCTTCTGTAGTCCTAACTCAATGGGTTTTTGGGTAAATGCCTGAAATAAGGTCTCTGGTTAACACAAACCTGGGATATTTCTTTGTGTTTTATTCTACAACATAAAATGCATCAATAATAATCGTTTTATGTCCTGTCTTGTCTTTAAAAAAAAGCTAAATGTGACTACAGAGGTCTGGGACATTAAGTCAAACAGGTAAACTCATCAAGGCTACCTGTTAAACGCAGACTGTAAATCAAGAGTATGGTTTTAGTGTATTCCAGTGTAGTGTAGTCTATGAATAAAAAAATCATAGAATTTGCTCACACAGATTTTTTTCTGCAATGATCTTAAAAGCCATTTTAAGATGGTAAGAAAATATGGTAATTCATGTTTTTAAGTGTCATGTATTACAAGAGCAAAAAGACACAATTTTTCTGTTTGTGCTTTCATATCGAAAGTGAAAGTGATGTGACAAAGCCAAGTATGGTTACCCATACTCTGAATTCATGCTCTGCATTTAACCCATCCAAAGTGCACACACACACACAGCAGTGATCACACACACACCGTGAAAACCCACTTACTACTTAATTCACATACTATTTATCAGGGAAGTAGGCATTTTCAGATGCAGGGACAGTTTTTTTTTTTTTTTTGCTAATAATTTGCAATACGAAGAGAAAGCTTTTGTATTTAAATTACAGCGGCGTGTAATCTCACATCATGAACAAGATTTATCAATGCTCGGTTCAAACTCTCATTATCTCGCATTGATGTCAGCACATGAGCTCTATTGACTTTACTCCATTTGGTACTGTCTGTTCCAATGAGTCTCTGATCATTTGCATGAAGTTAAATTTAAAAGTTAAAGTCCCACATCCTGTTGTCAGTTTTTACTGTCGCTCATGTTGCCGGAAACTGGGAGCTCTCATTGAAAATGACTACAGGTCACTTTGGCGCTGTACATTGCTTTCATTGTGAACTCCCCTTTTGTGTTAGCGGAAATAATAATACTACAAATTGTGTGGCTTGTTAAGGAGGCTTGGCCAGTAAGTAACTACCCTAGCAACTCCTGAGAAACCACCCAGAACACCCTAGATACCTCTTAGCAATGTATGGAAAACCAACCAGAACGCCCAAACAACCAGTCAAAGTTTTGCACCACTCACATTCTATTTGGAAAGTTTCAAATTCTAGTTCTGATTTGTAGGCTGTCAGTGAGTAATAAACCGTAGAATAGTAGAGCGCTGAAGGGAAATGTTTTTTACTGTGTTTTTTTTCTCACTCTGGTTCTGTGGGCTGTATGCAAACCCTGCCGCTCACAAAGCCAAAGGGTGATAAGACGCTTATTTGACTTGCTTGGTGCACCAGGAGGAAATGATGTCATCAAGCACAAGAGAGACACACAGGATTGTTTTGCTTCGCTCAAGCCTCACATGCTCCGACATATTTCTGTTGATTTGTTATGCAAAGAGTGTCCAGCGTTTTGGGTCTCGCTACCTATAGCTGTCTGTCTGTCGAGGCGAAAGGGTTCTGTCTGTTTTTTTTTTTTTTTTTTTAAATAGCCGTATTGTTCGGTGCTCTTGCACTAATGCCGCACAATAATCTGACACAATTTAGGGCTCCCTTCTCTTCCTCCATGGATCTAAGGCAACCTCCCTAACTTTTTCGACCATAGCTGGACCTGGACCTTTTTAGGAAAACCCCAGTATTTCTCCAGATGTATGCGGATGTGAAAAAGCATTGATATCTATGATTTGATATATATATCTGTAGCTGTTCAAATGTCAGCACACAGTTGTTTTTTACAGCTGTTTCCTCTTTGTTTCATAGTCTTTGCCAGTTAGCAGCTTGTAAGTGACATTTTGTTTATAGACTTGCTTTACCAGACTGCTCAGGCCGAGTGTCCTGTTTTGTACACCGATGTTTGTGCAGATAGTGTGTGGTATTATAACACCTGTGCTAGCTAACCGCTCTCCTGTTCTGTTTTCTTTCCACAGACAGCAGTCAAGTGAGGAGGACAACTCGGCCATACTTAAATGTGCTGCTAAATCCTCCATATTTAAAACAAGGATTTTCTCTTTTTTTTATGCTTAAAATCAAATTTCCTCCAGAGATTGACGAAAAGATAGGGCGACTGAGACGGGGGAGGTGGCAGAAAAGTTTCCGTCAAGGAACTGAAGATCTGTGCTCTGCAATGCCTCTGGTATGGGCCCTGTCATTCAAATTTGGGCGCCCGTTGAGGTATTTTGAAATGGATGTCATGGTATACTTCTCTTGCTTTCATCTTACAGCCCAGCATTAGTGGAATGGACCCTCCCTTTGGGGATGCCTTTCAAAACCGCTCTTTAACTGACCAGGCGCTGACCAGCACAGACCTGTTGAACAGTTCTGACCCAGATTTCATGTATGAACTGGTAAGTTCATACACACAGTATTACTGTTCCCTTTTTATTCATACCTAGAAGATTTTCACACTACATAGAACTTGCACACATGGAAAAACAAGATATAGTGGCATTATATATATAGTGGTACTAATTTGTTCCTATAGTTAATTTTCACTAAATTAAAATGAGGGAATGAAATGGTAACCACACTCCAATGGTAACCAAATGTGGGAACGACTATAAAATGTGGCATTGAATTGATAAATAAAATAAGAATGTAATCATGTTCATTGATTTACTACGAGGATAAGGATTTTATAAAATATTTTTTACTTACAGTTTCTGCCCAGTAAATATTTTAGAGCTTAGAGTAACTAGAAAAATGTGTATTCTTTATCAAAGTGCCCATAGGGTTTTAAAATGTTATTTCATGAGTTTTGGATTAAATTTTTCAGTACATAATGGTAACACATTCTGTCAAGTATAGAGTGACAAATTGACAGTATTATTATTTTTTTCGTAGTGTTTCAGAAGATAGCTAGAAGTAGTTGTGCCAACATTTCCACTATGGACAGTAGTCTTTAAACTAGGCTGCATACTGGACTTGTCCAATAAAGGTTATGAACCTCGTAAATATGTGCAAATAAAGTGCTTAAATGAGCAATGTGAAATCCTGAAACCTAACGGCCCTGAATTAATTACAACCCAAGATAAAATCTAGACTGTGTAAAACATGGAGGAAGATTACCCAGGGTTATTTTTATTACACTGGGTTATTCACTTCAAGTGTGAAAACCCCACCAGTTCCTTTAGTCTGCTGCTTAAAGTTGAGTTACATTTTTCAATGTTTGCAGGATCGGGACATGACTTGTCGCCAGAGCCCTAGAGGAGATATTTTCACAGTTGGAGACTGCAAAGACTTGGACAGCATGGATCATCTACCTGAACTTGTAGATAATGACCCTGCTTACAGCTCCAACTTTGAGCAGTGGGACACGTACTGGGAGGACTTGACCAAGTACACTCGGCTCACCAGTTGTGATATCTGGGGCACCAAGGAAGTGGATTTCTTGGGCCTTGATGACTTTTCCAGCCCTTACCAGGATGAGGAGGTGATAGGACAGACTCCGACCCTGGCCCAGCTCAACAGTGAGGACTCGCAGCCAGTTTGTGACACTCTTTACCATCCGGACTTGCTGGTGGGTCAAAAGCAGCTTTTGTTTCCACCTCCCACTGTGGCCAAGAAGACTAACAAACTCAGCCACTCGGCAACCAGCGCCTCATCAAGTCGCAACCCTCTGCCGGACTTTGCCGAGGGATCCCAGAAAGCTACTTGGCCTGTTCCCTCCAGCACTGACACAATGGCCAAGGGGCAGTTTCAGGGCCCTAGCAAAGCCTCGACTGCACCTATGGACAACATGGATTACGTTCGCAAAGCCAAGGTACGCATCAGCGTACCACGCAAGCCTTTAGTAGAGAGCGCCGCCCAGATTAGTGTTTCTGCCTCTCCTCTTATCCAGGAGCACGAGTCTTCTGCTTCGCAGGTCAGCGAGGACCCACCAGTCATCGCTGATAACACAGCATCCTCCATTAGCTGCGAAAAGAAAGTGGAGACTCCTAAACGAGAGGTACCGACTGGTCCTGGTCCAGAAATAGGGAACCTGAGGACGGTGCAACACAAAGTCCACTTCACAGCAGCTACCGGCAGTGAAACCTTGCTCACCGTGAGTGCCCTTGGATCCGACGCTTCTGCCGCTAAAAAAAAGGAGGAGGAAGAGCACAACTACTCGTTATTCTTAACCAGGGCCAGGCTGGCAGGGAAGGCAACTGCTGACATGGAAGAAGAGGAAGAAGAAGAGGACGACGAAGGTGAAGAAGAGGAAGAGGAGGAGGAGGCAGAGGGATTGGATCTAGATGATGAAGACCACGATGAAGGCTTTGGCAGTGAACATGAGCTCTCAGAGAACGAAGAGGAAGAGGAGGAGGAAGATGAGGACTATGAGGGCGACAAAGACGACTACGTTAGTGACGCATTCTCAGAGCCAGGTGCAAAATGACATATTTTTCTTGATGCTGTTGTAGACAAATGCATAAAAACTAGGGATGCTATGATAATGAGACTGGTTTCAATACATGCTGTTCTGTACATTCGAAACAACACACAGTTTCAGACTTTTGGAGGTACAAAATTCAATGCCACCAAACGAGTGCATAGTACAAATAGGCTTTTTAACTGAGTGAACAGAAAGAGAGAGTACAGAGAGTAAGAGAGAGAACCCTAGAATGGCATTGCTATTGAGTAGCATTTGGAAATCCAGTTCATTCTAGGAGTTAGCTGTTTGGAAAGTGCATTGTAGGTTGTGTGCAGATAACCAAAGGGATGTGAAACTAACAGATGATCTTAATGACATAAATGACATAAATTACTCTAAATTGTTGTGATGCCACCCAAAAGCAAATGCGTGAATCTTTTTGGTTATTTATTTAATAAAATTTTCCTTGTATTTTATTTATTTATTTGTTTGTTTGAGTGGCGTTATGGAGCAAAAAATGTAATTGTGTGTGTACTTGAAGGTGTAGTCAACCCAAGGATGAAAAATTTTCATTTACTCACTCAGTGGTCCAAATTTGAATGAGTTTCTTCCTTCTGTTCAACATAAAAAAAAAAATAAAAAAAAAAAAAAAAAATATATATATATATATATATATATATATATATATATATATATATATATATATATATATATATATATATATATATATATATTGAATAATGTGTGTAATCAAACAGTTCCTGGTCACAAGTAACATCCATTGGATCGGGAAAAAAATACTATGAAAAGTCAGTAGGCACCAGAAACTCTTTGGTTACCTGCATTCTTCCCTTTAAAGGAATAGTTCATCCAGAAATTTAAATTATCATCAATTGTTCACTCTCATGTTGTTCCAAAACCTCAAGACTTCAGTGTTTCATTAAGATATTTTAACATTTCTGTGCCTCCATTAAAAGTCCAGTCCATTACATTTATTTATTTCCATTTTAAAAAGACATCGCAAAAGTAATCCATACGAATTGTGTAGTTTAATCCAAATCTTTTAAAGATACAAGATCACTTTATATGATGAACATATTCAATTTAGCTTTTATTCACATATAAACATTGATCAACTCGCATACAAAGAGCACATCAATATGGTAAAGAGAATTTTAGACGTGCTTCCTTGATGATCAAGAACAAACCTCATTGGTTCTTGTGCTTATACAAGCATGTTTGAGTTTCCGGTTACAACATTTGATGGAATGACCCCATTTTAGACAGCTAATTAAACATGTAATTATTTATTTATTTATTAAATTGCAATATGCACATTTTAATCTTGTAAAACATTTCTGACCGCTGCATATGATTAATTGGAGCAATTTGAAATTTCAGAGTTTGTATTTGTTAAATAGTTCAGACATAGAGACACCAGCAAAGATGACATAAAACAGTTAGATAGGGATCTCTGAAGGATGCAAATTTTTTGTCAAAGTCTAAGTGTGTCCTCCTCCACCCATCCTGTTGGAAACGTAAGAGACCCAAATTTTGTACCTGTCTAAAACAAGAATGGGAAACGCCACTCATTGGACAATTTTTTTTGTTTTTTTGTTTTCTCGTCTTGCAGTGTTTTGTTAGCTAGTCAGCTAAAATGAAGCCTGGATTGAAAAAAAGCTTTTTTTTCAGGTTGGTCTAAAGAACACGGAAGTGTTGCGGAAGATTTGGTTTGTAAACATTGTAATTTTATCTATTGCGGTATGCTTGTATAGTCTACTGTATTTGCTGTTAAAGTTAATATTTGATGAAAATAATAATCATCAGTCTCACTGGACTGGACTGGTAAATACTGGTATACGTGACAGCAAATACCAAAACTGAAGTATCAGTACTTGTATTTGCCATTGTGTGCATCCCTAGTAAAAACTTGTGTCACTGCTATGAAGCTACTTATATCTTGAACGGGCCCTTGTGATTTGTTATGGTTGAATTGAGAATTATGATTGTACATTTACAAGATTATAAAGGCTTAGTGATTCTGTGCATGCAGGGTAGGAAAAGATCATTGTTCAGTTCTTTCTTTGCTTCATAACCATTCTGTCTTTCAAACAGGGTGTGACACTGATATGGCTGATGATGGCAAAGGCCTGACGGCTGGAGTTTCTAGGAAGAGGGGAAAGCGTCGATACTTTTGGGAGTACAGTGAGCAGCTCATCCCATCCAAACAGGAGCGCATGCTGAAACCCTCCGAATGGGACAGAGACACACTTCCCAGCAACATGTATCAAAAGAATGGCCTGCACCATGGTGAGACGTTCACTGTACATCATATGAAATCTATGAGCAAAGAAGGACCTGTGTTCTAGTTTATAATTACATTAATTATGATCACAGTATTTAAAGCTATTATAAAAATTCCCTTTAAGCCTGAAATATTTAACGTTAATGTTTGTCGGAATTGTTTAGGAAAATACACACTGAAGAAGTCGAGGCGGACGGATGTGGAAGATCTTACTCCAAACCCTCGGAAGCTGCTTCAGATTGGCAATGAACTCCGGAAACTCAATAAAGTTATTAGTGACCTGACTCCGGTTAGTGAGTTACCCCTAACCGCTCGGCCTCGGTCTCGAAAGGAGAAGAACAAGCTTGCATCCAGGTAAAGCTGTATCCACGTACTCATTGAAATACTATTTTTTTTTTTTTTTTTTAAGCTCACATCCCAACGTTTTTCCTTAAGCTTAAAATCCAGAATAGATTGACTGGTTGAACTACATTGTGTGCTGTTAGTGATTAAAATGCTGAAATACAACACACCAAAATGACTTTTTTAGTGAAACTCTCTTCTTGATTCTTCTCTCCTGGGTTTTTTTTTTTTAGGGCCTGCAGGCTGAAAAAGAAAGCTCAGTATGAAGCCAACAAAGTCAAGTTATGGGGGCTTGGAACTGAATATGGTACATTGTTTAGACATGGAAATTAAATATTAAAGGAACTACTTGATATATTTCATTTTAGAGTGTAGATTGAGTGTAACCTCTTTGCTTACCATTGAAATGAGACCAGTTTTTAGATCGGTTAAGTTTTTGTGCATACTTATAACCGAGCAAATTTACAAAGAATGAGACAAAGATATGATCGTCTTCTTTTTCAGATCGTTTGCTGTTTGTGATCAATGCAATCAAAGAAGAGATTGTCAGCAGAGTTCAGGATATCTCACATGACAAAGGAACAAGCATGACCGAGAAGCTGGATAAACTCATTGAGGATACCTTAGGTAAGAAAATGTGCTACCTGGCATTGTTATTAACACTTGTAAAACAATGCAAATGCGAATTATGTGTGATCTTGTACAAGCCGTCTTCAAGTTTCTCCTTGAGTACACCACTAACAACTCGATACATCTTACAAGCTGAGTTGCAAGAAATCTGCATGCTTTACAAGCGTGATCAAGCTGCGTCTTCTCCAGCAGCTGCTATCCTTGTGTCTTCAAGAATTTTAAGTGCCTTCACATTGTTTTGCTCCATGCTGCGACCTTTGTTGTATCGAAATGGTTTTCTGAAGAAATTTTTGTTAGCACATCACAATCAGCACATAGTCTCATCCTACTGTTGTATAAGTTCCAAAAACAGCTTTAAAAGAACACAAGATTCATATTTTTAAAATATTATGTTGGAAGCTCATGATCTCAGCATAGACTGGGAAGTAAACATTCTGTAACTAACAACAAAGCTCTGTTAAAACTTTCCCTTTAAGATCAAGGTAGGATACTTTGCTACTCTATTTAGTCTTAGTTCCTGGTCTGAAAACATATACACATGACCATTGTTGCAACATTTTTGCACTAATGGAATGAAACTAATTGAAACTAATGGAAATTCCCATCTAACAGCTGTATTATATGAACTTACATGGTTTCATTAATAACTTCTCTTTTGTTCATACAGTGCAGCCACCAGTGGCCAGCCAGACTTCAGATTTTGTGAATCAGATCCTGGAGAACACTGGGAAAGGAGATCCCACTGGAGGGCTGGTGGGATTGCGTGTGCCCACATCGAAGGTGTAAAGTCACGCCGAAAGACACCATGGAGCACACACGGAGCCATCCGCGCCATTCTTGTCCCACACTGTAACGGCCCAACACTCTGCATGCCCATTTTCACTTGGAGCCGCATCCTCACATTTAAAGTGAATACATGCATACGATACCACTTGTCCGTGCATACGTATGTATATATTCACCTCATGCGCACCAATGGAAATCAAACTAGTTGTTAACCTTTGCACTCAATAGTCTGTTTCCTACCATGTGTGCATGTGGCTGGTATCGATCAACAGGCCGCCATGTTGCAAATATTAAAAGCCAATATACGAGATACCTCCAACAAATGAGGAAAAGAGAGAGAAAGAAGCTAAACAATGAGCACCAGTAGCCATTTTCCTCTTGCGTCCAGCTAAATCTGTCAAATGCCCCTTAAGAGTTTTGGAAAGCAGAGGTGCACTCTGCTGAGAAACTAAGAGGGCATTCGATCCTTTGATTTAATGGTCAAAAAGGTGTAAATGCAGACTTTCTGAGTTTTTGAACACGGCATGTACGATAGGCCTACTTTAAACACTTATTCATCTCTCAACTGAGGGGGTAAGTGTCTGGGGCGGGGGTGGGGTGGGGGGGATTCCTGTTCGAAGCATTTTTTTGAGGATCAATTGAGATACACATAAATTACAAGAAGGCAACCACGAAAGAACACAAACACCGATGTTAAACCAAGAATAGCGCTAAGTTACTGATGTTCGGTGTATATATATAGAACAGGGATGTTTCAAGAGAGTAGCAGGTGAGGAGACGGGCCTCAGATGCCCTTTTCCACAGATTTGCGATCGTCTCAGGTTGGAAAGAGAGAGAGAGTATGTGTGTGTGTGTGTGTGTTTTGTTTTTCTTTCCTTGACCTGAGCAGATGGTCATTTGAATCCCTTATTGTAAATAGGCAGATTGGTTTATTATTATCCACTGGTGAAATCTTTTCCTTTCTACACTTTGGTTGAAGTGCCCTCACGTCAAATCACCTTTGATGTTGTTTTGCAAATTCTCAGCGAAAGGGGCTTAAAAAAAACGGATTCCCAAATTGGGTTTTGTTTATATTTGTACTTTATACAAGTGAGATTAATTGTGCCTTGTAATTGCGGAGTTGAGGTAAAATAAACTCAATAGAGAGCGCAAATGGACCATTTTGCAGAAAGCAAGCAGTTGAAGGGGAGTCAGTGGGGGGTGGGGAGGTTTGTAATGTATTTCAGCTCTTTAAAGATACTCTGAATGTACATAGGAATATGGAATATATAGATATATGCCACAGAGTCTGTGCTTTGTATCATAAGATGGCTCTGGCAAATATACTTTTTTCGGTACTTCGTTTAAGAGGGGGTGGGGGGTGGGCGGTGTCGTAATATATGAGAAATATTCACATATAAAAAACAAAAAAATGATATTTGCACACTATATTTTGATTGTTTTGTTTTTTGTACCAAAGACACATGCAACTGAAAATGGCAACTAGCCAGTCTAAGTAAGGTTTTGCACAGCTTACCTGATACCGTATTGAATGTAGGAAAAAAACATAAAAGGTAGGGTCAAGGATTCTACTGAACTGTGAAATTTGCTTGGGTCCAATTCTCTGCAGAAAGAAGCATTCATTTGCATCCTCATCCAATTTTGTACTGTTCTTTTTGTTCTCATATACATTTCTTTGACACATTTGTACCACCATTCGGTTCCCCTCCACCGAAGTTTTGTTGCGTATTTAAATGATGAGCTAGAAAGTTAATGGAGATGCTTCTGTTTTGCCCATAGATGATCATAAAAAACCAAAAGGTTTACTATTCTTCCTATATAGAAGATGCCACCTTCTGAAATGATACATTACTTGGCATTACACACTTTTATTTTTGTCTTCTTACTCTGAGTATTGTTGAAAGCAAAATTTTATTGCCTATATTTTTGTAGCGATTGCCTTTAACTTTCCTTTCTGCACTACCCATAGAGCCCTCTTGGAAAATTCGGAAATGTTTTCGAAAGCACTTATCTTGCTATGGGATTGTAAGTTTAAAATCCTCTTTTAAAATTGTATTTAACACAATCGTATGTATAAAGTATATATACTTAATCGGCTGAATCTCACAATAGAAAGTCCAGGATTTTTTTAACCCCAGTATCGAAAAGAACAAATTTGTATATATAAATTATATTTTGCATGATCACAGCGAAGCCTTAAAATAAAGATTAAGCACTCCTCACACACTTAAATTCTCATTACTGTTATCCTAACGATTTAAAAACAGCATAAAAAAATCTAAATTTGAATTAGTATAATTACATCTACTAGAACACATTACCTTGTTGTATACTTTCAATTGTACTTTACAATTACGTGCAGTAAACGAAAATGGCTTTAATGAGAACTGAAGTGAAAATGTGCTTAATATGGCTTTATTTTCATTCTGGAAAAAAATGTCAATTCTTCCTGAATTGTGACCTTGACCGTTCTTGTGAGATTTCCCTGCCGCCACGATCTCAAGCTGCTGCAAATTTGTTCATTCTGAAAAATCTCTTCCGGGTGAAATTATTCATAGTTTGCGAAAGGCCTTTTAAAAGTGACTTTATTATTGATGCTGAAGCTTGTGGAGAAGGTTGTTTCTCAAATTCCATTTTGATCAAAGAAGGGAGAATATTTTTTTTTCCTTTAAAATCTAAACTAAGACTTTTGTAAAGCTATTTTTCTTTATTTGCATTTGGTAGCATAGTAAAGATTCTATATACCGTCCATTATGTGTTGTAACTTCTTTTTTTTTTTTTTTTTTTTTTACATAGACATGAATTTAGATTTATTCTAAATGTGGAAAATATATACAGTATATTATATATCAATAAATGTATAGTAAGTTCTATATTACATGTAAGAAAGCAAAAGCACTTTGTCTAGACAAAAAAAAAAAAAAAAAAAAAAAAAGCTTTCCCCCTCCCGTTTGCTGCTAAACCGACCTCGTTTGAATGCTGCGGTGTGTACTTGACTTTTGCCATCTTGACCAGGGCAGTGTGACAGAGAGGTCTTGAGTGGAGACAGACATTTGTACGTGTCTCATTGAGCAGTGAGGACTCTGACGTCACAATCTTCATTTGCCTTCAGTAGACATTTCCTATGGAAAAATACAAATTCTGCTTTGGATTTTTCTTCAGGTCGATGTACAGTGTTGACACATTCTCTCTAGCCAGAGATAGGTATTGTTGTCATTGATTTTTTTAAAGTAATTTTTTGTACTTACTGGGGGAAATATGAGTTATTTGAGAAAGTAGCTCAGAGAGAAAAAAAGAAAAGAAATAATATATAAATATATATCGCTGTACTGTAAGGCAGTTCCATTTGCCATGGGGAATCAATTGGACTATGTTTTTTGTTTAGTCTTTAAGAACCCATCCATTCTCAAAAGACAGCAAAGCAATTTGTTATGGCGACAAAGACCAGCCTTTCTTGTGCCATCTACAGCTCAAAGCTACTCTGAGTGGCATTAGCTCAAAATGATTATGATTGTCCTATAAATAATAAGCTTGATGGCAAGTGACAATGAGCATACGGAGATGGAAATGTGTGTTGTCCTTCTGTCGACAGCCTGCTGTTTTGAAAGCGTTCGGTAATTATCGTAGTGTGCAAGCTCTCGCATTCAACATGATGTTGTGAGCTGTGCAGTTTTAACCAGGGGACTCTGTGGCATTCAAACAGTTAAGGAAATGGTTGCTATTTAAAGCCAGTATTTTATCTTTTTGTTTTAGTTTTTTTTTGCTGATCATGTTTTTTATGTAAAGGAAGACATTTAATGCACGTATATACACATGCACACATTTGTATATGTGTGATTGTTTTGCTTCGTAGTGTGATTCAATAGTAACATCCATAAGAGGCTGTCACATAGGAAATTAATTGTGGTTATTTCATAATCTTAGGGAAATTATTTCTGCCTTCAAAAACAGATATATGCATCAAAAACATTAAAAAAAATATAATTCATTATTTATATAGCATAGTTATGTTTCTTGCATAGTCTTGTCATTTAGCATCATATTACTTTTTGAAAGGGAAATAATGTAGCTATGTGTTTTCAATTATTTTGTGTGTTCTTTTAGTTTGCTTTGTCTTTAAAAACCACCCATAACGTGACATGCTCATCTATCCTCAAAAAAAAGAGTAAGCTAGATATTATATCCATTCTTTGATCGATTGTTTTTATTGTCTGCATATTGTTGATGATTCAATAATTTTGGTCGCAAAGCTGCTAAATCATGTTGTAAAATTGTATAGAGAATCAAAGATCATTCCCTGTTACATTCAAGCTACAAGCAATGACTTTTATATTGTAAACGATTATTTATCAAGAGATGGATCTTGTGCCACTATCTTTATACCACGGATTCATCAAACACCGTTCGATCTCGATGGATAACTCACGTTGAATTCTTCTAAAATGGCTGCAGTATATACTCAAGAGCATTCAAACAAGCATTTACACCTTTCCTTTTCAATGGTTTGTTTAGATATGTGTTTGCTATATACAAGAAAAGATTACTCCTATTGGTGCACTATGCAGGTTTTACTCTGTAGAAAGACAGGATGTTGCTTTAGTTTACAGCACTTGCTTTTTTGAACTATTGTATCTGATTAATGGGTATTGTAAAAGTGGTTATCGATGGTAAACAACATGGTAACTAAAAGCTGAGAAAAATTTTAAGCATTTCACAGAAGGCGGCCTGTTTTATTGTTGCTAAATAAACATGCTCTTTCCAATGTATTTAACCTATTGAATGTTGTAGTTTTGTTTTTGCTTTGTTTTTATTTTTTTTTTAATGGACCTTGATGAATCATTTTACCATTCTGTGCATTTTGTTACTCTGTATCTTGTGTAATCGTGTTCTTCAGTAGTAGAATGGCCTTCACGCTTTTAGATGATGCCGCTTTACGTTTAGCAGTAGATCTCAAACGTGCATTCCTACATATCAGCTGCTTGTAAATGTTCCATTAACAAATCTGTATGCTACACTCGATCCCTTTAGATATGATATTTGAAACCATGGATCTGTTTGCATAATACACGGCATGACTATTGTGCATGCTAACCTTGCTAAATTGATATTCATGGAGCTTTTGCAACACACGAACTGTCTCGCTGTCTTTATTCGAACCAATGAGCACAAGTTGGGAAAAGAAAAGTTGATACTTTTTGATGTAAATGATTTCTATTGCACTCCAGCTTTCATCTGAAAAGACCCACATTATTGCACTTGGTTTAACAGAATTGCCGATGTTCTTTTTGAAATGATGCCTGCAAAATCAGGTGCCTTATTCAGACATGAAAACCCAAACTTGATCTATCGACATTTTCTACAGAAATGAGATTTTTGCCCATTATGCCAAGAATAAAATCACAACTTTCCTCTGAAATTCTATATGTGTATATATATTTTTAATTTTGGGGGTTTTGTTTGTTTTTCTGCTGTGTCGAGCAGTAAGCTTGCTTCAGATGAGAACTGTTGCTGCTTTGCCCTCATACAGTTTTCATTGAAAGATGAATGTAGTCTTCCTTCAGTGGAGTTCAATATAAAAAGACTGTGTCCCATACATTTTTGGTTGAGAGACTATCCAAAGAGTGCTGCAATCGTAAACTAATTTTTGAAATGTTAATATCATCAGTAGAAATATATATGTAAACCATGTGAGATTTCTTCTGTTTAGATTCTTGGTTGAAATTGTCTCTGTTTTTGTTTTGACCTTGGTAGAAGCAGGTTAATCCATTTGTACGTGATGCATTGTAACTTTTATACGATCGACGTATGCAGTGATGGATTCCTCCGAAGCCCTCCGAGTGGTAGAAGTTTGCAAAGACAATGTCAAACCTTGTCAACATTGTGTCCCTTCACCAATGCTCAAGATTATTGTGCCTCCCGATTCTTCTGGTTCTACTGTTCCTCAGATCGCCGGCTATGACCTGGAGCAGAGTCACTTACCAACAAACTGTAATGGCCTTCAGCAGTTGTTCTCCAATCAAGGTTTTCCACGTACACAAAAACGACACAGAGGTGCGCATTGCTTGGCCTAGATCGTCCTGTGATGGAATTCAGTCGTAGAGGGCGGGAAGTCTCGGTGGACTGGCGAACTGCTGGCAGATGTCCCCGTTCACACGGTCGGGACGCTTTCCTTGCACTCAGCCACTCCCTCAGAGAAAAGTTGAGTCTTCTTTTGGTGGTTGCCGCTGCATGGCTCCCTTCATGGCGATGGGGGGAGGGGGAAAGAAGCTCTTTGTTTTATTGGGTTCAAAAAAACTTGGACATTGGGTAGGAGTCCTGTCTCGCCACCCATGGTGCTGAATTTCGAAATATGTTACTTGAACACCCTCAGTGACATGAGAGCTGTGACTTGGCCCAAGCTGTCAGGTCCGTGAACTCTTCTCATTCCGAAATAAAGATGCTCTTACGACATTTGCTCAAGCCACTGCAACACCCGTGCCAAGACCTGACCCCGAACCGGGCGCTCATATTGGACTTGGATCGAACCAGTGGTCGGGCGGGGAAAGGGCCGTGCTAATGTAGCTGTGATAGCCTATGTTGATTGTCTGTTTGCTTGTATCTGTATTTCTTTTTCTGTTGAGGAAGACATGGAGCGCTAGTAGGGTCACTTGGACTGTTGGACCCAGACCCCTTGCACCGAAGTGCACTGGACACACTCGAATCACTACTCTACAACCAACGTTACCAAAAAAGATTGTCAAGGAATGCTCGCATACTTTTCTACACTGCAATGATTTACATTCCCTTCCGACCTTTGCCAAATTTGCATCCAGCAACTAAATTGACCTTCAACATTGGTAGCGGGTTTGCGAAAACATAACCAGGGCCACCAAAACTCTTTTGTTTCGATTTCAGTTTGTTTCTTTAGTTTTGAAAATCCATACAACTTTCAATTTACAAGGATTGACGCAAAATGTCAATCTAAATAATAATAATAATAATAATAAATATATATATATATATATACATACACAATACGTGAACTTGTGCTTCTAATGTTGTATGGTATTCTACTTGATAATTTAGCATGGGATACTTAAGTAGCTAGTACTGTGTGTGGACTCCCAAAGTGTAAAATCTTTCACCTTTTTTATTTAGTATCTTTTATTTCGTTTGTTCTAGTCACAGTAGGAAGGCTGTGTTTCATTGCTAAGTGCTCTGTCATAGATCTCTTGGTGATATTCTTAAGCAAAACTCTGCAGAAGTGTATCCTACTGAAACTAACAGTTACTTGATCCTATTAGCAATGTCTATATTTGTAGTTCACATATATGCCTGTTCAAATACAATATCTTGACAGTTGTTCTAGTTATGTTTCAGTGTTGTGCTGGGTTTTGACATGCATTGGACATTTTTCTTTCACTTTTATTTTCTTTCTGTATTTTATTCGGCACAACTAGTTGGAGAACAGCTTGGTTTATAGTGTACAGAAGTAGGCTTAAAAGCAGTTGTGTTTGATCTTTAAAATGTGTCTGTTTGTGTTATTGTGCCTCTTATTTTTTGATTTCATTTTCTTTTTGTTTTTTGTATTATTCTTAATTATGTCACTGCATTGTATCAGCCCGGAGTTGGTACCACAATTTTGCTTGTAACCATGATAGTCTAATTCTGTTATTGATTTTACTATCAAAATAAACATTAGAAACTCCAGCACCTCATCTGTCATGCGTTTTTACTTTACCTTAATAAATGCAAGAAGGATTTTCACTAACTATTGAACCCCAATATTTTTCATAACTCAGAGACACACAAATATGAATTGTGTGGGCAGTAGATTTGCTCGCATGCTTCATAAGTGACCCAGCTACCTCATTATATTCTTTCTTCTCTTCCTGCAATTCTTTCTCTATTGGATGCCTAGCACTTCTGGCAACTGTCTTGCATTTCGAAGTCAAAATGAAACCACAAACTTTCCACTGTTATTCCGTCAGCAGTTGTGTGGGAATCTTCTCCCTCACAGTACTCTTTGAATGTTGAGAAGTTATTTAATTTTAAAAGTCTAAATCCATCCTATATATATATATATATATATTAACATGTAGATGTATGTGTGTGTGTGTGTATATATATATATATATATATATATATATATATATATATATATATATATATATGTATATACTTACACACACAACCACCTTTTAAAACCCTAAGCCAATTGTGCTGCTTAATGTTTTAAATTGAATATTTTGTGTAGTATTCTGTTACTTTCGATCAATTTAATCAATCATATCACATATGAATGATAAGATTGTAAAGTATTATTATGCATTCTATGTTTTGTTTACAGAACAGTTCAAAAAGGCGTTCTGAAAACGCGCTTACGTTTGGACCTTCTGACGTATCGTATCATAACAAACATGGCGTCCTCCTCCGATGTACACGTCCGAATATGTGGCCAAGAGATTATCAAATATGATCTGGAAATCAAAGCTCTTATTCAGGTAGACTTCATTCTTTATATTCACGTATCTGCTACGTTATTACTGTCGGGTTTTTCCGGCAATCTTAACAGTAGTAATACAAAGACGTGGACATAACTGCAGTGTAGCTATGTTGTGTGAAGACGGCATGAAATGGAAACGATACATTCTTGTTTCAAGAAATCTTTTCTTTTCGTGTCAGGACATACGAGAGTGCTGTGGGCCACAGGCAGTGCTTCTGGATCTGAACTCTACAGTGAAGGAAAAGTTCAATCAGTTAAGACAGAGGATTCAGGTACGTTCGTCATTTCATATAACCACATAGATGAAAAAAATTAATAAAAAAGGTCAAAGTCAGGATTTCCATAAGAAGAAGAAGAAGGAAAAAAAAAAAAAAAAAAACTAGTGCCACTACTGTTGAAATATAAAATTCTACATCTAGGAATCTTCTAGAATCCATTTCATTTCGCTCTGTCTGTCAGTTTCAATAAACACTTAATACTTATGTTAAGTGCTTTTATAATGCAGTTTAGATTTGACTGTAGTTACTATTATGGCTAAAACTATTGTTAAACTGTCAAACTCAACTGTTTAACTAACTGTTATCCAACTGTCCATCCCAAATAAGATAGCTAGAATAATTTCAATCGTAGATGTATAAGTATTCTAATCGGATTATTTACGTTTTGTAGTTTTGTAACTATTAAAATCGCTAATGTTACATTAAATGTAAGAATAACTTTGACATTGTTATCAATATTTGGTAAACTGGACTGAAGCAGCTTAGGTTTACTTGATTATGCATACTTTTTTTTGTGCAAGTTTTAAATATGACACACTAATCTTCTGAGAAACTTTTATTTAAACATCAATTATTGTATTTCATTGTATAATATGTTTTGCCAAATCTCACAGATTTTATATTACAAGCTGTTAGGATTTTTATTTTTACTATTTGGCCATATTTTATATATAACAACATCAGCACCAAGTGGCATAGATTTGCTCTGACTTCAACAACAGGTGTTTTTTAATTTTTAAAAAGTGTTGATTACGATATAAAACACATGTACCGTTTTTGTTTCAGATTTATTTCATATTTTGTCTTAAGGTTCAAAAACTAGTGAAAAAAAGGCTTTACAGGGTTAACATGGCAGATCATTTTGATAGGACATGGAACAGATGGCAAAAGAACAAGACCGGGAGACTGATAAACAAGCTATCTTGAGTGAAACGGAAGGCCATCGGAAGCAGATGTTAAGGTTAGATTTTTTTATTTCTTTTCTAATCGTTTTTCTGATTATGTGCTGAATTACAATATTATGACTGCTCCTGGGTTTCAGTAACCAGACGGCGTGGAGGAAGGCAAATCTGGCCTGCAAGATGGCCATTGACAACCTGGAGAAGGACGAACTGCTTCAAGGTGGTGATTCAGTCAGACAAAGGTAAGCCATTCCGCTGGTTTCAGCCGGTCAGAATCAAATCACTGTGACTGACATTTGACCGTTTCTGTGATGTTTGAAAATAATAAAACATTTGCACACTTAATTTGTATATAAAATTGATGCTGTTTTACTTCTCTACACTGTCCCTAGCCATATTTTCTGATTTCATCTTGTTGTTGTGGTTTTAGGAAAGCCACTAAAGAGAGTTTGGTGCAGACATCCAGTGACATCACCGAGAGTCTGATGAGCGTCAGTCGTATGATGTCACAGCAGGTGCAGCAGAGCGAGGAGACCATCGGAACTCTGGGTAAAAAAAAAAAAAAAAACGCCTGTGTGCTCTGGGTCCTGGGGGATGGAAATCGATTAAATGAATAGTTTAGATAGAAATGTAACATAATTTATACTTACTACTATAGGCTTTATACCTAAAGAAACCTCATTGGTCTAAGAAAAAGTTGCTTTGTTTTGCATGTTGACATCACATGACCAGTTACTAATAGCAAGAAAAATAACACTAATTATTACTTTAGAAAGCATATATGAATAAATACATCTTAAACGAACCAAATACACAATGCTATATACACTACATAAGAAGAATCTCTTCCACTCGTCATTAAGAATAGTTATAATCGTGTAATATTATTCTAATTTAAAATAAAGGTCAAATGGAATATATTTGACTATATTTTAAAATGGTGATGGCAGAGATGACTTTTCAGTCTTGAGTGTCACATGATCTTTCAGAATTGATTCTAAAATACTGAAATGGTGCCTAAGAAAATTATACATGATCCTCCCATCCATCTATAAAATATGAGTATATATCATTTTTTCACAAACTGATTTGGGGGAAAATTGCTAGTGAAAGGATTTGAATGTTTGTTTTAAACCCGCAGAAGGTACACAAATCTGAGATACATGATGTGTTTTGAGATTTGAGATGCAAATTTGAATATAAATACTTTGTAGGAAGCTTGTAAAGGTGGACGTGGAACGCTGCTTCTGAACAGCCGTCTAACCTCATCTCGTGATGAATGTTGCGGGTTCTAATGTTCATTGTATGCTCTGTTTCCAGCTTCATCCTCCAGGACTGTGCTAGAGACAAACGAAGAGTTTAAGGCCATGAAGGGAACCATTCACTCGGGGCGAAAACTTATCCTGAAATATAATCGGCGTGAACTGACCGACAAACTGCTGATCTTTTTAGCTCTTGCTCTGTTTCTGGCTACAGTGCTCTACATCCTGAAAAAGAGACTCTTCCCCTTCATTTAGTGGAAAAGAGAACTGTGTCAACTTCACACTGGTGTTCCATAAATCATTCTGTGGTGAGCGCCACAGTCCTTAAACCAGTGGTTCTTTCAAAATGAGAGTTTTGTCACCATTTACTCGCTATAAAGTGGGTGAAAAGCTTCAAAATTCTCTGGGGACACAATAAGGGAGGATATTGAAGTGCTGTTCTAAAATCATATATCATATAAAATCAGGATCACTAAACAGAAAATCAGGAAGGAATGAAATCCACTTTGCTGTCTTGTAAATTTTCCTACTTTAGTCTTACTGATTGATAGCATTGGCATATTTAGTTTTGCTCTCAGGTTAGTTGTGTAATATCCCAGTATTGCACAAAGTTCAAAACAACCTTTAAGATGTTTATGCCTTATGAACTATTGCAATGATTAATAATATACATGACTGAAGGTCATGCTTTATATGCATTTCAAATCAAAAGGTTAGAATAATTATTAGAAGTCTCTAATGCTTTCCAAGGCTGCATTAATTGTGAAATATTATAACAGTTTTAAAGGACTGTTTTCTATGATTAAAACCATAATACACTACTGTTAAAAAGTTTGATACATTTATTTTTTCAAGAAACTCCTACTTTTATTCAGCAAGAAGGATGCATTAAATTGGTCAAGTGACAGTGAGTTTTTAATAAATAAATACACCTTTGAATGGTAGTGTATTTTCAACACCGATGATAGCAGATCAGCATATTTTCATGATTTCTGAAGATCATGTGACACTGAAGACTGGAGGAATGATGCTGAAAATACAGCTGCGCATCACAGGAATAAATGACAGTTTAAAACAGTTCTCTTCTATGACTTCACATATATTACAATTGACTATATCTGTGATCAAATAAATGCATCCTTACTAAGAGACTTAGAATATAAAAAAAAGAAAAATAATTATTCCAAACTTTTGACTGCAGTTTAGTATCTGGGATATTTCATATTGTTTACAGCCTCAGCAGTAACTCTCTACTTGATCGCTATTCTAGACATTCTGAGTTATTCCACATTAAAGATCTCCGAGCATGATTATAGTGTGTTCACAACATGGAAGATGTTTGGGGCTGTTAGGGTCCTTCGTATTCTTCTTTGGGGTTAACCACTAGGGGGTGCTGTGTCTCTGTTTCAATGGAAAAAGTGTCTGGATGTCTTTAAACAATTTACAAATATTCAGAACTGGTCATTTTTTGTTGTTGTCCCTTATTCATTTACTGTTAAAAATGTTTTTGAAAGAAGTCTGCATTTGTCTGATCAAAAATTGTAAAAACAGTAAAATAATGAACAACATATTAGAATGATTTCTGAAGGATAATGTGACACTCAAGACTGGAGAGTCGATGCTGAAAATTTAGAATAAATTATATTTATTAAATATATTCAAAACCACAACTTGATAGAAAACAGTCATGTTAAATATTTCACAGTGTTACTTTAAAAAGAATAGGAAGAAAAAGAGACTTCTTTCAGATACATTACAAATGTTTAGTGTAGTGTATTACCCTATTTACTCATCTCAGACAGGCTCCATTTATTTAAATCACCACAGCTGCAAAAATGATGTAAATGCAAATGAGATTTAGAAATGCAGTCAGTGGTATCTGTTTAGGTCTGTATCTTGTGGTATAATAATTCCAGCAAGATCTTCTTCTGTTGCGGTAGAGCTCTGCTTGCTCTATGTTGAAATGATCCTCTCCCTCTCTGTCTGTGTGTGTGTTGCACAAAACAAACATTGTAGTCTTGCAATGGTAAAATGTTACTCAAGTAGCAGGTGTTGGCATTTTTGATTTATTACTTTATAGTTTCTTTATAACCTTTCAGAAACTGAATCCACAAAAGGCCAAAAATTGAATACAGGGTTAATTTATTGTGGGAAAACTTTTTTTTTTTTTTTTTCAATTAATACATTTGATTACTTTGATGCAGATCCAAAATAATAATAAAAAATGTAAGTAGTTGATAAAATAACTAAAATAAATAGTACAAGCATGTATATAAAATGACTTTCCAGCACTATATAGTGGCTGAAATGAACCTGACTTTAAAAGAAAAATCCACAAGATACACTTCATGCATACATTTTAAGAAATTATTATTATTACTATTATTATTGAATAATAATAATGTAACATATCTACAAGACACACTGAAACTGAGGGGAGTGAGTCTAGACATCGACCAGTTTGCCTTGTGAAAATATGGGACACGTTCTCACATGTTTTATGCAATATGTTACACAATATAATCAGGTGCATGTTACAGAGATGAGGTAGATTCAAAATCAATGATCTGCATATTCTATCATGTTTAAAAATGTTTGTATATGTAACTACAATCTATCAAGAATGGCATAGGTTTTTAGCACGCATGACATGTCTATTCTAAATTCTATGCAAGAATAATATGAAATCTGATATTATGTATTAGATATGTCACATTGCCTTGGCAACAGGGACAGTGCAGGGGACACATTGAGTGTACTGCACGAAGCACGTGGCATATAAGAGCTTATATCTGCTGCTGAGGCTTCACCTCTGCTCAGAAACCGTCCAAATGCATGTCCAGTTCCATATCTCACCCCAAATACAGATTAGAAGAGAGTAGAAAACACTGTATTATTAAAGGTATTTAAAGCATGGAATTTGATGAACAACCTTAATGTTCCATTTACAGTAATTACTTACTGAAATGCAGCAAAAAGAATTATTACCAAAAACAAAAACAAACAAACAAAAAAAAAACCTTGAAATAATGCCGCAATTTAAAATGTTAAAAAATATAGTAAAAATAATACTACGGTGAAATATCATTCCAATTTAAAAGAACTGTTTACTATACTTTCAAAAGAAATTCCTGTGATGTAAAGATGAATTTTCGCATGATCCTTCAGAAGTCATTCTAATACAGTATGCTGATTTACTGCTCAAGAAACATTTCTTATTAATTATCATTACCAATGTTGAAAACAACTTTTGCTGCTTAAGATTTTTGTGGAAGCCATAATACACTACCACTGAAACATATACCGTATTTTTCGGACTATAAGTCGCACCTGAGTATAAGTCGCATCAGTCCAAAAATACGGCATGATGAGGAAAAAAAACATATATAAGTCGCACTGGACTATAAGTCGCATTTATTTAGAACCAAGAACCAAGAGAAAACATTACCGTCTCTAGCCTCGAGAGGGCGCTCTATGTTTTCAGTATAGGCTACAGGAGCACAGAGCAGCATAGAGCGCCCTCTCTTGGTTCATGTCTCTAGGTTCATTTCTCTCGGTTCATGTCAAATTAATTTTGATAAAACAGTCGCACCTGACTATAAGTCGCAGGACCAGCCAAACTACGAAAAAAAGTGCGACTTATAGTCCGGAAAATAAGGTACAATTCAAAATAAATGAATACTTTTATTCAGCGGGGACAAACTCAAGACATCAACAGTGACAGTAAAGACATTTCAAAATTCGACATTTGAAACTAAATGCTGTTATTTGAAACTTTCCATTCCTTAAAGAATAACTTAATACTGATGATCAGAAAGTTCAAAAGAGCAGGATTCCTTTGAAAGAAACTTTTTGTAACATTATAAATATCTTGGCTGTCACAGGCTTGTTAAATAAAAGTATTCATTATATTAATTATATTGTTTTAAGTATACTGACCCCAAACTTTAGAACGGAAGTGTAATGCAATGTTTTTTTTTAAGAACATTCCATTTATTAATATATATTTCTTTTTTTTTCTTTTGGGGTGAGATGTGACCCAGACGTGTTTTCGTGATGTTCACCTAAATGGCCTCGCTTCAAAGCAGACAAATACTGAGCAGATGGAATGATGTCATCACAAAACACAAGGCCCAGTTTTTGTAATAATGCTGTTCACAGAATTGCAGCCTGACAGACTCCCTCTAAGCGTTCTGAAGAGTCTGCAGTCTGAGGAATGCACTTAGTCCACAATCTACAAATGCATGAAACGCCACTGAAATATTGTGCAATTTTTGAGACTATCGAATATTGTACCAGTCCACGTTCTCACAGAATGACCTACAAATCAAACACAATGACGATGGCAGCTCTAAATGTAACATCACATTGAAATACCCTGTCATCGCTCGTGCTCTCATAGAAGCACTGGAGACTGCAGCTGATTTGTCCTTGAGCGAGGCAGGGAAGGAGAGTGCTGAACGAGCCTTTTTGGATGTGTGGGCTGAAGGCACTGAGAATCTTTTACCCTTCACCTCCTTTTGGTGGCATTCAGAGACCTCTTCAGCTCTTTTTCGGCATCAGAGGCATGGTGGTGAGGACCTGAGGACTGATTTTCATCTTCATCTCTTGCTGTGAGTGTCCAGACCGTTTCCCCATCAGCCTCAGGGAGAATCGGGCTTGCGGGAGGAAGGGAGTTGCCGCTGGCTCCTGAGGGGGTGGTGATGTCTGGTACAGGGGTGAGGGTGGAAATGGCCTGGTTCTCCACCTTTCCGAGGGCACAGAGAGACAGACTCCTGCACAGAGCTCCCCAGTTCTGCTCACACTGAGTTCGTATTCGGCGGGCGATGGCAACGCGCACCTCCTCGCCACATCCCAACAGGATGTTTACTAACTCCACATGGGGCCTTTTTTAGTGAAGGAGAGGAGACAGTTAGGAAAGTAAAACCACAGCTAAATCCTATTTACACCAAGAACGATAACTATAATAATAATGATATGGTAAAGAGTGCTAAAAAAAATCTAGATTTAAAAGAAGAGTAAAGTCACACCACAAGAATAATGATAACTTCAACAATATCATTGGAAGCACTTTAAAAAATATTTTCACCTCATATATTCACCCTCATGTCGTTCCAAACCTGTGAGACCTCCGTTCTTCTTTGGAACACAGTTTAAGATATTTTAGATTTAGTTCGAGAGCTTTCTGTCCCTCGATTGAAAATGTATGCACGGTATACTGTCCATGTCCAGAAAGGTAATAAACACATCATCAAAGTAGTCCATGTGACATCAGAGGGTCAGTTAGAATTTGTTGAAGCATCAAAAATACATTTTGGTCCAAAAATAACAAAAATTATGCTTTTTTCAGCATTGTCTTCTCTTCCGGGTCTGTTGTGCGTGCGTTCAAGACAATGCTGAATAAAGTCATTATTTTTGGACCAAAATATATTTTTGAGTCATTAAAGGGGGGGTGAAATGCTATTTCATGCATACTGAGTTTTTTACTCTGTTAAAGAGTTGGATTCCCATGCTAAACATGGACAAAGTTTCAAAAATTAAGTTGTATGTCACACAGAGCCATACTCGAAAAAAACTTTCCGAAACTTGTGACAAACCGGAAGGAGTATTTTTGGAACAGAACGTTTTGTGACGTTAGATGGAGCGGAATTTCCTTATATGGGTCCTGAGGCACTTCTGCCGGAAGAGCGCGCGCTCCTGTATAGCAGAGCACTGAGAGCACAGACATTCACTGATCAGAGCGAGAGCGTCGCGAAATGTCACAAAAGAAGTGTGTTTTTGGTTGCCAGGGCAAGACAACCCTGCACAGATTACCAAAAGAGAAACAGCATTAAGGGACCAGTGGATGGAGTTTATTTTTACAGAGCATCAACAGAGTTGTGCAAGTGTTTGTGTTTGTTCCCTGCATTTCGAAGATGCTTGTTTTACAAACAAGGCCCAGTTTGACGACGGATTTCCACATTGTTTATTTCTTAAGGATAATGCAGTCCCAACGAAAAAGGGTCACGATCGTGTGTTGGAACCGCAGGCGGTGAGTAAAACGGCTTCAAATATCTCTGTGTTGTTAACTTAGGTATCGGCGAGTAAGCACATCAAGTAAACAACATGCGATGCACTTTCCACATGTACAGCTTAAAAAAAAAAGACGACAAAGTGGAACTTAGTCATTTTCCAAAACCGCTAAGCAAATATATACAGTTTCAGTACATACCACATAGAGACGCTGTTGTTGCTGCTGCTCTTGTTAAATTTCAGCCTCTGGATCTGATTCTGGATCATAAATATACGCTGAATCTGACTGTTAGCCATGGTTTGTTTTGGTTGGTTTTGTCCTCACGTAATGTCACAGCTTCCAAACGCTCTCAACGCAAAAGCCTACTGGCGCTCGTGATTCTTTAGCTCCGCCCACACGTCACGCCTACAGACGCTCTTGTTTTTCCGGGAAAAATCGGTACAGACTACCTTTCGCTTATGAATATAATAAAACTAAAGACTTTTTGGAGTTATGAAGGATGCAGTACTACTCTATAGGTACTCAAGATTAACAGGATATTGAGTGAAAAAGAGCATTTCACCCCCCCCTTTAATGAAATAATATTTATTTTGGGGTGAACTAACCCTTTAAAGGTGCATTATGTGATATTGACAACCAGTGGTTGAAATGGGTACTGCGGTCCAAATTCAAAATACTACAGAGCATTTTTCTCTTTCCCTCTCCTCCTCAGACTAGATGGTCACGTGGGGGGCCAGATTGAGAACTTGCAACGGGAACCAGAGCAATTGACAATGGAAGTTGATGAGCTGATTTTTTGTCTAGGCTTGCCCGTGGGAAGCGCAATACATGTGAATTTGTTGACTAAGCTGACTGAACCGACCCAAACACAAAACTTCCAAAGTGTGGTTCTAGCAGCTGGGAGGCTGCTCAGGTAGCAGTAGAGGTAGAATTCATCCAGTCAATAGGTGTTCTACCACTGAGATCATTTTAGAGACATTATTTTAAGGTAAAAAAACTACATAGTGTTGCTTTAATATTCCTCTAGCTTTTTCGATGGATGGCGATTCTCTTTAGGTCAGGTAGAATCTCCAATCTCTTTGTTTTTTGGGCAGTGGGCTGAGTCACACAGACCAAAACAAAAACAGGCATTCTGACACAGAACACACGTTTCAAAATAGAATAACTGGCTGTAGCACTGTTTTCAAAGAAACAAGTACGTGAACTCAGCATGTTTCCCTTAAAATCTGCAAGCATATTTTGGTCTATTTATGCTTTAGTAAAGTAAAAAAAAAAAAAAAAAACATACAGCACCTTTAAAGCTGTACACAACAAAGCTGCAATCCATGCTTATAATAAACAAACATAATATTATCATGCGGTGTGTACACTGATATACAAACCCGATTCCAAAAAAGTTGGGACACTGTACAAATTGTGAGTAAAAAAGGAATGGAATAATTTACAAATCTCATAAACTTATAGTTTATTCATAATAGAATATAGATAACATTGCAAATGTTGAAAGTGAGACATTTTGATATGTCATGCCAAATATTGGCTCATTTTGGATTTCATGAGAACTACACATTCCAAAAAAGTTGGGACAGGTAGCAATAAGAGGCCGGAAAAGTTAAATGTACATATAAGGAACAGCTGGAGGACCAAGTTGTAACTTATTAGGTCAATTGGCAACATGATTGAGTATAAAAAGAGTCTCTCAGAGTGTCAGTGTCTTTCAGAAGTCAAGATGGGCAGAGGATCACCAATTCCCCCAATGCTGCTGCGAAAAATAGTGGAGCAATATCAGAAAGGAGTCTCTCAGAAATTAACGCAAAGAGTTTAAAGTTAACATCATCTACAGTGCATAATATCATCCAAAGATTCAGAGAATCTGGAACAATCTCTGGGTCAATCAAGGGTCAAGGTCGGAAAACCATACTGGATGCCTGTGATCTTCAGGCCCTTAGATGGCACTGCATCACATACAGGAATGATACTGTAATGGAAAGCACAGCATTGGCTCAGGAATACTTCCACAAAACATTGTTGGTGAACACAATCCACCATGCCATTCGCCATTGCTGGCTAAAACTCCATAGGTCAAAAAAGAAGCCATATCTAAACATTATCCAGAACCGCAGGTGTTTTCTCTGGGCCAAGGCTCATTTAAAATGAACTGTGGAAAAGTGGAAAACTGTTCTGTGGTCAGACAAATCAAAATTTGAAATTCTTTTTGGAAAACTGGGTCGCCATGTCATCCGGGTTAAAGAGGACAAGGGCAACCCAAGCTGTTATCAGCACTCAGTTCAGAAGCCTGCATCTCTGATGGTATGGGGTTGCATGAGTGCGTGTGGCATGGGTAGCTTACACATCTGGAAAGGCACCATCAATGCTGAAAGGTATATCCAAGTTCTAGTACAACATATGCTCCCATCCAGATATAGTCTCTTTCAGGGGAAGACCTTGCATCCAGAAAACATTTGGCGCATCATAAAGAGGAAGATGCGACAAAGAAGACGTAAGAGAGTTGAGCAACTAGAAGCCTGTATTAGACAAGAAGAGGAGATGCCACAAAGTGGTAAACATGGCCTTGTCCCAACTTTTTTGAGATGTGTTGATGCCATGAAATTTAAAATCAACTTATTTTTCCTTTAAAATTATACATTTTCTCAGTTTAAACATTTGATGTCATCTAGGTTATATTCTGAATAAAATATTTTTTTTGTTTTTATTCACAATTTGTGTCCAAACTTTTTTTAGAAATCAGGTTTGTAGTTATCGCATAGAGTATAGTATAGTCATCGTAATCTATAATAATTGTCCTTGGTGTGGAAGGGCTTTTACTTGGTTATTCTTCCAAAGATTTGGTGCATGTGATATTGAAGTGGGAGTGGATATGTATCATCAACTATAATATCTAAATTGTTGTTTGAACAATGTGGAAGCTGACATTTTTATGCAAATGTGTTTTGGTAAATTAAGTGTAAGCATGTTGTTTTTTCTCTAATAATATCCCAATTTTAAATGTGACATTGATTTTATATTGAATTTTATTGCAGCCCTATCTGAACAGAACCAACACTGAACTGACTTGAAGCTGCTTTTACACAGTCTATATTGTATAAAGCACTATAAAATAAAGGTGATTTTTTGTTGTTGTTGTTGCACTATATCGCTAATAGAAATGGTTCCAAACCTAGCTACAGCAGTACTGTTGTGCATCTCTGAGGTGTTTCATTCCTGAATGAATCAGCATTTTTTAACAAATCAATGATTCACATGCTGTGTTCCTGAATGAATCATCTGCTTGAACAAATCAGTTGAGTGAATGACTCAATACCTCACTCATTAAGGTCAATTTTAGTTCCATATTTAAAGTATCATAATTTTTTTTTCATATTCTTACAAAATTATTTTTAAAGCATTAATCTCATAGTATTTTTATGCAATGGTAACTTCAGTGTAAATGCATCTTAATGCTGCTTTAGATGCAGCTTCTGTGCACTTCAGTGCAAAAAAGATTTTGTTGAATGGTAACACACTAAAGTATTTTATTCTAATTGAATTTATTGAATAAATGTAAAAGATGATTCACACGTCTCAAAATATGCTCCTATATAGGTGGAAATACCCCTGCAAATCAGTTTAAAGTGGAAAATACATATCACTCCTTAATTAATATTTTTTTAATTCTGTCAGTTTCTGCCTTTAAATTTAACATTGCACAGAATATGAGAATGTGAAAAGCCTAAAGCAGCCCAGGAACAAGCATAAAAACACACTCAGTAAAATCGAATTATTGCTTTTGACAAAATCCCAGAAAATATCAGGATATCATTTTTTTGTTAATATCGCACACCCCTATATTGAAGGACTCACCCTTTAGGAAATAGGTCCTTGAAGTGGATCATCTCCACCATGACGTTTATGTTCTCCCTCACAGCAGAGCAGAGGTTGTGTTTGACGTAACATTCGCGCTGCAGCTGGAACACCATCTCTTTCACGGCCAGACACTTGCGGCTGACGCAACTGAGCTTGTGGCGAAGTCCATGGGCCATGCATTTCAGCGCATCTTTGATGAAAGATTTTCCCTGCGGTGATGCACAAGTCGTTCATCAAGCCAGAGTTGTTAGCACATGCAGTTAATGGCAAAATGCTGACTAAGTTAATTTCAGCTCAAGCATGTCTAATGATATGGACATAGCGAGCAAACTCCATGTAGAGGTGCTGTAGATTGCAGTGCAAAGCATTCAAGATGCCAACCCAACCCCAGACTAAATGTTAAATGCATTCATGTTGTGCACACTGTGATTTAAGTACATAGGTGAAGCAGTCAGGATCCTACCTGGGAGTCAAATTTGCCAGCGTTGTGGAGGAACGTCATGCAGATGTCATGTAGTCCGCGGATCTCGCAGGAGTTGTTGTTAAAGCACTCAAACATCCCGCAGCCCACATCACCTGCGTTCACCAGACACTGCTGAATCTCGGCTGGAGAATGGTCAACGGAGAGAGAACATTGAGTGAGTGACGTGACATACAGCCAAGTATGGTGACCCACACTCAGAATTCATGCTCTGCATTTAACCCATCCAAAGTGCACACACACAGAGCAGTGAACACACACCCGGAGCAGTGGGCAGCCATTTATGCTGCGGCACCCAGGGAGCAGTTGGGGGTTCGGTGCCTTGCTCAAGGGCACCTAAGTCGTGGTATTGCCGGCCCGAGATTCAAACCCACGACCTTAGGGTTAGGAGTCAAACTCTCTAACCACTAGCCCACGACTTCCCTACATCACATTACACTTTTACATTCACAATTACACATTGTCCTTGCTATAGTAACTGTTAAAAAGGCCTGCTGTAACAAGCTTTTATTTTGAAGTTTTCTGGTGATCAGCCAGTGTTTTGAATGTGATGTCATCGCTGCAACCGAAAGACACTATGCTCCGCCCACTTCCAGCAGGTGGCAATGATTAGTGTTTGGTAGAAATAGCCTGCACCAAGTAGGTGAAAGCAAATGTGCTCGAGGCTTTCTCAAGTGTTGGTGTTGTGTGCGTATGTTAGATGAACCAAGTAAGTTTATTTATGTACTTCAGCTTTTGATAGCTGTGACCCTTCTGAATTTTAGTTGATATTCATTGTTTAAGGTACTTTAAATGCAATTACTGGTTGTCATCACACATTCTTAAGTAGGTTGTTCATTTAAGTGTATATTGCTACCTTCTTTGTATGAATTTACCTATTTTATTGATTTGTTCATACTAATTTGTTGTTATATCTTTTTGTTAAAGACCACACCCAGATGGAAACACCAATGTAATATCTGCAACATTTGTGAATTGTTGTGAATTGTTGTGAAGAAAATAAATGCATCAAAGACTTAACCTGCATCTTTATGTCTCTTACCGGACATCTGTGGTGAACTAGTCCCCCCACTGGCAACCCCAACTGGTCTAGTTCTACCAGTTTTCTTTATGGTCCTTCGAGCCGGAGCTAGAGTTTTCCACAGTTATGGAGATGCAGCCATCAGATGATGTTCCTGTTGAGCGGCCCAGGAGACAATCATCTCTGCCTGCACACTTGCAGGATTATGACTTGACTGGCTACAGTCTACAAAGATCCTTATCACCACCTTGCTATTCCCATGAAACCCCCTGTGCTGTGTCACCTGAGGAGGATGTCAGGATGGACACCCCACATGTAGCAGCACATCACCGTGACTATCACAGTCCTCAACAGTGGTATGTAACAGATCGATGGGATCAGCAGGTTGAAACCTTGAGAGAAGAAAATGCTGATTTAAGGAGACAACAAAGTGGCCTGATTACTACAGTTCAGCGGCTGCAGGAGGAAAGAGATGATCTTAAGCAGGCCAACGCCAAGTTTACATCTCAGATGTCTCAGATACAAGCGGAGGTGAAACAATTGTTAAGTTGGCAGAATCAGTCACAGCCTCCTCAGGCATTGTCTACCTTTCCTGTACCTTGTCAGTCCGAAGCCCGAGACCGCCCTAAACCAGTTCCAGCCCCGAGAAAGCCAAGAGTAGCTGAACCTGTAGCAAATTCAAACTATGCCCAAGCCTCTTACAATGCATCGCAAGATAGTAGTTCAGCAGAAAGTGAGGAGAGCTATGAGGGTTCAAGCAGTCAAGAAAGTTTGTCCTCTTCTGTTGAGGGCATGAGAAATCTGTCCCTGAGCTCATCCAGGAAGAAGAATGTTAATACCAGTCCAGCAATTGTTAGACAAATTTGTGAGAGAAAGAGTGGAGGAACTCAAGCCGAGAATGTAAGAAGTTATGTTCGCTCTGGATCTCCACAATCTTCTTCCAGGTGGCACCGCTTGTCTTCTAGGAGCAAGAGACGGCACCACCACTCTCTGAGTCCAACTACTGACCAGGAAAGAGTATATCGTGGCCCTACTCCTACAATTCCTGACCTGATTTACCCAAACCCCAGAGAGTTTGCACGGCTTAAGATTGCTTTAGAAAACATTCTACCAGCTGATGCTACAGAACGCTTTAAATTTCATATCCTGCTAGAACATCTCAAGGTTGAAGAGGCTCAGTTAATTGCTGAATCTTACAGTAGTTCACGTCATCCTTATACCAACACTATGGATGCTCTCAATAAACAGTATGGCCAGCCACATCAGTTAGCATTACAGCGCATAGTGGAATTGATGGATGGGCCCAGCATCAGCACTGGAGATATTAAAACTTTTCGAATGTATGCTCTGAGGGTGAGATCCTTGGTGGGAATGCTGAAACAACTAGGTAAGCCTGGCATGGTGGAATTAAGATGTGGCTCGCATGTGTCCAGACTTCTGAGTAAGTTGCCACATGATCTGCGTAGCAGTTTCAGAAGATTTATTTATCCATTAGATGTGAAGATTCCAACCCTCCTTAACTTAGCAGACTGGTTAGAATATGAAATCCAAGTGCAAGAAGATTCCACAAGGTATGTAAGCCGTTCGGGCAGAGGATACTCAACCAGTTTGCCCAGGGATAGGTCAAGGAGGTTGACATCATTCAACAAGGGCACAGAGGTTCTGCTTAGCACAGAGAAATACCCTTCATCACCATCACATTCTTCAGCTGTCACTGCTAAGATCACCAAGGGGAAAGCTTACTGCCCTTATTGTGATAACAACAAACACACTTTGAATAACTGTGTAAATTTCTCTCAACTTTCCAAGTCTCAGAGGCAGAATTGGATTAAGGGGCACAACCGATGCTGGCGCTGTGGACGGGGCCATAGATCATCAGAGTGTAACCTTAAAATGCGCTGCAAAACATGCAATGGTCGTCACTTGCTTGTTCTTCATGATGTTAATATATGGAACAAGGAGAAAGTAGTGGAAGCAGAAGATCCATCTACTAGCCCTGTCTTGGGGGAGGCTGCAAATGAGGTGTTATTCATTGACAAGCCCCCAGGAAGTCGTAAGGTACTGTTGAAGATATGTAAAGTGATTCTAAGAAATGGAGATCGATCGATGACTGCTTATGCGATTCTGGATGATGGCTCCGAAAGAACCATCTTGTTAAATACTGCAGCAACCCGGCTGAAACTGGAAGGTAAGCCAGAGGACTTGCCCCTGCGTACTGTCAGACAAGAATTAAAGGTCCTGCATGGGGCGGCTGTTTCCTTTAACCTTTCACCAGCCTGCCAGCCAAACAAGATGTATCGGATCAATGGAGCATTCACTGCAGCGGAGTTGGGGCTTGGAGTGCACTGTTATCCTGTCAAGGCTTTACGGAAAAGGTACCGTCATCTTAAAGGACTTCCCCTCCAAGAAATTAAAGCTGCTCATCCAGTTTTGCTCATAGGATCTGACTGCCCTCATTTAATTACCCCAGTTGAGCCAGTTCGTTTAGGTCCACCAGGGGGTCCTGCTGCAATTAGAACTCTCCTTGGATGGACAATGCAAGGACCAGTTCAAGCATTACAGCATCTTCTTCGAGAGCAACAGTGTCTGTTCACAACAAGTTGGTCACCCTCTGCTATGTTGCATGAACAAGTTGAAAGACTCTGGCAACTGGATGTCCTTCCGTGGAGAGATGAGAAAATGAGTACTCGATCAGTACGAGACCAGCAGTCAATGAAACTACTGGAACAAAGAACTTCTAGAGTTGATGTTGATGGGATTAAGCGATATGCTACCCCACTGCTAAGGGTCCAAAATATGCCCCCTCTTTGTGCACCTAAAGAAGCAGTAATGCCTCAGTTAAGAAGTCTGGAGCGGCGTCTCAGTAAGTCCCCTGAGCAAGCAGCTATCTACCAGGCTGAGATTAAAAGACTGGAGCAGGCAGGCTACATTGCTGAATTGCAGTCAGGAGCAGAAGACGCTCAAATAAGTTGGTATATCCCACATCACATGGTTGAACATAATGGGAAACATCGAGTGGTTTTCAACTGTTCATTCCAGTTTCAAGGGAACAATCTCAATGAATTGTTACTTCCAGGGCCAACACTGACTTCTTCATTACTGGCTGTGCTACTAAGATTCCGGGAGCACTCAATCGCGATCTGTAGTGATATTAAAGGAATGTTCCACCAGGTTAGACTCCTTCCAGAGGATCGGCCCCTTCTCCGTTTCTTATGGAGAGATCTGCAAAGAGAAGTGGAGCCTAGAATCTACAGTATTGTTCAAAATAATAGCAGTACAATGTGACTAACCAGAATAATCAAGGTTTTTAGTATATTTTTTATTGCTACGTGGCAAACAAGTTACCAGTAGGTTCAGTAGATTGTCAGAAAACAAACAAGACCCAGCATTCATGATATGCACGCTCTTAAGGCTGTGCAATTGGGCAATTAGTTGAAAGGGGTGTGTTCAAAAAAATAGCAGTGTCTACCTTTGACTGTACAAACTCAAAAATATTTTGTACAAACATTTTTTTTTTCTGTGATTTAGCAATCCTGTGAATCACTAAACTAATATTTAGTTGTATGACCACAGCTTTTTTAAAACTGCTTGACATCTGTGTGGCATGGAGTCAACCAACTTGTGGCACCTCTCAGCTGTTATTCCACTCCATGATTCTTTAACAACATTCCACAATTCATTCACATTTCTTGGTTTTGGCATTTTTGATATCACCCCACAAGTTCTCAATTGGATTAAGGTCTGGAGATTGGGCTGGCCAATCCACAACATTAATTTTGTTGGTTTGGAACCAAGACTTTGCCCGTTTACTAGTGTGTTTTGGGTCATTGTCTTGTTGAAACAACCATTTCAAGGGCATGTCCTCTTCAGCATAGGGCAACATGACCTCTTCAAGTATTTTAACATATGCAAACTGATCCATGATCCCTGGTATGCGATAAATAGGCCCAACACCATAGTAGGAGAAACATGCCCATATCATGATGCTTGCACCTCCATGCTTCACTGTCTTCACTGTGTACTGTGGCTTGAATTCAGAGTTTGGGGGTCGTCTCACAAACTGCCTGTGGCCCTTGGACCCAAAAAGAACAATTTTACTCTCATCAGTCCACAAAATGTTCCTCCATTTCTCTTTAGGCCAGTTGATGTGTTCTTTGGCAAATTGTAACTTCTTCTGCACATGCCTTTTTTTTAACAGAGGGACTTTGCGGGGGATTCTTGAAAATAGATTAGCTTCACACAGACGTCTTCTAACTGTCACAGTACTTACAGGTAACTCCAGACTGTCTTTGATCATCCTGGAGGTGATCATTGGCTGAGCCTTTGCCATTCTGGTTATTCTTCTATCCATTTTGATGGTTGTCTTCCGTTTTCTTCCACGTCTCTCTGGTTTTGCTCTCCATTTTAAGGCATTGGAGATCATTTTAGCTGAACAGCCTATCATTTTTTGCACCTCTTTATAGGTTTTCCCCTCTCTAATCAACTTTTTAATCAAAGTACGCTGTTCTTCTGAACAATGTCTTGAACGACCCATTTTCCTCAGCTTTCAAATGCATGTTCAACAAGTGTTGGCTTCATCCTTAAATAGGGGCCACCTGATTCACACCTGTTTCTTCACAAAATTGATGACCTCAGTGACTGAATGCCACACTGCTATTTTTTTGAACACACCCCTTTCAACTAATTCAACTAATTGCCCAATTGCACAGCCTTAAGAGCGTGCATATCATGAATGCTGGGTCTCGTTTGTTTTCTGAGAATCTACTGAACCTACTGGTAACTTGTTTGCCACGTAACAATAAAAAAATATACGAAAAACCTTGATTATCCTGGTTAGTCACATTGTACTGCTATTATTTTGAACAATACTGTATGAATGGCAAGTTCTACCCTTTGGCACCACTAGTAGCCCATGTTGTGCTGTCTTTGCCTTGCAGAAGCACATCCTGGAGAATAGTCAGCCTGGTGACAAGGTACGTGATGCTGTACTAAAGGCGTTTTATGTTGACAACTATCTGCAAAGTCTGCCTTCTGTAGATGAAGCAAGGCTCATGGTAGACCAGCTGCAAAGTGTTTTAGCAGGGGGAGGATTCGAACTCAGGCAATGGGCCAGCAATACACCCTCAACCATTAGTCATCTACCAGTGGCATCCAGATCTGACAGTGCTGAGCAATGGATTGCAAAGGGTAATGCCATCAACCATGAATCAGTGCTTGGACTTCAGTGGAACTGTGAAACTGATACCTTGTCCTATAAGCTCCGTGCTGTAAAGTGCCAAGAGGTTACCATGCGCAACATCTATAAAGTGCTTGCTAGCCAATATGATCCTCTCGGTTACATTATCCCATATACCACACGTGCAAAGGTAATAGTACAGCGATTATGGGAAAAGAAGAGGGACTGGGATGATCCTAAACTACCTGAGAACTTAGTCAATGAGTGGAACAGATGGGCAGGAGAGCTCCGTGATCTACAAAAGATAGTCTTACCCAGATGCTATTGCAGTGCACCAAAGGATGATGTTTCAAGCAAGCGTGAGATCCATATCTTTTGTGACGCATCCGAGAGTGCCTATGGGTCTGTTGCCTATCTTCGAACAGTAGATCAAAGGGGAGAAGTGGAGATCACCTTCATAGTGGCCAGATCAAGAGTGGCTCCTAAGAAACGTCTGTCAATACCTCGTTTAGAACTATGTGCAGCCCTGACAGGGGCCCAGTTAGCAAAGATCCTGCAGAATGAATTGACTTTGCCCATTCATCAAGTTTTTCTTTGGTCTGATTCCACCACAGTTTTGACCTGGATTAAATCTGAATCCTGCCGATTCAAGGTTTTCGTTGGTACACGAATAACAGAGATTCAGGACCTTACCAGCTGCTGGGAATGGCGCTATGTGCATTCAGAAAGTAACCCTGCTGATGACATCAGTCGAGGTAAAAGGCTGGCAGAACTTGGACCACAAAGCCGTTGGAATACGGGACCAACATACCTTCAACTCCCATCTGATCAGTGGCCGGTTCCACCGCCATCCTGTTCCATAGCTGGTGATGAATTGAGAAACTCTACATTCTGTGGTCTGACTAATACTGTACTTCGTTTGTCGATCCCTGATCCAAGCCAATTTCTGACCTTCCAAGATTTATTGACTGCAACAGTAGAATCTCTTGGGGAACATGGGATCAATGTATCAGCTGAGGACTTTCAACAGGCTGAAATGGCTATCCTTCAGCAAGCTCAAGGGGAAAGCTTTCCTTCTGAGATGGCACAGCTTATGGCAGGGAAACCACTACAGACCAACAGTCGACTGCTTTGCCTCGCCCCCGAACTTGACGCTGCAAGCAAACTCCTAAGGATAGGAGGTCGTCTTCGCCGCTGTGAAGAGATTGAGCCCGAGTCGATGCATCCTATTATCCTTGATCCCCGGCATCCAGTCACTACCCTTCTCATTAAGGAATATGATACGAAGCTATTCCACCCAGGTCCTGAGAGAATACTGGCGGAGATGCGTAGGAAATATTGGATTCTTCGGGGTAGGGAAGCAATTCGACGTTATCAGCGCAAAGATTGTCCAGTGTGTCAGAAGTTTCGCAAAACCCCACAGATACCCAGGATGGCAGACCTACCTCCTGCCAGACTACGTCTATTTAAACCTGCCTTCTATTCGACTGGCATTGACTGTTTCGGGCCATATTCCGTAAAGATTGGACGTAAAAGTGAGAAGCGCTGGGGTATTCTATTCAAGTGCATGACTACACGTGCTGTGTATATTGATCTTCTCCCAAGAATTGACACCGACTCCTTCCTGATGGCCCTCAGAAGATTTATAGCCAGACGTGGGAAACCTTTTGAGGTTTTATGTGATCAAGGTACTAATTCTAAAGGAGGGGAAAGGGAGTTGCATCAGACATATGCTGAACTAGTTCCGGAGCTTCAGGAACAACTTGCCAGTCAGCAGATTATCTTTCGATTCAACCCGCCTCATGCCCCACATTTCGGTGGGTGTTGGGAAAGGGAAATTCGTTCCCTGAAACAGGCTCTACAGGTCACTCTGGGAACTCAACCAATACCAGAGGAAACCCTTCAAACTGTGCTCATCGAGATTGAAGGGATTCTAAATTCTAAACCCCTGGGTTATACATCATCCAATGCCTCTGATCCAGATCCTATTACTCCTAATTCGCTTCTTATGGGGCGGCCTGATTCGTCCCTTCCTCAAGTGATGTACCCCCAAAGTGAACTGTTGAGTCGACTTCGTTGGCGCCATAGCCAAATTATAGCAGATCACTTTTGGAAGCGGTTTATCAAGTTCTATTTGCCTGGTCTTCAGACTCGCAACAAGTGGCAGCGAGAGTCACCCGATATCAAGGTGGGAACTACTGTTATGATTGTGGACCCTCAGTTTCCCAGGGCCCTCTGGCCCATTGGTCAGATCTCTCAAGTATTCCCTGGGTTTGACAATAGAATCAGGACTGTTGAAGTGAAAGTTAAGGACAAGTCTTATGTGCGACCTGTGGCAAAGGTTGTACAGCTACCTGCGATACCAGATTGAAATTGACTTGCCTTTTTATAATGTACAGATTTCCACATTCTTTAGAAATCTGGGGGCGGCTGTTAAAAAGGCCTGCTGTAACAAGCTTTTATTTTGAAGTTTTCTGGTGATCAGCCAGTGTTTTGAATGTGATGTCATCGCTGCAACCGAAAGACACTATGCTCCGCCCACTTCCAGCAGGTGGCAATGATTAGTGTTTGGTAGAAATAGCCTGCACCAAGTAGGTGAAAGCAAATGTGCTCGAGGCTTTCTCAAGTGTTGGTGTTGTGTGCGTATGTTAGATGAACCAAGTAAGTTTATTTATGTACTTCAGCTTTTGATAGCTGTGACCCTTCTGAATTTTAGTTGATATTCATTGTTTAAGGTACTTTAAATGCAATTACTGGTTGTCATCACACATTCTTAAGTAGGTTGTTCATTTAAGTGTATATTGCTACCTTCTTTGTATGAATTTACCTATTTTATTGATTTGTTCATACTAATTTGTTGTTATATCTTTTTGTTAAAGACCACACCCAGATGGAAACACCAATGTAATATCTGCAACATTTGTGAATTGTTGTGAATTGTTGTGAAGAAAATAAATGCATCAAAGACTTAACCTGCATCTTTATGTCTCTTACCGGACATCTGTGGTGAACTAGTCCCCCCACTGGCAACCCCAACTGGTCTAGTTCTACCAGTTTTCTTTAGTAACACTGTGAATATAGCAATTTACTGTAAAAGTACTCAGTGACACTGTTTCTGGCTTTTAAATTAAAATTAAAGTTAAATTTATGCATTTAGCAGACGCTTATATCCAAAGCGACTTACAGTGCATTCAGGCTATCAGTTTTTACCTATCATATACAGGCTTTTAGGGATGCCTGTACATTTTACAATATCATACCTAATTTAACTATCAAAATGAGTTTTTCTTACCTAACTCATAAACACTATAATAATACATGTGGCACAATAGTAAGCCACATGATGAGTTAATTGTAAGTGGCCTATCTATAAAACATGGCTAATACTAGTGCTCGGGTCATGCAAAACACCATCAGGGCAAAGTAATGCCATATACAAACCTTAAACAACAGATAATGTAACACAAAACAAGCTAATGTACATTACTTATTACAAAAATAAAAAGAAACTAAATTATTTCTACACTGTATAGTTTTTAGTTGTAAAAACATACTTGACAGTATTTTACAGTAAAATGACATGTGATTATCCATTTACAGTTTTTCTACCATATATGGTAAGGTAACTGATTATCAGGTTTTTACTGTAGCATTTTTACATTGTCTGTCCAATGCATCTGAGTGGTAAACAATTTGTATGAATTATATTCATATTAATATTGTTTAAAATGATTTGTATTTAAATTATAAACAAACAGTTGTATAAAATATGATTATAAAATAATTCAACAACTATAAGGCACAATGGATAACATGGACATTGTTTAAAAGACTGCAATTGAGAACATTCAAAATAATCTAAATGTTCCATGTCTGATATGTTTGCAGGATAGAGCTTTGTGAAAACTGTATCTCTGTGTGGACTTTGGTATGGTTTGAAATGCAGTGTTCTAAATGTATGTGCACCATGTGTAATTTTCAGCTTTATGGCAGTAAATATTAAAAAGCTTTTGACAACTCCAGCTAGGTCACTTAGTAGAGCATTTAGATAAGTTCATTTGTTATTTTATATATATATATATATATATATATTTGTTGTTTTGTATTTTGAGAGAATTTCATGATACTAATTAAAACGGTATGCAATTTTTAAAATATTTTTTACATTCGTTACTTTTTAATTATGACTTAGGCTTATAAATTTTCAAGTTGGTTTTAGACATATTTACTTATTTTTCTTAAGTTGTGGATTTGGATATATATTTAGACATTCTCAAAGACAACTTTTTGTAAAGATTTAGATTTTATTTATTTTACATTTTGCTTTGATATTACAGTTTTTCCATTATTATTACTAGCTACAGTCAAACCTGAAAACATAGAAAAACATTTTGTTGCACACAACTTTAAAATTTAACAGAAAGAATCAGGAATTATTTATCAGAGGTTAATCAATCTGATTTCAACCTTGAAACTTCTGGCTCAATCTTGCCATATTCCCATATTCTTACAGCCAGTTCATTTGTGTGTGTATAAATTATCGTTGAGCCGTTTTGGTGGAAGTGACAAACTGTAAGCTTTGAATGCTTTTATTTTCTAAATGCGAATTTTGTAACTGTTTTGTAGGACAACCTTAATACTAACATATTGATGCTAACACCCAAAAAACTTTCATTTCATGGGATCTTTAAATACAGTTAAGGGTTATTCTGATTAGGCTATACACAGCTTTTAAGTCAGAATAGCTAATTATTATTATATGTAGCTACCAGTTTTGACGTGGTAATGAGGGCCAAAACGTCGCAACGGTCCAAATGTATAGCAATGAAAAATAAATTAACATTTTAGAACATGCATTTTAATGTTGTGAAATCCGGGATGACATAATCTAGATAAGTTGTTTGATAGAACATCTAAAAGTTTGATGCAGCTTTAATGCAAGCAGTTTAAACAGCTCCAGGCATTTACGAGCTGTTCTTGAATTTCTGTGCATGCACTGCGCAAAAGCCCTATTCCAACCAACCTACCTGTGTTCTGCAGAGAGAGTCTCCTCTTCTGGATGTTCAGGGATCTCTCTTGTGAGGTGTCATGAGCGCTGCTGGAATCAGTCGCGTGTGTTTGCCTCACCGCCAAAAACAATATAAACACTACTATAGTCAGTAGCACACGCATGTCTCGTGATGATGATAACGCTGTGTAAAACTGTCAATGTCTTCGGATCACTGTAGCATTACCATAGAGAATGAAACACACGAGGCAGAGGGAGTAGCGCAGACGCCTAGTGAGGATCGGGGGGATGGATGCTGCCTATATTTCCTCCAACTCATGTCAGTTTGGATGAAGGAGGTGAGCAGGTGCTGTCCAATCACAGTCACCGGCGAGACGACAGCGCCGTGCGTCTATTCGAAGTTCACACAGCACGTATAGTGTAGACCGGGGCTAGTTGACACGAGGGCTGTGGTTGTATCTCGCCAACTATAAGGTTTCAGTCAAAAGTCGATATGCAATTTCTATTTCTGCAAAATAATGGTTTGCTATTTTTGTATGCATCCTTTTGATGAAACTTGAATTTAATTTCTGTTCCCTTATTGATGATTTTTGCTGCTGTATTTTTTTTTTCCTTTTTTTTTTTTTTTACTGTTTACATTTTCCTGAAAGCTACACACTGTATTTAGTCTAACACATTTTTGTTAATGCATGACATAAAAAGTGTGATATCTAGCCCCGACCTCCACAATTGTTAAAGTTATAGCTTTAAATATTAAATTATCAAATTAATAGTTCCGGTTTTGTCTTCTGATGAGATGTAAAAATCCATGATAGTAAGTCCCGTTGATCTTACTGCCCAGCTCGTCCTCTCATGAGATTTAACAACAGCAAATTACATACATACATACATTTAGGTTATGATACATTTCAACTAAAGTTTTGTTATATAAATACATTTCATTTTGTGCTGTATGTTATGTCCATTCACCTTATGAATAAATGTACTTCGAAAGGCAATATGACCCACTTTTAATCATGAAATTATATATTACTGATATGTTTCATTTAGACAGAGCTAACCAATGTAGAATTAAAAATGTTTATGTACTCCCAACCCCAACCTTTAGTCTTGACTTACTCTGGAGGACGTCATAACCCCCCACCCTCCCATCGTGTAATTTGCACCATAGTCATATGATCGTACAGTAATGTAGCCTCCAGCTATCAGGTGGCGAGTACACATGTTAAATCTATTAGATGGACCTAATGGGATTTTCAAACTCAGACTCAATTAGTTGGATATATAACCCAACAGTGCTCCAAGATAACCTCATGAGACCCAGGACAAGGAATCACCATTTACTTCTTTATTAAAAGGTTTAAAAGAAACATATGAATAGTTTTTAAATATTTACTTATTTTTCTTAATATATGTATATAACACTATAACTTTATTTTACAAAAGCACAATGTTTAGTTGGCATTGTGAGAGTATACAAATAAAAGTAGACAGTTTAAGTTATTTTACTGTTATCAGGAAAAAAGCAAGATATCATTGAAGGTGTTGTTTCATATCTAATTTTTCAGTCAATATTAAATTACTGAAAGAACTGTGAGTTTCACTTTGTAGTGTATTTTTTTTTATTTTTAGGGCTGATAACTTGAAAAGTAAAATGAACTTGAAAGTAGGCTAACTTGAAAGTAAAGTAATTAGTAATCTGATTACCTTTTAAATGCAGGAAACGGTAATATAATCAATCTGTAATTTTTAAATAGTAATTCGTAGTCATAGTCATTTGTAGTGGGTTACTATTTTTGAGTAACTAAACCAACACTGCTTATCACATTAAATCAAATAAACATTCTTAATATCATCACAGGCTACACAGAAACTTCTGTTAAGTAACTTTCTGCAGAAACCATATCAAGCAACCAGAAATTGATTTGTGCTATTTCAAGTTTCAAGTTTGTTTGTACTTTGCTTTTCACTATATAAATAGTTTCAAAGAAACTTCACAATAAAATATTGTTTCAGTGTTAGAGTTGGGAAGGATTCTGTTATTGGTCAGAGATGAGTGTATGAAAAGTAATGTCCATAAGGATATAATATATAGCTGTAAGCCAATCTAAATTATGTGGTTGCAGTTAAGCAGTTAGGCCATGATTACAGCTTAATCATAATTATTACAATATAAGTATAATATGTGACAGTTTTGTATGTCAATCCAAATTTGGTGTCAAAATATGTAATTGTAATTTCTCCCTGGATTTATTGCTTATTGAAATAGTGCATAACTTACAAATAAACCAAAATATAGTCTCCTTGAAACACTTTGACAATAAAATTATCACGTTAAAATACTTATGGAGTCCAAGAAAACTTGCTAACTGGATTCAGTTATATACAGTGAATCAAAGTTATTTTCCCCATCAAAGACATTGAAAAGGGAGTCACCGCACTGTTTTGCTTGAGGTATATAACAGATGATCTGTTTACCATGATCTATTTTTTCATTTTGCTGGAGCAGTGGAGGAACACGAGGTGAGAGGCAGTTGAATGCTTTCGCCGGGGCCTCCTGCCAAACCTAACATATCCCTTTGGCATCCTTACATTAGTGTCAATGGTCTGCATCCATTATATGTTACAGCAAGCAGCTCTGGAAATGAGACCCCGGCTGAGAAGGAATGGCAAGCTTATTATGGGCTAAATTTGGCAAGTAAATGTACTCCTTGCAAGCAGAAATTATTCTAATTGTAACCACATATGATTTACTAAATGTCAGTTATTTTAGAGACATTATTTAGCACTGTGGTTGACTATTGCATCATCGCCGGGGGCCATGAACACATTGAATAGCATATAATTATCAGATAATAAATATAAATTTACAAGAACTGTAAAACAAGATTGCATGTTTCCAGAAAAATACATGGGAATGGCATAGGGAAAAATATCAAACCCATTTTACTTCTGCAGTCATGCACAAGGATAGTAGAAAAATGAGGGAGGACTCCATTGAGAATCAATTGAATTGTAAAAAGTGGGCATTAAATACTATAAAGCAGACAAGTGGTTGAGAAATAAGAGTGATTTGTGGCATCAGTTGATAAGAAACGTGATGCCAGATCATGATTAAAGACTGTTGAACCGTGAGCAGTAACACCTGTTGACCTAAAGGCTATAGTCTTGTTTGACAATTGGTGGTGAACATTGTCTTGACATTCAGTTCATTGTTGATTTCATGCTTTAAAATTCAGCTCTGGTTTGTTCTAGACAGGTGTACCTTGTATAGTGACTTCATTGTGGGGATTTCACAAGTACATGAGTGTAACAGAGGACCCAGGTTTGAAATATTGGAAATATTGTCTTTTCGTTCACTGCGGTTACTTTTTTTTTTTTTAAATGCAGTCGCAAATATATTTCACATATATTGCAGAATAAGGGTTAATTATAACACTTCAAAACTTGCTGTAATCAGTAGAGCTGTATGATACATTTTCCTAAACTTTTAACTTTCAAAAACTGTTATGCACAGAGAACAATACCTTATTTGTAGGCTGATTTCTCCCACGAGTGTTTACACTGTTACTATTAAAACGGCATTCTGACCAGCCTGACACAGCAACATTTGCTCAAACAGTGGTGCAAGTTTGCAGTGGGAGTTGAGGGACTAGGAGAATATGATCCAACTTGAATTACCTTTTTATTTATTTATTATTATTTATTTTTTTGGAAATGAAATCCACAAAAAAGGACCATTAACATCTATCTGTATTGTTTACCCAATTGTGTAGTGGTATGCAACTATGCCATTTTTTGTATTTTTATCACAGTAAAGTATTAAACACCATTCATTCATTAGGGAAGTCGTGGCCTAATGATTAGAGAGTTGGACTGGCAGTCAAAAGATTGTGAGTTTGAGTCTTGGGCCGGCAGAATTTTAGGTGGGGGGGAGTGCATGTACAGTTCTCTCTCCACCTTCAATACCATGACTTAGGTGCCCTTGAGCAAGGCACTGAACCCCCAACTGCTCCCCGGGCGCCTCAGCATAAATGGCTGCCCACTGCTCTGTGTGTGTGTGTGTGTGTGTGTTCACTGCTCTGTGTGTATGCACTTCGGATGGGTTAAATGCAGAGCAAAAATTCTGAGTATGGGTCACCATACTTGGCTGAATGTCACATCACTTTACTGGCTGTACAAGTGGCAGGGCAATGAAAAACAGGCTCTGCTCAGTCCCGGTGTGTTTAGTTAAGATACTGTCTACAAATTTGAGGCTGTTCCTCCAATCAGTTTGTGTGATGGATTTCTCTCCATATTGTAAAAACAAAAACAGAGCAGACTTGATAATGTGGTACATTTTTATGAGGTAATTTAGCACAGACAATAAATACAGTGTTTTTCACTGTCTGATCCGTTCTTTGAGCTCGCTGACGCATGTTTAAGTTATTAGAAAGTTTACTACATTTGCTGTGCGGTGTTCCTTTTGTGTTTATCGTTTGGGTACATACTATCCTTCTGGCCCAGAGAAAGCATCATGTATCTGAACAAGTACACGATCAGGACAGGGGTACTTGTGTTCCGAACACTCAATGACAGCTTAAAAAAGAGCTGCAATGCTTTAAATGGAGAGGTTTCCTTGGATTCTTTTCCTCTGGATAACCACGGATATGTTTAAACTGGCAGACACACATTAATTGCATATTCTTAAAGCACTTGGGGAACTGAATAGTGACCTATTTCCAGCATCACAGAGAATGCATGTCATTTCATTACAGTCATTCCATGCCAGAGTCTGTTCCGGCACATTACAGTTACTGTACGTCATCACAACTTACCTGTGTGTGTGTGAGGAGTGTTTGTGTTGAAGAGATTCTTCACTTAAAAGTCATCATTTACTCACCCTCATGTTGTTCCTAAGCCATATGACTTTCTCTTTTCTCTGGAACACAAACTTAAATTGCTATTCATATACTGATAATATTTCACTCCAGTGAGCTGTTACCTTCTGCAACTGAAACACTGAATCAGAATTGAACTTGAGAACTGAATCAGTCAAATTGAACACGAATGAAATATTCGGATCAGTTTTGTGAACCAGATTAAATGATTCATTGAAAAGAACACTTCGTTCATGAATTGGACATTGTAATTAAATGCTATTTCATGCATACTGAGTTTTTTACACTGTTAAAGAGTTGGATTCCCATGCTAAACATGGAAAAGTTAAAAAAATTAAGTTGTACGTTTGAAGGAGTATTTTTGTTCTAAAAATACTCCTTCCGATTTGTCACAAGTTTCGGAAAGTTTTTTTCGAGTATGGCTCTGTGTGACGTTAGATGGAGCAGAATTTCCTTATATGGGTCCTGAGGCACTTCTGCCGGAAGAGCGAGCGCTCCCGTATAGCAGAGCAATGAGAGCACAGACATTCACTGACCAGAGCGAGAGCGTCGCGAAATGTCACAAAAGAAGTGTGTTTTTGGTTGCCAGGGCAAGACAACCCTGCACAGATTACCAAAAAAAAAAAAACAGCATTCAGGGACCAGTGGATGGAGTTTATTTTTACAGAGCATCAACAGAGTTGTGCAAATGTTTTTGTTTGTTCCCTGCATTTCGAAGATGCTTGTTTTAGAAACAAGGCCCAGTTTGACGCCGGATTTGCACATCGTTTATTTCTTAAGGATAATGCAGTCCCAACAAAAAAGGGTCACGATCGTGTGTTGGAACCGCAGGCGGTGAGTAAAACTGCTTCAAATATCTCTGTGTTTTTAACTTAGCTATTGGCGCGTAAGCACATCAAGTAAACCTCTTGTACACCTTTAAAGAAAAAAAAAAAAGACGACATAAAGTGGAACTTAGTCATTTTCCAAAACCGCTAAGCAAATATATACAGTTTCAATACATACCACATAGAGACGTCCTGCTGTAGTTGTTGCTGCTGCTCTTGTTCAGTTTCAGCCTCGGGATCTGATTCTGGATCATAAATAAACGGCTGAATCTGACTGTTAGCCATGGTTTGTTTTGGATGATGGTTTTTCCCTCACGGTAATGTCACAACTTCCAAATGCTCTCAACGCAAAAGCCTTCTCACGCTCGTGATTCTTTAGCTCCGCCCACACGTCACGCCTCCAGCGGCTCGTGTTTTTCCGAAAAAAAATCGGCACAGACTATCTTTCTCTTATAAATATAATAAAACTAAAGACTTTTTGGAGATATGAAGGCTGCAGTACTACTCTATAGGTACTCAAGATTAACAGGATATTGAGTGAAAATGAGCATTTCATAAGGAGGATGATAACTAAAGTTAATAATCATTCTAATTCTAAAGTGACTTTAAAACTATTTACTTTGATGCAAAAAAGTGAAAGTTACATTTTTTCCCCAATTTTCAGGAGCTGTTGAAGTGTGTGGGGTACGTTCGAAATTTAAAGGGATAGTTCACCCAAAAATGTAATGAATTACAATATTCTCTAAAATATTTTTAGAATTTTCATTTGTGGGTGAACTATGGGTTAAAAGAGTGTACATTGATTCAATATATAAATAAAAAAAAATCTTTATTTTCCATGGAGCAAAAAAGTCATGGATTTGGAAGTAAATATTTATAAAACTTGCTCATGCTGCTAGGCTCATGAACAAAACATAGGCCAAGGTCAGTAGGAGTAGTGCACCATGGGACTGAATGCCAAAATGCCAAATTGGTTTAGTTACATATCTCTGTCTATGCTGGTGGTTTCCAAACCTGTTCATGGAGGGCCACTGTCCTGCAGAGTTTAGCCCCAACCCTATTTAAACACACCTGAACCGATGTCTTCAGACTCACTAGAAGCTTCCGAGCAAGTGTGTTGGAACTGGTTGGAGCTACACTCTGCAGGGCATTTGCCCTCCATGAGCAGGATTTGACATCCCTGGTCTATGCTCCCCTGTCAGGTGACATTGTGGGGGGAAGTTGTGTTTATGCTCCTTGTTTGAGCGGCTGAGTGTCTGATCTGTTGCCTACACACCGTTTTGAGTAGATTTACACAACTTGTTGGCATTAACCTCAGTTAACCTCACTGTTGATTGCAAGTTGACCCCTGTCCCACAAACACATTCTTACAAATACATGTACCCATGAACTCTTGTACTCTACTATGTTATGACCAGAGCAGCTGTGGCCAACATGCAGCACGTACATCATGTGCAGGGGCTTGAGGACCATTGCACACAAGTAAACTACTGTATGTCAGCATGATTATGTTGAAAGGGGAAGAATTGTGGTTTGATAAGACATTTAAGAGCTTTCGCTGAATGAGGTATGGTTCAACTGGATATAATTATTACCATATTTAAAATTTTTCTGTATGGAAAAGACTTTCTTACTTCCAGGTGTTAGGTAGGAATGCAAAACACCATGTGCATGTACACACATACACTTAGAGATGACACGAAGTATTCTGTTGGTCACGCAATTTAAATGTCACTTCGCTGCCATGAGCTTGTATATTGTACAAAAATTACAGTATAAGGTATGATGATCGTTATTCTCAAAACATAAACATAATGGAGTATGTTCCAGGAAGAAGTGGGTCAAGGCTGTGAGTAGGCATTTGTGTGTTTAGCATACTTGTGTGTGTGTGTGTGTGTGTGTACATACTGTACACACATATCTGGGTGTGCACAGAATGTTCAGTAGCACAAGACTTTCCCAACATTCCAAAAGTCAAAATAATAATAATAATAATAATAATAATAATAATAATAATAATAATAATAATAATAATAATAATAATAATAATAATAAATAATAAATAATAAATAATAATTAAAAAAGGGGTTAAACATAGTTATATATGGTTTGTAAATGTTTTTATGGTGTAGTAATTAAAATATCTGAAGTATTGGAAATGTATATGGCATTTAAAAATTTTATTTATAATAAAATTAATTAGATATTTTCTTCTCAACTGAAAAGGCATTTAAAAATGATAAAAAGTCATGATTGATAATGGGTGTCTGAAAAGCCTGTTAATATGTTAGTATGGATAGTCATGGTAAATAATGAGAACTTTGGCCAGTATCTGGCATACATGGGGTTTAATATATATATATATAATATATATATATATATATAAAAGATATATTAAACCCTAGAAGAGGTCAATACTCAACTGGATACATTTTTTTTTTCAGTCTGTGTATGATTTGAAGGGATTTTGCCATGTCTCATTTTGTAGGCTACATTGTTGCACGACAGCAGACAAGTGAGTTATCATTCACTCAACTGTTTATTTAAAAAAAAAAAAAAAAAGATTAATTCAGTGAAGTCACCTTTATTTTAACAATGCTTCACAATAGAGATTGTTCCAAAGCAGCTTTACAGTATTAAACTGAAAAGTAACAGAATAAATAATGCAAATTTCAAAAATGAGGCAAATTCTGCTGTAAAGCAGCTGTAGCGAGACAATAGAGTCATTATCAAGCTCATTGCTTCAGTTCAATAACTGTAAAGTTCATTCATAATGAAAAAGTTCAATTCCGCTATAAGCAGCTCTACTAAAGACAAAAGTGTTCAATGATGATTCATTTCAGTTTAATAACACTATCAAAGCTGCAAAATGCATAAATGATGAATGAATTGGATTCAGTTATAAAAAAGATCTACGGAAGACAATAATATCAATATTCAGCTCGATTTCGTTTTTTTTTTTTTCACTCAACAGTGTCAATGTTTTAAAATCGAGGATATTACTGAACATTAAGTGTATTTTGGACCCCAGCTAAGCAAGCCAAGGGGAACAATGACAGGGAACACAAACTGCATTCACTGACAATTCAAGAAATATTCAAACAGCTATCTTCATAAGTGAGTCACTGAATCATTCACTCAACCAAACATTGATTCCTTCAGGAACAAAGTCTTGCCTCTGTGTGTTGCAAGAAGACTTAATGGTTGACTGTTTCCTTTTAGAACTATTTTCATTGGTTGCAGAAAAATATACAAAAAATATTGTGTCTGTAAAGTTTGAGTTGCCTCTTTCCTGAGCTGTTGCATTTTGCCATTGCTAGTGCCATGTTCTACATTTTCAAGCCTCAAGAGTGCAGATATCTGCAATCACGTTGCTGGTCTGAATATTGAAACCGCATTCTTGCTCCCTTATGTCATGGTTGACTGATCAGAATCGGGATTTCCAGACATCTGTGTAATCAGAGTACAGTTACTCTAACATGTTATACAATGAAGCATCCTGGGAAACCATTTAGGCCACGGTGACAACCTTCAGCTACATTTGACTCCTGCGTTTCTCTGTTCCTACAAATAGCTGCTTTGGAAATGACCTTTTCTGTTCAGTGGGACAATTCACTCGGGCTTTCTCAACATCTGGGCAGAAAAAGCTAGAATGGGGCTGATCCAGTTTGCCACTGTAATGAATCTCCTCCACCATGGGGTGAGAAAATTTGAAGAGCAATTAAACTCAACAGATGCAGCAGGGTTTTTTGAGGAATGGGGATTTCATTGTTGTGGCTTGAACTTTGGAAGGCTAACTCGAGAGCGACCAGCAGCTGTGTTTCGGGAGAGGTTGGGGGTGGATGGGCGGTTGGATTTTCTCCCTCCCGTCCCCACTCGGTAATTACTCTGGTGATTTATAATGTCCAGAAGACAAATGCAATGTCAGCTGAGACGTCCCCCTAACCGATGCCCTAAACATACAATTTCACACCACATTACCGACCCTCTCCAAGGGCAGCGGGATTTAATTGCTGCATATCGGAGGCCAAAAGTGCTGTGTCACTTGTTTCCAACATTGGACAACTTCTTTCGACACTTTGAGAGCTGATGGGGGATGAAATCGGACACCGCAATTCATCTGCACATTAATCTACACATAATTCTTGGAATAACACAAGAGCTGCTAACATAGCTGGATCTTCAAAATTCGTCCTTATGACCCCTCGTACAATTAGGTGTACAATAGAAAGGGTAAAATGATAAACTAATAGAATTACGCATTTTTAAGTGGGGTTTATTAATAAAATAATATCTGACGTTACTCTAAAACCAGTGATATTACTCTAAAACAAGGGTGTCCGGACTCTGTCCTGCAGAATTTTGCTCCAACCAGAAGTTTCTAGTATGCCTAGTTAGACCTTGGTTACCTGGTTCACGTGTGTTTAATTAGGGTTGGAGCTAAACTCTGCAGGACAGTGGCTCTCCAGGACCGAGTCTGAACACCCCTGCTCTAAAGCCTCTAAAACGAATTAAAAATTAAGGAAATACTTAACGCAAAAAGAGAATTTTGTCACCATTTACTCACCGTCCTGTTTTTCCAGACCCATTTGACCTTTTTTCCTAATAGAATATTCTGGAATCTCTTTTTTGTTTGTCTCAAAACGCTACACAGTAGAGTTGTGAGACAATCAAATTTAGGTAGCTTATGTCACAGATTTCAAACCAAATATAAACATTTTGGCTATGAAGCAAGCGAGAACAAATGGTGTTTTGCATCCGAGATGTTGTCAGTGTTCCATTGTTGCAGTCCACAGCTTCGGAGGGGATGATTTTCAGTGAATAAATGCAATCACATTAAAATACTGCGTGACTTCGTAAGATGTGAGTACATGAGCTACTTTAATGGTATTTTCTTCCATTTTGGAACTTGACAGCCCCAGACTCCACTCACTTTCATTGAATGAGCCAGAATGAGCTTCAGAAATTCACCTTTCATGCTCCACAGAAACAAAAAGGCAAATAAATAATGATTTTTAATTTTTCTGTAAACTAGCTCATTGATTAACATCATCAAACACAGTAAAACCACACCTCCTACCGGCCTTAATCTTACACTTCTCAAAAACGTAAAGGTGAACACATGGGTTTGGAAGGATGGCATGCTCCACTCGGAGCTTGCTGACAGCTCCAAAGAGTCCCTCAATTCCCAATGTGGCTTTCAAATGAGAGCAGGATCAGTTTTCATCAGATGGGGAGGAACTACAAGCAAAGCATCTTAATAGGCATGAGTGGACGCTGGGTTCAGGACAGAATCGGCAGTGACACTGCCAAGACCGGCGCTGGAAATATGAGCTTGCACCTGGGCTATCATGGAGAACACAGCAAATGAGAATCCAGAGTCTGTGGATGTGACATTACCAACAATGTATTATTGTGCATCCCATTATGAACATATTTACAACAGAATCATATCTAGATTTGAATTTCTGCAGCTGCAGAATATGAATATGGATCCACCAGCTTGACTGCAACAAGCAGCGAATGTCAAAAACACGTGACCAAAGTTCTTCAGCAATCCGACCGAGCATCTGACTGTTCAGAACATTCTCAGAGCAGAGGTGCTGAAAGACAGAAACAAGCTGGAGCAGTCGCCCTTTGTCCCAAGCCGGGACATGACACCTCTCCAGAGGCTCTTCTGTTAATAAAATGTTCTTTTCTGGAAATCCATGCCACGAGGATGCTGGAGATTTAAATGCAGCCTTGTGTTCGATAAGCTTTTAGCCCCAAATGGTTTCAATCACATAACACTGTGTCTGCGTGGTAGGGAACATGGTGAACTTTTGAGGGTACTCGCGCTCTCTACTTAATGTCCAGGTGGAATCATAAAAACTCTGGTGATCACCTCCTGTCAGAAATGCCATTGCTAAAAGGAGTCCAGGCGTATGTCATTATGTAGCACGTTTCCTCACAACAAACCGTTATCTCTTGCAATAACCTTTACAATAGCAGAAATGATACAACCAACTTGGCTTTTGTTAAAAAGTTACATTTATTGTACAAACATTGCTATAAGTCTCATTAGAATACCACCAGAAAAAAACAAGAAGCATTTCATAAAACCAGTTGCATAAAAAGGTTAATTTCAGTCTGCATTCAGTCCAAATAAGAATTATGTACTTTTTATCAATGTCATTTTGAGATGCATTTATTTTAATTTGGATAAATCAGCTTTGTTTGGTTTTTAGTGCTGAAAGAATTAAACCAGACTATAGAGGCTTGGGAATGGACAACCTGCTGTTTTGTAACATGCTAAACACACACATACTGTAAAAAAAATTCTAAAAAATTCTATCCAACCACTTTAAATTAGTGCAAACTTCCAATATTCCAGTGCTCAGCTATTCTTCATCCAGTCTAGCCAAGCACAGAAGCACAACTTTTGGTGATCTTCATGTGTCAGCAAAAAAAAAAAAAGTGTCTCTGTACAGTAACTGGAAAATGACAAAGTGTTACATGTGCAGGAAAAACAAATTACTTTTATAATAATATATACAATACGTTTTTACATGTTGCACTCGCATCACTTTCAATATAAAGGCCCATTCACATCAAGCACGATAACTATAAAGATATCGATAAAGATGTAGTTCTAAAAATCGTTCTCAATATTAAAGAATAGCGGAGTCCACACCACAACGATAACGATAAAGGCACAGAGAAACGATATCGTTGGAATCACTGTCAGAACGATTTTTTTTCTGATGAACAATAAAAACATTGCCAACCAATCAGAATCAATCCTGCTGTAATGAGCTCGAGAATTTAAAGCAGCAGACCTGCGTCCGCTTAGAATACACAGACAATATCGTTCGCTGGTGTGGATGCTAATATCGTTATTTTTATAGTTATCGTTCTTGGTGTGACAGGCCTTTAGGGTTCGATATTGACACTTAACGATAAGTGTATGCTGAGAAATGTTGGAATAAGATACTTCTAAGTGGAATCAAACAAAAAATAGCTCCACCCCTAATATTAAAAGTTATGGTTGAGTGCAACATGTAAAAACTTAGAAGAAAAAAAAAAAGTGTTTTTCCTGCACATGTAACACTTTGTCATTTCCCAGGTACTGGAAACACCTCATTGTGTTTTGGCTGCAGTGTTGCTTGATGTTTCCTGTTGTTCAGCATCAGGGGCTGAATTCGGTACGCCCTCTTCTTTCTTCTCTGTGGCTAGGAAATCATGAATGGCGTCCTCGATGTGTGGCCTGAAGATATGGTTCAGTTTAGGATCCACCACCTGAGTAATGATACGGTCCACTCCTGATTCCAACATCCCTGACCTGTGAAGAAGAGCAAGTGTTTTCAACAAAAGTGGAAACTAAATTATTTTATTTAATACACTCGAGTGATGCATCAGCCACCTTTCCTTTAACATGAGCTCTCTAAAACATCACATATTTCTCACAACACATTTAAAACAAAACTGAGAGTACAACACTGCACAACACAAGGATACAAACACAATAAGAGTCCACGGAGTTGATACATACTGAACCACGCTTTGTCTCAAGACATTCCTCACTTGGTTCTTGTTGATGGACGGATTCCATTCTTGAGTACTGAGATGATTGGACACAAAGTTGTCCACCTTCTGTCGTAGATTTTGATAAGCAGGCTAGAGACAAAATATGAATTCACGTCAGTTTAAACAAGATGGATGGATGACAGACGGACAAAACAACATATAAGAGACATAAAAAGATAGACAGATAGTAGATAGATAGATAGACAGACAGACACAGACAGAAAGACAGATAGATAGATAGATAGATAGATAGATAGATAGATAGATAGATAGATAGATAGATAGATAGATAGAAAAAGACAGTGTTTCAAAAGCGAGTGAGTTGCCTAAATGTCCAGACAGGTAAATCTGGGCGTGTTCCACTGTTGTGATGGACACAAATGCTGTCTATGTGGGCAGCTCACCAGGTTTTGATACACAGCCCTGACTGTTCATATGCACATCTAGATCTCACCTTCGTGTCCACGTCTGCCAGACAGTCTCGTCTGAACTCATCAAACAGGCCTCTGTTCTTCAGGTGCTGCACTATGAGCTCGATGAGCTGCGGGTCTCCTGGAGGAGCACTGCTCAGATTGCTGCTTCCCTCGGCCATCAATTATTATCTGCTTATCAACTATTATCGGCTGCTCTCAGTAACAGATGAACACAACCCGCTCTCTCAGCCTTACAACAGCTCCTGTCGCGATTAAAGTGTAATAAATGATTCTTGAAATAATAATTTAAAAAAACGAAGTTCTTAGATGACAACAAAAGTAAACAAAAGCGCTTCGTCGTCTTCTTCTTTGCTGCTGTTTGTAGATGTGTAAGAGCAGACTTACCGCCACCCACCGGACGCGAGGAGAACAGCACCTCAGTGTCGCGCCCTCTAGAATACAATATAAAAGACAACCATTTTTCATAGAATTGTAGAATTGAATTGTATAGAATTTTAGAGTTGTATAAATAAAATTGGAAACATGGGCTTTCAAATTTAAAAACATCAGACAGTGACTTGGTTTAGGTTAAATCAGGATTAGGCCATAGCTCAATTAGGACATTTAAGTATCTTTTATAAATGTGATTTAGAAAATAACATTACTCGTGTGCATCTTGACACAAAATAATGTGTTAAACTCTCAAGATTGTGATAATTATAGGCCTGCACAATTTGCTCAATGTTCGTACGTTCAGAGGTACATTAGAAGGTTTTAGAAGCTTCTCTGTCTGCTCAATGATTATATTTAATTTGTTTTATTTATTTATTTATTTTTTTTCAAGATGAAAAGCTTGTGCTATATTCTCAGTGCTGGGTAGATTACTTACAAATTATAATCTGTTACTGAAAGAAAATGAAATGTTAAAAGTCTAAAATTGTAGTCAATAATATAATAAAGATTAGGCCTACTCATTATAGTTAATGTATTCAGACTAAATTTTTGATTACCTTTTGATTACTTCTGACACAACTTGTCAAAAGAGAGTAAAAGAGAATCAAATGTATGACCATTAACTGAAATCAGACAACACAATTATTGAAACTATTTACTTTAAACCTCAGGGGTCTTCAAGTAAATAAATAAATAAATAAATTAAATATATAAGTGTTCCATCCATGGCATCTATGGTGACCCTGGGACACTTTTGAAAGGGCAAATCATCCTGGCTATTGGAAGGATCATCTGAATATGATTATGATTGATTAGTTGCGATAATGAACTGGAATAAAGAAAGGCTATCACATGATATTTACTCTCAAATTATCCCATTGTGCAATTGGATGATTTTAAATCATGGAGTCTTTGATGTTTGCTTCAAATGCAGGATGAAACGGTTGCCAAGCAACAACAGAGATGAACCAAGGTGACACTGATGAGTGAAATGTAACAAATATGTCCCCTGTGGCCCGTCATTAGTGGATGACCTTGTGTCTATACCACTACAATATTAATAGTTTTAATAATAATAATAATAATAATAATAATAATAGTAACAGGTAACACATGAAGTGCATCCACATATTCATGTTTCCTTTCAGAATATATTAAGTGTTGCATTCTGTGTTCATGGGGAGCGACCATCGGGTTTAGTGCTACTTCTCTCAAATTCTGTAGTTTAAATCTAGTTGCTTTTGTCGCATTATTTGTATCTTTATTAAGCTCTTCACCTTTCCTGATAGGGTCCAAATTATGTTACGCCACAAGATGGCGACAAATTATAAATCAGAGCCATCACAAGATCAGCTTCTTTTAATATATATTTTTATTGAAGTAATTTTATTATTTTGCAACTGTGTGACAAGGTTAAATATACTTTATAATAATTAAAAAACAAAAACAAACATATAATACAACATTTTGTTGCTGTCTACACTCCACACTTTCCCAGCTTCGTCTGTCTCTTTAAGAAATAACCCCCCAGACAAAAATAAACAAAATTACAGCTGAGGGACAAATGCATGCAAACACAAATGATCATTCGACACGTAAAAAAAGTTATTCTTTTAGAAAAGTACAAACTATAAAATAATAATAGTTGTGCTACCATTAATATGAAAAATGGTTATAATAGCTATAATTAAAAACCTAAAAACTAAGGAGTAGTTAATAAATTAAATTTCTCATTATTTATTTTAACTTGTTCCAAAATAAAGAATGTGTGTGTGTGTGTGTGTGTGTTTGATAAAAATAATAATAACAAATAATAGAAAAAGAGCAGTGTGAACATTCTGCATTACAACTCCTAAAATACATAAAAAAATAAATAAAAATAAAATCTGAATTATAAGCAGAAATATTGTTTAATTCTCCTGTAGGATCAGAGAGTATGTATAGCTGAAAAGATACCAAACAAAAGAAAGGCATTGAAGCGTCTGTAAAAAGCATAATTGCATGGCAAATGCAGTCTAGAGGACATTTCCAAATGAAATGTGTCAGATTAAATTTCAGAAACAAGTCTCCATCCTTATATAGAGTGTCAGTCAAATTCTGAAGATGATTAATCAGATTATGACCTTTGAAAACATTAAATGGATTCAAGTTTCCATGCCTGACACAAGAACACATGATGTCACTTAGCACAAATCAAGCATAATTGAGCAATTTATCATGAGTTCAATGCAAACAGACAAAATATATAATCTAAAACATAGCAGGCTTCATTTTTATACCAATGAACTGACAGGATTCCAAGATCATGTGAATTATTGCACGCTCCTTTGTGTGGACACCATTATGGCTTCTGCTCTTATTGTTCAATCCATCAGGCTCTGTGAACAGACAAAAGCAGATACAAGATTATCAAGCTTTACAAATACAGAACATCCCCTGTCTTTCTCTATTGAGTCCACACAAAGTCACAGGGCTTCTGTATTGGATTTCCTTTTGACATCTCAAAAGATATTGAACAAGCAGTAATAGAAGCTCATCAGCTGGTGAAGTCTGTGCAAACGAACCCAGTTGGCCACAAAAATCTAATTTGCCGCTTTGAATAAGCATACAAGTCTTTTCGGTTGCCAAGGCAACTTGCTCCTTGTTCACTCTCTCCCCAAGCAGTGAGACGGCAACAGATCTTTATATCACGTTCATAATTGTTCTCACAGACTGAGATAATTACAGTTCAAAATGTTTGCAGTACTGTATTTGAGGAATATTAAAAATCAACCTCGCATGAAGACAAACTACATGAAAGAGCAACTGCCTCAAATGAAATAAGTTGATGCAGGGGACATAGCTAGCTTTCACGGCTTACACCTACTATTATAAACCCTCATGGCACTTGTAATGAATCCTAATTGGACAGTGTGTGTTTTTGTCACATCTTGTTGTGTGTGTGTGTGTATTGGCACAAGCTGATTGGCTTCTGGTGATTCTGCAGCCAATTAGATTGCTTGGTTTTAAACAGTCTGGTTCAGTGTTTGCTGCAAGCTGGTTCAGAGCTCTTTTGAAACCCTCCACCTCCCCCAGCTCCACCTGTCTCAATCTGCTACGGGCTTCATGGACGCCTATTCATACAGCAGAAGCAGCATATCTTACACGATCACAGCAGCGAGTCCATACTTGCTCTGCAGCAGTAGTGTGAATAGCAGCTCTAGTACTCCAACATACATTAACTTTGTCATATCTATTTATATATTTAAATTTGTATAGCCACGTGACCTGAATATATAGCATTTTCTCAAGACTAATCAACATAGACAAAGAGGGACCACAACAGGAGGATGCATTCAGTCCAAAATTCATGATGTGGTCAGCCAGTATGGGTTTTTCAAAGGCTGGTGCTTAAATATCACCTCTAATTTGAATTATGTGGTTAAAGTCTGCACATTACCAGTGCTTAAACCAATAGATTGAGACCATAACCCTTAATCATTTTATTTTAAATTGAATGCTGTCATGTCAAATTGCAGTTAAACCGATAATAAAGTTGTGATTTGACTGAAGTAGTGACATATCTTTCCTTTCCTATTGTGAAGTATCTAAAGAAGAGACAGGATATTAAAAATAATTGGAGGCAATTGATTTTAAGAAAGAAGAAGAAAGAAAGAAAAAAATCCCAGGTAAAACAAAAATGCAAACATGCATGTCTCATTCACAATCAGCTCAGTTATGTGTGTTTAGGAAATAGGGAGACCTTCCACTTCATGCTGAATTTAAAATAAAATGTTAGAATTTATTTTGCATTAAAATTCATTAAATAATATGACTATAAATACATTCCAGGTTAAAATAACACTGATTATTACAATATTAGATGATTGATCAGAAATCCATTTATATATCCATCCATTCATCCAATATTCAGACGAAGCTATGTTAAAGACAGAAAAAAACATCCAAAAATAAAATGTAGATTAAATATGAAGCCAGCGGCAACAATGAAATTCTCATTATCACAGCAGATAACGGTGTGACATCAACTGGCACATGGTTTTCCTAGATGTCATCATTCAGACATACATAAAACGATCACACACACTCACAAGGATGAGAGAGGTTGTTTGCAAGATCTAGAGGTCTTTTCAGGCAGGACCTCCAGATGCTGGGAGAGTCGCCCAGCCGTCCAGTGAGAGTCTCACAGATGTGAGCTTCATCAAGCAGGATGATCATGAGAGCTCAGCTGATGATGGCTTTGCTGAGAGGTTGATGTGGCTCTGGGGTTGTCGGCTATTAATAATTCCTCGCAAGAGTGGCAAAGGCCACTGCTCTGATTGGAATAGATTGGTTTGGCCATCTGTGTGGTCGGCATGGTTACCAGCGTGTCACAGCAGCAGGAAATGCATCCTTTAGGTGTGATGATGCGTCTGTGTTCGAAGAGTTTGTGTCTAGATAATCTAGCCACGTTTATAGGATAGTTTGCGCAAACAAGAAGATTCATCGTTTACTTGTCGTTTTAAACCTTTATGGCTTCATTTCTTCTATGGAACATAGATAAAGAGATTTTGATAAATGTGACCAGTGGAAGTCAATAGGTTTCCAACATTCTTCAGAATACCTTTTTTCGTCATAGTCCATTTGTGTATGGGATGCCTTTTAGTGGTGCACCTCTGTCGGGTTAGATGGATTTATCATTATTATTATAATTTTTTTTTTTTTTTTAAGAACAAGAGAGACACAATTTTTCAATGTTTGCAGTGACATTGTTTTTTCTTAAGACCAAAAACTAATTCTGATTTGAAACACCTCGTTTTGCTTTAGACCATATACTGAACAAATTAGTGATTAATGAGCCAATTTAGAGCGTCTTTCTCTTGTGTTTTCAGTTATCGGCAAATAATTTATTCAAACTAATCAAGATCAATTTTCTACCCAATATGCCTTCTGGTGAAAATGAAAGCAGCAAAGAATCAAAACGATTAGAAATTATGGAGGAAACAAAGAAACAACGTGGTCTTGCTGTCCTTCTTGGGGAAGACACTACAGACTTCTCCAAAACATGCTTTGTAAGTATTCTTCTAATTTAATAAAAAAGTGCTGCAAGAAAGATGTCCCAATTTTTGTGTCAGCATTACATCTATTTAAGAGAACTTATATAAAGTACATAGAAGATAAATAAAATGCAAGTAAAATATATACTTTGTTTTCCATAACATTTGATCAAATAAATCTTAAAATGTATAAAAATCTCATATAGAATAGTGTCTTGAATTTTTCCAATCCAGTTTCAATCCAACTACTCAGGGCTCTATATATAGCCATTCCTTACCTATGTCCCGTGCCAGTTTTAGCAGCATCCGTTCTGCACCCTATCACCTCACTCTCTGCTGGTATAGACGGTTTCAGCAGTAACATGACCAATAATTAGCGTTAAATAATAAGTTAAACATTAAAAGGATAGGGAAATGATCTAGTTTTGTTACAAACCTGTATACATTTATTTGTTCTGATGAACACGAAGGAAGATATTTTGAGTAATGTTTGAAACCAAACCGATCATGGGATGGATGTAACTGTTTTACTAAAAAGACATTGCTATTAAATGTTTCAAAGACGCTTTTGCTGAAAAGGTCCAAATGATCACTGACAATTCCCACTGAAGCCCTGTTACAAATGTAAATGTTACTTCAAGAACTAGTAACAGCACCTTAAGCAGTTTACATTTTTAAAACAAACTTGCACTTGTTTGCATTTTCAATATGAGAACATATTTTAATATTGCTTTTCTTTCTTTCTTAGGACTGTGATATTGTTGCAATGGATGGGCTTGAGAATATTCCACATGCCGTGTGTTTTGTTTTTGGGCTGATCTATGCTTTAAATATGGAGTACCCTTCACAGCTTAAAAACACTCAAGTTCATTCAAAGGGTTTTTCTTTCCCTGGGGCACAAATCTCTCCAGGCAAACCTGCAATCACTAAAACACCTACTGATGTTTTAATGTGTTTTTGTGTTTCTTATGGCAGAAACAAGACCATGTTACTGTAGGTCTGTTGTTACATTTTTGAAGTTTTAATCAGTCACCTGCCAACCTGCAAACAAAACCAAAACTGCAGTCACTAAAAGCTTTGTAGTCAAGAATTTGTTCAGTATGCTTTTAATAGCAGAAACAAGACTGTCTTAGGTCTATTGTTGCATTTTGGGTGTTGTATCCAGATTGACAGGTGACTGATTGAAAATCTTAATACCTGCAACTTAAACCTTGTTTTAAATCCGTTTTTGTTTTATGCTTCTGATGGCAGAAACAAGGCCATGTTGCCGTAGGTCTGTTGTTGAATTTTTTGGGAGTTTTAATCAGACATCTATCAACCTGGATGCAAAACCAAAACTTTATTTAGTCAAGATGTGTTTGTTAGTTATAACAAAGGTTTAGTCTTGTGTCTATTGTTGCATTTTGGGTGTTGTATCCAGGTTGATGGTTGACTGATTAAAACAAATCCCTGTACCCACAACTAAAGAAAAACATCTATTTTAAAACCTGTTAACTGTCACCTGTCCCCTTTGTGGGACGCCTACATTTACTTCACTATATTACAATTAAATCTAATCTAATCTTGACAAACTATATATCATTTGGAAAGGTCTAAGACTCCCAAATATATATTTTACCAATGTTTTTTTTTTTTAATTATGTAGGAAAAGTAATCGATTTATTTATGACAGGAGTGCATCCTCAAAAATCTACATCGTAACAGGAGTCTTGTTGCCTTTTTCTCTATCACATTTTAGAAATCATCAGAAGTTATATATCAACTGAAAACCTAAAATCTCAAAATTCATCCTTTAAAACCCATTTTAAAATCAGACATTGCATTATCATTTAAATGGTACATCAATATCATGTTACAAAAGGTTTTCATTCATGAATTATACAAATTTAAGTTTGGATCGTGCACTACAAAGTCAATGTTCAAAAATGTGAGTGACAGTTAAGGGTTAATCAGATTTGAGCTAGATGGCAGAAACAAGGCTGTTGTTGTAGGTCTGTTGTTACACTTTGGGTGTATAATTCTGTCATCCTGGAAAACCATAATTGCTGCAATTTTGCCGTAATTTGTGAGTTTTTAGTCAACTGTCAGCCTTGATACAAAAACCAAAACTGCGGTAACTAAACTTGTATTTTTACTGCTTTTCATATGTTTGTACTAGCATAAACAAGACTGTATTAGGTCTATATTTGCATTTTGGGTGTTGTATCCAGGTTGATGGGTGACAAATCCCTATACCCAAAACAAAAATGTCTGTTTTAATCATTTATCTGTGTGTTTGCAGTAACATGTTTTATTGTAGGGTTGAATTTTTTGTTGTTTTAAACACTCGTCAACCCTTTTTTGTTTTAAAAAATGCTTTAAAGAAAAACATTTTGTACACAGTTACAATTAAATGGATGTTTTGACAACACAGTTCATTTTTTGCTTTGCTCGTTTTTGTTAGTTTAGCTTACTTAAAAATGTGAGGCAATACACAATATTTTCCTTATATTTATTAGTAAAGTGGAGACATATTAAGTTACCTCAACTAATGCTTTTGAGTCACCAGTACTTAATTGTACTTGATAATTAAGTTTAGTCTACAAATAATATTTAGTTTTGCCAACTTAAAATAAATACTTAATTAATAAGTTTAGTTTACAAATACTATTTAGTTTTTCTAACTCAAAAGTAATATATTACTTATAAATTTAAAGTAATCGGTTTCCTCACATTAAGTTAACTCAACTTATTACATTTTACAGTGCAGAGATGAAGTTTGCATGTTACATCTCACTCATACATGCATTAATAATGTGGATCTGGAAGAATACCAACTCTATACTTACACTCTCAGGTCAAGAACAGGCAGAGGCATGTCTGCATGAATAAGAAAAGAGCACTGCATGCAGCAGGATAAATACATGTAGGTTAAGAAGCCTGGTTAAAGCCACACTCAGATGTTAATGCAATTATGTTACAGCATTTCATTTTACAACTCTCAGATTGATCTCCACGTATGGTCAAAGCTAGAGATGGTTTATGAAGAATACTTGCTTATGATAAATGGGTCAATGAAATATAAATGTCCACGATAATGATAAGAAAACAATTTTTGGTTCCTTTTTGCACATTCTGTTGACTAAGTAATGTTACTCCTACATGTCATCTAACTCTCATTATAGTATTAGTAGACTGGTAGAGATAGGGTTAGAATAAGTTGACGTACTTGCAAAGTTACTTATAGTCAGTAAAATGCCTGTTGGGAGACCATGACAATAAAGAGTTAGCAGATATTAAGCACACAGTTTATTAATACTCTGCTGAGAATTAGTAGACATGTAGGTGCAACATTACTTATTGTTAAAAGAACGGGGATTATAGATAGGGAATTCTTATCAAGAGTTGGGACCATCAAAATAAAGGAAGATCAGTTAAATCAAAGGGTCCCAATTCTTGATTGGGAAGATTGGGAATGCTTCTTTGGTGTGAAAGGTCTTTTCCATTTGCTATAAATAGACCTTCTTATATTAAAAACAATGAAGCCCTGCTCATATTTAAAAAGTAACGCGAAAGTTACTTAAAAGTAACATCATGCATTACTTTCCATAAAAAGTAACTAAGTAATGTAATTAGTTACTTTTTAAGGGAGTTACGCAATGTTGTAATGCATTACTTTTAAAAGTAACTTTCCCCAACCCTGGAAATTTCACTTTGAAAATGTTGTGAAATGTGGAATAAGCAACATAATATCATTTTGCAGAGATTTGCAATAATTTTCTCCTATTCAGATAATATATATATATATATATATAAACAAGTACACAGGATCTTGTAGACTACAGTTTGCAACTAGACGGATGTACTGTTACTTCCTACAGTCAGAAATCTGGGTGTTAAATTAGACTGCAGCTTGTCTTTTGAAAACCATATTTCCCAAGTTACTAAAAACGTATTCTTCCATCTTAGAAACATTGCCAAGCTACGAAACATGTTATCTGTTTCTGATGCAGAAAAGCTAGTTCATGCATTTATGACCTCTAGACTGGACTATTGTAATGCACTTCTAGGTGGTTGTCCTGCTTTGTCAATAAACAAGCTACAGGTAGTCCAAAATGCAGCAGCTAGAGTCCTTACCAGGTCAAGAAAATATGATCATATTACCCCAGTTTTACAGTCTCTGCACTGGCTACATATTCCGTATCAGTTACAAATTATCATTACTTACCTATAAGGCCCTAAATGGTTTAGCTCCAGCGTACCTAACTAGCCTTCTACCACGCTACAACCCATCACGCTCCCTAAGGTCACAAAACGCTGGACTTTTGGTCGTTCCTAGGATAGCAAAGTCCACTAAAGGAGGTAGAGCTTTCTCACATTTGGCTCCCAAACTCTGGAATAGCCTTCCTGATAATGTTCGGGGTTCAGACACACTCTCTCTGTTTAAATCTAGATTAAAAACACATCTCTTTCACCAAGCCTTCAAATAATGCGTCTCATAATTTGTAACTGCAGTTGTATCTGATGAAAAGCGCATTATTATTCTTTAGCTTGGTTTAAACTAATTAATTTTACTTTGTTGGAACAGCAGCTACGCTAATTATGTCTCTATTTGTTTCTCTGTTTTACGATTTACACAAGCTCCAGTCTGGATCCAGATTACCTGAGAAGAGAAGATGCTGACCCTCAGAGGACCTCAGATGATGCAAACCCTGAAACAACATACAGAACTAACAAATATTGCTAAATGTGTGATTGCATCATATAATAATGTGTACATTTTTCTGAAAATTTCTGTCATATGAACATAAACTGACAGTCACCACTTGTAAGCTACTACTAAATAATGTAGAAACTGAATTTTCTGTAAAGTTGCTTTGCAATGATTTGTATCGTTAAAAAGCGCTATGAGAATAAACTTGAATAGATGTCATAACAGAAACATTATTACAGTGAATCTGGACTGAAAATGTGGCATTGTGGTAACACAATGTAACAAAAAGACTTATTTTTTTTTTATGGTTCTTCTGTAATTCTGTAATGCTAATTATTATCATACTATTTATTTTCACATAGCATAAATACTTTGGTATATATTTAGGTCAGGTAAATTTAGGAACTTTTGAAATATTTTTGTAAAACAATGTTTGTATTAATTTTTGGATATTTTTCAATTGCAAGGACGCAAGGCTTATGGAAGTTTATATAACATTCTGTAATTGCTATTGCTTTTGGAGCAAATGGGAATGCAAAAATCTGTTCGCTACTACAGAAGTTTACCCATCTATGATAATTAGCAGGAGAAACATTTTCATGTTAGAAGGCCATTTATCAGACAGCTATTCTTAAATGCCCTTGGACACAATGAGTTATTCATTTTTAATTTAAATTTGTGCTAAATGTTAATGTTGAGTACACTAGACTCCACAAAGCCCCAGTTATGATGGGATATTAAATAGGATGTTGCCATGGTCACAGAATCCCGCCATCTCATCATTCACTACTGTGGCACACCAACCAATCTGCCCAGGAGCAATACACTGTGGACGATGTTCAAACCAACCAGACCTTGAATCAATTTGTGTGCGATTTACATTCTCTGCATGACTTTGACGCGCTAGATTGAATTCCGTCAGGGCTCTCTCCGTGCCTCTTGGCGATGTTTTCCATTTAGTTTTCTTATAAAGACACCACACCACTCTGCGTGAGATGTAGACGTGAAAGATAATCGCTCTTCAGCATCTCGAAGCATGGCTCAAGAGTCAAGAGGCATGGCGTTCCTTTCAGATAGAAATCACTCATAGGAATAAAGTCAGATATATGGAAAGAAGTTGTTTCTGGAATTCTGATTTGGGAAATGTAAGACAAGCAAAAGATAAAATCATCCTGTAGAGAAATGAAAAACATTTGGCTTTATGTCATGCTTTATTGTCAGACAAGCATGATTTAAACCTCTGATAATTAAAAAGTGCTGTAAAAAAGCCCCAGAGCTGCAGCCTAACCAGGGGATCAAGGGTTGCAGTGATCATACTTTTGTAGGACTTTCTGGAAGTTGGCATCACCCAGCTTTGACAGCCTAGTGGACTGATTCTTCCTGTTCGGCTTGATGATTTTTAATCAACAAACTCTTTAGCCACTTGCTATCAAACTGCCTTTTTCAAGACAAGAAAAATCTTTAAAAAAATCGCAAGGGAGTATTGATTGATGTTTTTATGTTGTAGAATAAAACATCAAAATATTCTGAGCTTCTTTTACTAGCCATTTACCCAAAACCCATTTAAAAATCACACTAACTTCAGAACGATTAGCATTTTGGCTTACAAAAAAACATCACCCCTACAGTCACCCAAGCAGTATGTGAAAACTGATTAGGTTCACACTGCACACAATTCCAGCTTGCTTTAGGACTGACTGTCCACACTGGCATATTATAAGTGATGAGATCCGAGCCATTTGTTCAGACAGCATCATCAATATCTGATGTAACCTATCCTTTGCCATAGCAATAACATGACACCAAGGAACTTCCTTCTGATATAATTTTGAATGCTAGAATACTCCTGAAATCAATGACTGAGGGATCAATCAATGAAAGAGATCATGGGAAAAAAGTTTTTTTTTTTTTTTGTTTGTTTACTGATGACATTAAGGCAAGAACCCACTTGAGGCATTGTGATTCACTGATGTTACAATTTTATAATAATATTAAAAATATTTCTTCTTCTAGTTTACTAGTTTATTATTCTAACGACTGTAGGGTGTTTAATTATGTGTTTATCACTATAGGCAGAATTGCAGGCAATGGCTGCACCAAAACACCTTTGGCCGGAGTCATGATCCCAACCACTAGAGGGCGTCTTTTCCTCTCATGTCAATGAGCCTTTTGGTCATCTAAGGGGAACATCCGTCTCTCAGGCCAGAAAGCAGCTTTCTTTACATATTCAAAGACGCGATTAGGCCTTAAAGGTGAAGCGATAAAGTTTGTGTTGACTGTATTAAGCAATTACAATCTTACAAGAATACCACGCTTTTGACATAATCTGTTGTATATATATATATATATATATATATATATATATATATATATATATATATATATATATATATATATATATATATATATATATACACACTCCTGAACAAAATCTTAAGACCAGGGGATGCTTGCAAATTTTACACATTTCACACTAGTGGATCATAAACGGGTTGTAAGTGGTGCTTCAAAATGCCAAAAGAAGAAACAGGAGCAAGAGACAAAAAATAGAGAGTAGGCAATTTTTTGAAAACTGCATTTAAAGTCAAACAGGCTGTTCATCAGCTGATCAAAAGTTTAAGACCATAACCATAAAAAGGTCAAATATGCACAAAAATATGGCTTTCATGTCATTGTTCTTCAAGCAGTCATACTGTCAAGATCTCCTGATGGCAAAGGCAAAAAAGCTTTCTCTCTTTGAACGTGGCAGGATTGTTGAGCTGCACAAGCAAGGTCTCACACAACGCGCCATCGCTGCCGAGGTTGGACGCAGTAAGACAGTCATTTTACATTTCTTAAAAAATCCTGAGAGTTATGGGACAAAAAAAGTCAAGTGGTAGACCCAAAAAGATTTCACCTGCACTGAGCCGCAAAATCCAATGGGTTGTCCTTGAAGACACAGGTCGATCCTGGACCCAAATTAAGGCCCTTACTGATGCTGACTGCAGCCCAATAACGATAAGACGTCATCTGCTAGAGAAGGGCTTCAAGAACAAAAAACGTCTTCAAAGGCCACGTCTCCTCCCACGACACAAACTTGCCCGTTCGGAATTTGCAAGGGAGCACCAAACATGGGACATTGAAAGGAGAAAGAAAGTTTTATTTATTATATTTATTATTCCCTTCAATGGGAAAATGGAGCTTCAGGTTGTGCAGGGGCGTCAAACGGTGACTGGCTATGTGGATCTGTTGCAGAGGCATCCCTCTTGACCGAGGGCCCCCGTCTGTGTGGTAATGACTGGGTCTTTAAACAGGACAACACTGCAATTCACAACGCCAGCCTGACGAAGGACTTCTTCCAGGAGAATAACGTTGCTCTTTTGGACCATCCTGCATGTTCCCCTGATCTAAATCCCATTGAGAACATTTGGGGATGGATGGCAAGGGAAGTTTACAAAAACGGACGTCAGTTCCAGACCGTAGATGCCCTTCGTGAAACAAGAACGGTGGGGCTACTCTCTACTGAGTCCTTTTTTGACACTTTTAGTTCTGTTGTGAGTTTATTTCTGGGATATGGTCTTAAACTTTTGATCAGCTGATGAACAGCCTGTTTGACTTTAAATGCAGTTTTCAATAAATTGCCTACTCTCTATTTTTTGTCTCTTGATCCTGTTTCTTCTTTTGGCATTTTGAAGCAACACTTACAACCTGGTTATGATCCACTAGTGTGAAATGTGTAAAACTTGCGATGCATCCCATGGTCTTAAGATTTTGTTCAGGAGTGTGTATATATATATATATATATATATATATATATATATATATATATATATACAGTACAAACCAAAAGTTTGGACACACCTTAATTCTCATTCAAAGAGTTTTCTTTATTTTCATGACTATGAAAATTGCAGAGTCACACTGAAGGCATCAAGGGCTATTTGAGCAAGAAGGAGAGTGATGGGATGGTGCGCCAGATGACCTGGCCTCCTTAGTCACCGGACCTGAACCCAATCGAGATGGTTTAGGGGTGAGCTGGACCGCAGACAGAAGGCAAAAGGGCCAACAAGTGCTAAGCATCTCTCGGGGAACTCCTTCAAGACTGTTGAAGACCATTTCAGGTGACTACCTCTTGAAGAGAAGGCCAAGAGTGTGCAAAGCAGTAATCAAAGCAAAGATGGCTACTTTGAAGAACCAAGAATATGACATATTTTCAGTTGTTTCACACTTTTTTGTTATGTGTATAATTCCATATATAATTCCACATGTGTTAATTCATAGTTTCAATGCCTTCAGTGTGACTCTATAATTTTCATAGTCATGAAAATAAAGAAAACTCTTTGAATGAGAAGGTGTGTCTAAATATTTGGTCTGTACTGTATATATATATATATATATATATATATATATATATATATATATATATATATATATATATATATATATATATAAATGTTTGTAAACCTTTGCAAATTATGCAGTATGCACTCTAATATAAAATGCAAAGAAAATATAATAGCTAAACTGAACCAGATCATTAAAAATATCATTAATGATCTCTTTCTCCTTTCGTCTATTAAGGTTTTATTTTGTACCTTATTCATGGTAAGAGCAAAACGTGCAGTGTTTCAGATGGATGATTTTGGAAATATTCCTCATGCTGTTCATCTCTCTTCTATTCTACTCTCTCCCTCCTCCATTTCCCGTCTCACCTCCTTTATATTCTTCTTTCACCTCTTTTCATGTGGTGTTGTGCCCATCAATCATATCCACATATTTCTCACCTTCTCTGTTTAACCTAGTTGTCAAGTTCTTACTCAGTGAGTTTCACCAATCTACCATTTTCAACCCCTCCCACTGCAGCTACTTTCTTCCCTCAGCACGCGGTGTGTGTGTGTGTGTGTGCTCTTTCAGATGGGAGTCTTTCTCTGCTCTTGGGAAGCTCTATAAATAGCGGGATGCAGGGATAAGCAAGAACAGTGCTGCATTATGAAGCATTACATCGGCCATTACAAACATGAAATTAGAAAACTCGCTCTGCTGCAATGCAGGGGATAAACTTGGATGTATGAATGAAACATTTAGTGCGCCCTTTTATCCTATTTTGCATGATTATTTTTGCACACATTTATGTGTAACACAGCCCTCATTCTGACTGCTCAGGCGCAGCATTCTGTGGTTAAACATTTCTTTATAATGACCGCTAAAGTATATCGAAAGATTACTGAACTGTATTTTTGTCTTGTTTTCTAGTACAACTATCTAAACATACGTATATCAACAGCAAAATGAAATAAGATATTCAGTCTTGTTTCTTAAAAACAAAAGTTTTGCTTGAAACAAGAAAAATAATGTTGCTTTACCTTTTGAAATCATTTTTATTTTTCTTGTTTTAAGTATGAATTTTTGATCAAAAGGCATTTTTGATTCTCAAGTAAATGTATCTTGATTTACAAATGCTTAAATCATGATTTTGAGATTATTTATAGTATGTTTTACAATAAATATTTGAGTCTTTACTTTAAAATGTAATGTTTATTGCAATGTGTTATTTGTAATTTCTTTGTAATTATTTGAGAAATGTACTTGCAATTTCTGAGTCCATTTTTTCCATCATCCACAGCTAATCTGCATTCATTTACTCATGTCTTGATGGTGTATGTGAGCATGAATAGTGTTTCTCTGGCACAGAAGCATATGGAGTGTGTGTGTGTGTGTAAGTGGAGCTCTCTGCTGAGACGCAGAACTCTGCATCATGAATCTTTAAACACGGGCTGGAGGCTCAGCTTTCTCACGCCACACACCACTGAAAGAGAAACGAGAGAGAGATTTGACAGCATTTCTTCATCCTACACCCACACACCCTCTCTGTCTCTCTTCATGAGGGTATTCCCTGACTCCTCACGCCTCCCGCACTACGTCACGCTCCCTCCCTCTCTCCGCCAACATCATCAGAGCAATTATTCACTCTCGGGAACGGGAAGTGTGAGCGTCTGCCTCTCTCTTCTTCCTTCTCCTGCTCTTTTGCAATAACAGCCCTTCCCTTTTCTCTCTGATATATCTATTACAGAAAAGAAAGCTGCTAAATCAAAGGAGGTGAGCGAGAGAGCAAGAGACCAACAGAATGAGATAAAGAAGAAGGTGGCAGAGATTGGCACGATATTATCCTCTGGATCCTTGAGGAAAATCCGAATGTGTGTGAGAGATGATGAAAATAGATTGAAAGAGATATATATCCCTAGAAGAAAAAAGATGATGTGCACGATACAGAACTAGCAAACTACTCTACTATTTCTGCAGTACACTAGATGTCTAATATATTACAAATTGATTTATGTATTGAGAAATATTTGCTCCAAATAGTTTTTCAAAACAATGAGGCAGTATAGGCATTATTTTTCAAACATTTTTTTTTTTTTTTTTTTAATTTATTCTTTTTTTTTTATATTCAGGAGAAAAGGCATCTCATCTTTTGGCTGTCCATTAAAAACAAAACTGTTTAAAATGACATATAATGTGATATTAAAATTTTCTTTGCACACAAATATTCATCCATACCAAGTGGCCAAGCTAAGTGCATTGCACTGTGAGAAACAATATTTTAGAGAATACTCTGTTGTATAATGTGCACTTTATTATTTATAACAGATTCAATGCATACAGTATATCATACAGTAACATATAGTATGAGCAGCTGATTTGTATTTAGTGCTAATATCATTTTCAGTATTTGACCCTACTGTGAAAAGTAATTTTTACAGAAACTTGGGATGGGAATGTAAAAGAGTCATATATATTTCCTGGACTTAAATAAATAATTAACATGGTGAGGTCATGTGACCTCAGTGTAGCATAATATTATCTGAATCGTTTATCATTTCATAATGTATGGAGCTTCACACACACACATGCCATGCATAAAAGATTTGTGGCCTGGTGTAACTTAATTAAAATGATGGATTAGTACAACATGACCGTGATTTAGGTACAACGAGGGAATGAATTAAGTCACCAAATTAATGTAGTAATTTAAGAATCAATTCTAAATGTCATATTGCACTAACTCATTCTTACATAGTGTTAAATAGTAGCCATGATTAACTTAATAAAAACAAGGAAACAAATAAATACACCATGGCCACAATTTAACTAAAAGAAGGAAGGGAATTAATAAAACATGGAGATGCACACATCTTAATTTGTGACCACAAAATAAATAAATAAATAAAATATCATAGTTGATAAATGCAATAGCCCTTTAAGGGTGATGTTACATGGGAAGGTGGATGTGTATCCAGGGTGCACCAGAGTGCAGGGTTGCAGGAGTGTAAGCAAGAGGTAGAAGGAAATATAACGAGGAACACGTTCGGTTAAATCCAGTCTGCATTGTGTCAGTTATTGACAAATCTACAGTACCCAGCGCAGTGTGTTCTGTTATATACTGTCCGTTTTAGCATATGTAGAAGATAATCTCTTATGCAAACAGAAAATTTACTTGCTGCACACATATTATTATGCATGTTGCATAAAAAACAGTTCTATGGTCAACACAGGGAGAAAAAAGTGTCATTGTTGCGATATTTCTGTAAAATGATATTAAATTGCTTCTTGCAAGTTTTGTGACACTATCAGTAAAGTAAAATTTCCAGAGAGTGGCATGAAAACAGAGTTCAGTTTTACAACACTGAATGTTGTTAAATCAACCATAGATTTTTAGCTTGCAATTTTAGCTTGCTAGTCTTTGAGCTCCTTTATTGTGACTCCAACCTGAGCGCTCTGCAGAGCTGTACCAGGTGAGCTACTGAGCAAGTTTACCAAATCAGAAAAGTCATGCATATGGAACTAGTTATTGTTATACGAACATCGATGTGTTAGTTTACAAATCACACACAATGTTAAACTGTTTTGAGGTCATAACATAGTATTGTGCAAGGATCTGTGCAAAATAAGTATAGTATGTTTTTGGAGTTTTGCAAAAATGTCAGTAAAGACATTTTCCATTGAGTATGGTCATATGCTATTCCAAACATAATAGGTAGGATACTGTCTACTATGTGACAAAGCCTGTTCATTTAAATGCGCATTCTACATTCGGTGGAAAAGTGCTGCCTGGAAAAAATAAATAAATAAATACTTGCTCTCCATAAATTCTGCTCTCCATCACTCAACTTCATTGAATCATATTTTCATATTTGCCCTATTCCTGCCTATTTCTATATTTCTGCCTGCTGCCCTCTTGTTATTTCATTTTTCTTTCTCTCTTGACTTTTCCATATTTCTGTGTCACTGTCAACCAATAGCAGAGCAGGAATGTATGCTGGCATCTCTCAGCATGAGAAAATCAATGACAAGTCTTTATTTGTTTGTGAGTAATGTGTTTTTATTTGTGCGTGTGCTTGAAGGCTAGTATACCATCTGTGAATAGTCTCTGACTTATTATAAGTGTGTGCATGGAAAGAGTCACAGCTGGAGAGCGAATCGAAAGTGGCTGTAAGTGATTGTCATAATGTGGATGGGACAGAGACGGGTAGAAACAGAGGTTGCACTTATTTTGATAATCCACTTTAAGTATTCTACTACCGAAGTAACTCTGCAACTACATGTCAACTAGCAGTCAGAATATTGGTAGACTCTGCTTAATATAACATTTTATTTTGTCATTCAACAGATATTCTACTGAGTATAGTATGACATCTTTCTACTAACCTAACAGTCTACAGATGTTTTAATGAGAGTTAACTGACATGTATTTGTGCATTTTCTTAGTTAGTAGAATGTTTCAAGTGGACCATCTAAATAAAGTATTTATTTCAGAGTGGAGTGTTAAATTAGACATGCAATATTAGGTTATTGTGTGTAGAAAATAATGTGGTAAGCATCCTTGTGTGAATAGTGTCAACATGAATGTAGATTAAATTGTGTGTGTGTGTGTGTGCAAATCAAAAAAAAAAAAAAAAAAAACTCTTAAAAATTATTTGGACAAAAAAAAACCTTCAGATCTATAGATGATGCATGAATTTATAACAAAATAAATTAATTAATAATAACATGCATCATCTAAAAATAGCTTGCATGGATCTAATGTAGTAGACTGAAGAGAAATAAAAATTATGGGGCTTTTAAAATATATATCCAGAATAGTGCTACATTCTGTGCTATGTTCATTTGTCTGACAGTCAGATTACATCCGCTTAGCAACCACCACTACACCAATACCCTAGTAACCACACACAATATGCAAAAAAAAAAAAAAAAAACAATACCTTTGCCATCAGTGCAATGCCGTGCAAATACTTTTCAATCCAGAAATGTGAACATTGAGTCATCTTTTATTTTTTTCAAAATAAGTTAATTATAATTCTGATTCTTTTTCCCACTTTAAATATAATTTTATTAAACGGGTCATATGATGTGATTTCAAGTTTTCCTTTCCCTTTTGAGTGTTACAAGCTGTTTTGTGTTTGCAAGAAGTTTCATAGACTAAAGTCTCAAACCGAAAGAGATATTCTTTATAAAAGTTAAGACTCTGCCACACCCTCCTAAAGTGGCTCACTTAAACACACCCCCACATGTCTACATCACTGTGTGGGAAGATTTGCATAACACCACCTAAATTTTCACACAAAGAAAGAAGCTGTAACCTTTGATTCTCTCTGTTGCAGCTGGCGCCATGTTGTGGAGACTAAACTACTTTGTTTGGTCTTACAAAAGAGGCGAAAAATAGAAATCAGTAGTTAAATTGTATTTACAACAATGTTCCAGAACCCAAATATTTAGATGTGTGCAATGCATTTTATGGAGGACTGTTTCCTGATCCTTGGAGAGAAGACTGGCGCTTCTGAATCACAGCCTGTAAGTATGTTTTCATATGTAAAGGATTTGCCGCTGATGATTCAAAAGTGAGTTTTCAGCAGTGTAGAGTAGATGCGCCAATAAACGCTGAAAATGAAGTGGATTTGCGCATCTTCTCTATTAGAGAACCGGCTTTACTGACGAGATGCGCATAACGATCGGCCGATCGTGATCGGAGCACCCCTAAATAAAAACACAGTAGAAGTCATTATAATCAGTAATTATGTCCCCACTGGATGCAACAAATGGCTCGCTTATAATGGGTTTTATTGTTTTTGTCTTGTCGCGCTGGACTGGGACACGCATCACAGTATGAAAAGGGGCGTAACATTTCCATCATACGCTTGAGGCATTTGGCCAATCACAAAGCACTGGATAGCTGGCCAATCAGAGCACACCTCGCTTTTCAGACTGATGAGCTTTGTATTAATGATGCGTTTCAGAAATGCGGGTCATTGAGGAGAAATAATAATGTACAGCATTTGTGAAATAATGTGTTTTTTAACCTTAATAAACACATTTCATTACACCAAATACACAAAATAATGTTCTTTTTAGCAACATCTTATAACCCCTTTAAATCATTATTTGGCCTGTTTTACAAATTGCCCTATATAAGGTTTTCTTTTATTTTTGAGAACATAATTATAAATGTGTCCCTTACAGGTATGGCAGAACAAGCACACACACAGGAGTTCATTCTCTCAGTTCTCTGGGTCTTTACACTCTCCCACACTTAATAAATGAACCCAGGACTAATTAAGATCTAAACTACTGCTCACAGTAGTTCAGGGACTGTGTCCCTGAAGGGAGGTCTCTAATGTGGGGTGTGTGTGTCTGTGTGGATCTTGGCATGGGCATGTTTTCGGGGTGTTTCTGTAATATTTAATATGCTGTAAGGCTGCTAGTGTGTCTATGTTTATACTTCTATAGACAGCCTGTTTGAAGTGTTCTGTTTGTGAACTCCAAGCTGTGCTAGCAGACACAGATGATGTACAGAAGAAGTACTGTGCCGGTGGCATGGCACACTTATGATTTCAAATGGTAATATATTCCAATGACACATTCCCTCGAAATAAATGATTATCAAATTATTGTACCATACCCTTGTTGCAATATATTCTCTATTCTATTCTACTCTATTCTATTCTATTCTATTCTGTTCTGTTCTTTAAAATGTTTGATCAGTCAAATGCATGAATGCTTTTTTTGTTAGTGAGTTTCAATTCTGTTAATTATTTGTCAAGAATTTGACACTAAACACAACATTTTTGTTATTGCTGTTATTATAATTTATTAGGTTTTTTGTTTGTCCTAAACATTTTACCACCCACATATTTAAATGTGTATGTGTACACTGTAGTATTTCTATTCTATTAAATTAAATTTTCAGCTTTTTTGTGATTTATGGAAAAATTAGGCATATTTAAGTATTTGTTGTTTTATTACATGATTTTAGTGCATGTTCTATCTTATTCTATTCTAGTCTTTTCTATTCTAAGTAGTTTAAATTCAAAATAATTTTTTTAAATTATATTCTACTGTATTTGTTTTTTGTTTAAAATATTTTTACCATCCAAATTAATATACAATTATTATATTCTAACTTGTATATTTTTTTATCTCATTGAAATTATTTTCAGTAAGATGTTTGAGTTCAAAAAATAAAATTGAAATTCTTGTTTTTCCATTCTATTTTTAAAATAGGTCTTTTACCACAATTATTCAAAGACAACTGTTTTTTAAAAAGTTCAAATTTCCATAAGCTCTCACCACACTTATTCTCCCACTGGCTCATTTATGACGCTCCTATTATTGTCATGGGCTGTATGTGAGAGCTGGCACTTTATCTTTGCAGAAACATGCTTCTCTTCACCCTCTATCTCTCACTCTCACACACCCTCGCACTGTCTTAAAACACGGGGATGGTGATTAGAGCAATATCTGTAACTTTCCTCTAGCTATACATCACAATCTCATTCACACACACACACACACACACACACACAAACACTTTTCATTTCACACCACTCATTCAGTTGCTTCACTGTGAACATTGCTTTTTCTGTTGAAAGCATGTGGGCTAGTTTAATAGCATTGGCTATGGGCAAACTCCACAGTTATACAGTCATAGATGCACAACTGAATGAGGACGCTCCTAAAGCTGGTATTTTAGTTTCCAACTTCCAACTATATTGTTCTAAGGTTAAAGTGATTACTGTGTGCATTTGTTTGTTTGTGCATGTGTGTGTGTATGTGGGAGAGTGAAGATTTAAAGCAGTATCTATTCCTTAAAATGACAACACTCCAGAAACTAACCTTTTAAACACACAAACACCCACACATAACGTTCACAGTAAGTTCCTTATGATCCAGCCTGTCTTTGTATACGTTAAAAGACTCTTGCAAGTGCCATCTCTGCTGTTGTTACAGGAATGCTGCTGTTTATGGCAGCCACATGTACCCATCAGGCCATGAACTGGCTGGCTGAATTCACTACAGTAACAGCCAAGCTGTAGTATTTGTTACAGCTTCAGAAAAAGCACAGACTTCTCCACACACTTCTCTGCAGTCTGCAGCCTGATTAAAACATTTTTTAAACCTCATATAAACAAAATCAGAGATTCATGTCATGTTGACTTCAAGTTCATGTTGGAAGGATTGTATTTATGAGATGACCATGCATGAAAGCCACTGCAATGTTACATTAGCATCTGCAACATTTTCTTTGAGCTCAAATTTTTTTGAGTTATTGGATTTTCTATCAAAATATAATGGTGGAATCAAGTTACAAAAAAATACTCATAGCCAGTTTATGAGGCTACAACACTGAATAATAAAAATACTATAAAAACTAAATATCTTGGACGATTTGAGGGCATTAGCTTAGAGGCTAACTGATTTGCTAGTGTACTTTAGTGTAATTAAAAGTTTGACGAAATATACCACATTAACGCATTTAAAAATAAATGTTTTTTATTTTTCTGGAAACTGAGTAAAACTATTGATGACTAATGTTGTAGGCAAGGGCAAAAACTTGGAAAAACTGATAATAATAATAATAAAATGCTGCCTTGAACGAGCATGTCCTAGACATTAGCTAATTAAAAAAAAAAAGTACAAGCCTTTCAATATGTCCCATCCCAACTTCCTGTTTCAATAGGAAAAATCTCAACAAAGCAGGGGCCTTTACACATGGGGTCTTTAGCTCTGTGCTGAGAGCTTATTCAAAGACCTTTGTATAATAGATCTAAGTGTGCTTTGTTCTGAGAGCATTAGAAGCTGTGGCTGAAGGGAAGCTCTTAAAAGGCTAATTCGACTTCAGTGGGAGAATCACATGTATAAAAAACATATCAGTATCATTCAGACTGTTCACATTGTTACATGTCTGTATGGATTTTAAACTGGAAGGTGGGGGTGGATTCCAGAAGCATGCTTTCACTGAACCAATCAGGCAGCCAGATCTGTGCTGGAAAATGTCAAGAAAGAAGAATCAGCATTTTAAGGGCAGAAAGAGAGAGAGAGCCAGGTGGGAGCAAGTGGTAAAAAAAAATGGCCAAATGGTGGGTCTACTTCGGGCTGTCTGTAATTGATCACTTTGTACACTGCTCCAGTAATTATGAACCAATCAGAGCACTGTCACTGTCTATGAATAACCAATCAGGGCACTGTTTACATCTACAGTATGATGCATCAATTGGAGCACTCTACTACTCTACTCTATCGAAGCTCTTTACCTGACCAATCAGAATATTGCAGAGAAGATATTGAGTAAATTTAACATCACTAATATTAATAACTAAGAAACTATGACTGCAATGGTTCGAGGACACACACAGTTATAGCTCTTAATATAAAGCAACATGTGTTTTATGTAGTCTTTGACCCATCCTTGACATAACCGAAGACACTACTATTTTTTGAAAACAAAGGCAACGTAACAAAAACCTCCAAATTCCAACATTACACAATAGAGGACACTTCTTCATACTTTTATTTTTTATTTTTATTTTTTTTACTTAAATGCTACATTTTAACACTTACTCTCTTCATACATTCCGTATAAACGCAGGAAATATCAGATTTCCGTCTTTTTAGATTCTGTAAAACTTGCTAATTTTCTTATATTTTGGTTAAAGCGGAAGAGGATTTAAATGGAATGAGTAATAGATGTAGTTCAATCAGGACACTCTCCATATCTGTAGCTGACCAGTCAATACACTGCACCTGTCTGTTATGAACCAATCAGAGCACTGTTACTGTCTATATCCAACCAATCAAAGCACTGTTATCTTCTAGAATGGATCAACAGGAGGACTCTCTATGACCAATCAGATCATTGGTATGGTTTAGAACTGATCAATCACGAACATTGTTACCATCTATATCTAACAAATAAGAGCACTGTTAAACTCTTAAACTGAGCAATCAGGGCACTGTTGCTATCTATAATGGACCAATCAGAGAATTGTTTCTGCCTACAACTATTCAATCAAAGCTCTGCCTCACCCCAGCACACTATTTACTTGTTGCCAGCTCTGGGAAAGGTGGTTTTAATCATTTGAATGACTGCAAGTGATCTGTCTCAATCAATCTGAGCTTACAAAGAGGCTTGTGTTAACCACTAGCCTGTCCACTTTCCCAAAACACACACACGCATTCACACACGCACACACACCCCTCCCCCTGGAGCACACACAGGTTTCAGCCAATCACAGATGCCAAACAGGAGGAGTGGATATTCACAGTCCTCTGAACTATTGGGCCTTGTTAGAGTAAACAGATTTCTTATTCACTGTTTTCTCTGTGTGTATGTGTGTGTGTGTGTGTGAGTCTGAGAGAGAAAGTTTGTCCTCACACACCTAATAACACAGTACATACCAGCTCAATGCTAATAACACCTACTTTTGTGGAAGTATCGCATACTTGGTTAGACTTTGCTTCACTGATATTCAACGAATGCTGTTTGCTCATGTGTACTCATAATAGTAGAGTTAAAGTTATACCGGTATATTCAATCCCCAACTACTGCTTATAGCACTCATAAAATCCAATGTACTGCTGTAAACATAGAGTTATGCTGCCATACGTCGAATATAATATTGAGAATAATGACACAAATAACAAAATTACGTTTTGAAGGGATAGTTCACCCAAGAATTACAATTGCTATCATTATTTACTTTTTGGAAGTTTCTCATCTCATTTTATCTATTAAGTATAGGTCAAGGAATGCCGGAAGAATTGGCAGAAATAATCACCAGGAGTGAGGTAAGCAGTTGTTTGTATATCCTAGAGTTCTGATTGGCTGGATAACACAAACATGCCCTTTTTGAACCTTCAAAATTCCATTCAAAGTAAAGATGTAACATTTTCCCAGAGTGTTGGTTTATTATTGTAATGTAGGAGTACAGCTAAGTGGGACAGGGCTTTACATTCACACAAACATCCAGCTGAAGGGTGTGATCCTAAATCATAGTTCCACGGCCATGTGAGAGGATGAAAGTATCACACATACTGATCATGTGATGAAGACTGGTATGATTATGCTCAGTGTGAGTTTACACACAGACACACACACACACACACACACATCTGACCCACTTCTCTCATATAAACAGACATAAGACACACACTTTTATTTAGATCACTAAACCTAATATTAATAAGGATTTGAAACAAGAAAACAAGTTTTAGTTTTAGATTTAGATTTTAAATCTTACTGCTGATAGCTGAGCGATGATCCCATAAATGTGTTAGAAAATGATGGGTTTATAAGCAAGCTCAAAAATGTACCTTTGCATTCTGAATTAAACACTGACTTGCTGTGATCCTATCCAATCACTGTCCAGAAACCTCTGAAACCTGATCCTGATCCATATGTAGTCCCACTAGCCACCCCCATGTGTTTGTATAAAGGGAAATACATCTTTAAACAGGTTCTGGTTTGTGACTTCATGGGTGTGGGATTCCATGATGGTGTGTGAACAGGTCTGACAGACGTGCTGAAGTCCATTGTCATAGTTTAACACCCAGGTGTGACTGATTGTGAGACATTCCAACTGCAAACTGAATTTAATCAGAAAAGGTTTTAAGTTGTGTTGTAGAAAAGCAGGCAGCATGTGAAGCCAAGGGCTGGTAATATTATGATGTGATGCAATAGAGTGAAATCATGAGTGTTGGATAAATTTCATTTTAAAATTCAGCTCACTTAGCTTTAAATTCTTTTGGTAATTCACAAAATTGTTTGTATGTGTTGTGATCTTTCAAATATTGGTGCTAGTTGTGTTGTATTGCTCATTAGCAAGATATATGTCAGGTCTTATTCAAATGTTGTTTCTAAACCTTGTGAGCGCCTATGTAGGTTACCTTTTAAAGGATCTTATGTGCACAAAATGGTAGGCAGCATAATTAAGATTGTCTTAATGCCATATTCTAAGGCAGCATTGCATACACTGGACTGCCCTCATGTATTGTGAGATCTGTTCAGGGTGGTGGATGAATTTAATTCAGTAAAAAAAAAAAAAAAAAAAAAAAGTATTCAGTCTTAAATTATAAAATGTTTGATTATTCAGTAAATAAAATATTTTACTTTTTACCTAACATTTGTGTAGGGTAATTTTATTTAATGCTTAGACCTAGAGCAACAGAGATAACATATCATCGGAAATTAGCATCACCCTAGTTCCCTCGACAAGAACACAACAGAATTTTTCTTTTGGCTTTTGGATCATTGCAGAAAACAAGTTCTGTGACCAACAAAATGTATGATTTTCTACACGTTTTGTTTGTTATGATAATCTTCATAAATGAACACAGCTTTTATGAAGCTGAATACAATATGCAAAAGCAAAAAGCTAAGGCTATGAACAAACGTTTCCATGGTTGCATCATTTTCACCAACTCCAGAGTAACGCTAAAAGTTTTTGACAGAACAAAACCATAATAATACCATAATATGTTTGCAGATGAAACATGTTTAGGTTACATATTTGTTTCTCTGAAAAACAATCCTACAGCCAGGTTTAATTTGAAATGTGCATTTCATGTTGGAATGTCTTTTTTTTTCATTATTTTGGTCTGTGTGATTATGGCCAATGCCAATTTACCCAACAGTAATCAACACCCTAGGTTGCCAGCTGAAAACAGCGTATTCATGGAAGCCAGCAAACAAACATTCTACCTGACATAAAAAGCCTTGACATCTATCTAGAAATTCTATGAAAAGTAGCATATTAAATGCTGATAAATCAACTCATCAACTAACAGTGTAAGTCTCATCTCCTTCCAAAGACAATTTTGCTCATTCCTGTTACGTGTCTTCAAAACTGGCAACCTGTGTGAGCATCGAGTCTGAGGAGGAGGAAGCAGGAGAAAGAATGAACAAACTATTCCATGGTTGCATCATCTTCACCAACTCCAGAGTAATGCTAAAACTAGCCTAACGTTAGTGTCATCTATTAAATACACACATCACAAACCCATCTTTAGGCAAGTACTAGACATTGGTTATGCCGTGATACAACTGAATTTGTATTTACCATGATCAAAATTTAAGAAAACATTGTAAGTTACTAATTATAATGCTTTCATTCCCATGGTTATTCAAACAACGATTCAGAAATTCAAACTAATTATATACAGAAAGCCAGCAAAGCACATTTATATTATCAAAGAACATTATCACTGACTTCAGTCTAGTGCTAGTTTAAGGACTCCCGTTATAAGCACTGAAGCTTTGTGGACTGTCGAATGAATTTCCTAGGTAAAGTCAGCGATCGTATGCACTGAACAAAGCTCTGCCACTGACTGGCCATTGCATTCATAAGAACAACAGTTCTACCAGAAAGACTCGGGAGATAGAAGGATGTACGAAGCATACATTTATTGACACCTCAGCGAGCACAATTATACATTTCTTTGGCGGAAGGCCCCGTCCATGGTTCGTAATCCGAGGGTAGTGAATCTGCATTTCCTGCCTGAAGACGAAGGCAGGGGCGCAGTCGACCCCCCTGGAAGGTAAGGACAGGACCATCCTGGTGGTGGTGGGGAGGGTGGAGGTTGTTGTCGCGTCGGCATCTGCGAACTCAAACATGTGTAAGTACGATCTTTTATACAGGAGTATAAAGACGTGATTGGATAATGATGAAGGTAATTAGTGACGAAGTGATTGAGTCTTCCTGGCAGAACTTAGGCTAAAGCTTCCATTGGGCGATTGGTTATAATGCTCAGCTATATAAAAGCGTGTAAAAATAAACATGATGCAATATGAGCAGATCTAAGTTTAATGCCACAATTCACTTTATTCATGACAGCCATAATAGATTTAGTTTAATGAATGTGTCCAATTTGGTAAGATTTTTATTTTAGACTCAAAATTGGTTGGTTCATGCTTGTTGACACAGGGGTACCCTGTCAACTGGAATACAGTCTTTGACTTGAATGACTTGAAAGATCAGATGATCATTCTTACCCTTCATTTTAAGCATGTAATAATTTGCAGTTCCCAATAAAGTTACCAACCAATTGGTTAGAAACTCATCAAAGACAAACCCAACACATTTGTATTAGATCTGGCACTTGCTGAGCATTTGCAAAATGCCTCATCACTTTCCAAAGTACTCACAATAACTCAGTATTTTTTAAGTTTTTGAAGGTGCCTTACATAACTCCACCATTAGTATTTCCACACCACCCAATTTTTTTCTATTTAATAAAACAGGCAGCCGGGAACACTGTGTTCCCTTATTGAGGTCAGCTGCTGTGATAGAACAGGCTACTGCTGCCCTCATATAATCCTTTCCTCTGCCTGGCATGGATGAACAAGCGAATTAGCAACTAACTGCGGCTCGTGTTGTGCAATCCTGGCACAGGAAAGAAACAGAGTGATGTGAAGTGTGGTTACTGGGTAGATAGTGAAATGCAGCTGAAAAGAAGGAATTAAATAAAGAAAAGAAGGAATATATCAACCTAATCTTATAATTAAACTTAACTTTTTCAAAAAAAAAAAAAAAAATTGTTGGCAGGTCTTGACTGCATTACATGCCCATCCATCACTTTGCCAAATTTTACTTTTTACTTTATTTCTAAGTCCTTACCATCTACTACAGCAAAATAACTAAAACCCACAGTGACACTGATCAAGCAAATTAATATAATAAACAATAGGATAAAAACAACAAATTATTTCCATGTTTTGGCCATAAAATTACATTTTATAAAGTACAGGAAGCACATTTCTTCAGGTAGTGCACACAGAAACATACATGTGTTGTCAACGCTGCTCTGATGATTTTAGCAGTGAAATATTTTTCACAACATTTCTCTTTAGCGTGGTAATAACAGTGCTGTTCCTGAAGCAGATGAATTTACAGTTTTGCTTTAAGTAGAGACACTGCTGCTTACAAGCTTAATGTCTCTCTCTCTCTCTCTCTCTCACACTCTCTCTTTCTCTGCATTAGTCTGCTATCAGTGGGTGAAGTCTCTGTTACAATCTATAAAGTTATATTTTTTAATTAGCAACAGAGGCATGTTATGAGATGCATGACTAATTAGTCCTAGACACAGAGGATTTTAAGGACAAAAACCTGAAGAATGACCTGAAATAACAACAACTGAACAATGTCTTGAGATGTGGTGACCGTAGTGTAAGCTGAATAATTCAACCGTCAATCTTAAATTATTCCTTAAGCCAAGTTCACACTACACAACTGTAAATGCTGACATATTTCTGTGCTGTTCAGACTACATGATTGGCTGTCTTTTCTTGGTGTTCACACTAAGTGATTCTTCATAAAGGAATTTCAACAGGGGTACACACCCCTCTGTCCCTCACTCTACAACTCTGTCACCCGGTGAGTATATCGTCACAAGTATATATTGTCACAAAAACACATGTGAGCTCCATTTCTTGTATCCAAACTTTTCTTAAAGCCATGTTGCTGCTGCTGCAGTTTTTTTTCCCATGCCTTGCCTCCTCACATACTGTAGCTCCTTGTGACACCTGACACCACTGAGCATCTTTGGCTGCATTTACACTTGGCATTAACATGCAACCTGTATCTGTAAATTATTTTGTCAAGTATATGTACCTGTAAAGATCTTCTTGATTGGATCACGGTGATCGCATGTTAGTGGCAAGAGTAAACGCAGCCTTTGATGCATCGTTGAGTAGTTTGCACATAAAGATTGCAGAGCACTGATCACCCGCTGATTTTCCCTGGCGACAAGCTAGTTGACTTGCAAATCGGGTTTAAATTGGGTTTACAAACCTGTAGTGTGAACTTCTGTTGAAGGCTCAGGACATAAAATGTTCACCCAGTCAGTGCATTTGCAAAGGTTGTTTGAAAACAAGCTTTATTTTTGTAGTTTGGCTATGATATTAGCACAGAATGGTCCAACTGTATGGAAGTTTTTGACTGTACATAACCATAATAATACCATGTTTGCAGATGAAACATGTTTAGTTCACATATTTGTTTCTCTGAAAAACAATCCTACAGCCAGGTTTAATTTGAAATGTGCA